>NW_006207899.1:941419-954260 GCF_000334495.1 Tupaia belangeri chinensis
AAAGAGTAGAGAGGATTAAAAACCCTGTCCTTTGTTTTTAGTTTGGAAAAGCACACATTGTACAAATATGGTACCCAGAGCAAAGCCTACCATCTGTCTTACACAGTGGGCTGAATGTCCCATGTCCCATGTAGGCACTTGTCAGGGTTAGAGCTCATCTTTCATTCTGAGAGATTTTTCTTCCTTCCTTCCATCTTTTCTTCTTTCTTTCCTTCCTTCCTTCTTTCTTTCTTACTCTTTTCCTTTCTTTTTCTTTCTATTTTTCTCCCTCTCTCCTTTCTCTTTCTATCTTTCTCCTTTTTTTGGTTTATTTATTTATTTATTCTGAGAGCGAGAGTGAGAGCGAGGCGGGGGGGAAAGAGAGAGAGAGAGAGAGAGAGAGAGAGAGATCCAACAGGTTCATAATACACCACGGTACAGCCGGTTTCAGCCAGCCCATCATAGACACTATAGAAGGTCTAGATGTGTTCTCTTTCTTCAGAAAGAATATTATTTACCTTCTGGAAGGCTACTAATATAGGAGCAGATGACCTTAATACAATCATGGAACAAATTGACTAGGGGCTGTGTCTCTCGGCCTTTAAGACTTTGACTATTTGGGATTTGCTCTTCCTTCTAGGGTGCCGGAAGTCTCAAATAAACACTATTTATTTGGGTGCCTCCACTTTAGTGATTCCCCAAACTCTTTTTTTTTTTAAATCTTTTTTTTTTGGGGGAGGTTTTTGCTATAGGGCACGTGCGCTTGCCAGACAGACAGAGAGAAATAGAGAGATAGAAAGCGAGAAATCACCCCCCAGGGGGGATGGCCACGCCGCAATCCCTTCTCCTCCATTCTCCTCTCGGGATCTTGGGCACGCACGCACACGCGCCCGGTGTGAGTTTAAGCCACTGGGTCCGGGACTTGAATTGCAGTCGACTATGTGGGAGTCTAGAGACATAGTCATTACGCTAACTGCTGGTCCCTCCTTTTTAAATCTTTATAGCACAGTGAGACTGCCAATAGCTCTACTTAGTGTTTCAGTCTCTTAGAAATAACTTTTTGGATCAGGTTCTCTTTCTTTTGGGCTAAACCACACACATACAAGTGACTGTCTCAGGAGAAAAATGGTTTGCACTATCAGGGCCTGTTATTCTGTATTTCTCTTCTTGCCACCCTGTTGGCTTCTCCCATGACGGGTCTCCTGATAGTCTTGAACTCCAGTTTTCCATCTCACTAGTCTCATAAGGCTGCACAAGACTAGTTCAGCCTCTGCCGCCATCGTGGCCACTCTCTGTCCAATGTCTCAGCCTCTCTGCCTGGGTTCGATTAATTTTTCTGCTTTCAAGGAAGTTGAAACGCTTACATTTTTGACTTTTAGAGTTCTTGGATGGTGTTAAAGAGTGTTTTGTGTGTATTTTGTCTTTTTTTCTAATGTTTTTAGTATGAGAATTCTTCTAGGACGAGTAAGACAATTGGTCTGCTATAAGCCAGAAAACAAAGACTGGCCCTTGTTTTAAGCACCGTAGATAAAAATGTGCTACAATTTTGTAATGGACTAAATATTTATGTTCTCTCACCCCCAAATGTGTAGGTTGAAATTCAAACCCTTGAAATGATGGGATTAGGGGAGGTGGAGCCTCTGGGAGATGATTAGGTCATAACATCAGAGCACTTATAACTAATATTAAATCATAACTAGTCCTTTAATGGGATTAATGCCCTTATGAAAGAGACCCAGATAGATTTCTTGCTCCTGTCCTGTGAGGTTACAGGGTAGAGATTGTCATCTGTGAACCAGAAAAAGGGCCATCACCAGACACAGAACTTACCATCATCTCCATCTTGTATTTCTCAGCCTCTAGGATTGTGAGAAATATATTTCTATTAGTAAACTACTCAGTCTAAAGTATTCTATTGTAGTAGCCTAAACAGATTAAGACAAGTTTCCTTTCTCTTCTATCTTGTCTGCAGCCTTTAACTTTAACTCAAGGAACCAAAAATACACTTGTTTGACTTTACCTACAGTTCTAATGAAACAGGTCTCATAACTGGGCGTGTGTGTGTGTTTCTAAAGGAGAGGCATTCCTATTTCTTGCTTCTCCTGTTGTGATTTACAAAACAGAGTAGGTGCTTTACAAAAACTGTTAAAGAAGTTAATTTTATAGTCAAATTTGTACCATCTTATTGGTAAGAAATTCCCCTTCTTGGGATACCATCTGAATCATTCAGGGTGTTGGTCAGATGGAGATTTCCTGCCTGAGATAGCACAGATTATCTGCATTTCTCCTGGGGCAGAAGGGAAAGAAAGCCAAAAGAAATCACTTCAGTTTCTTTAGCTGTGAATAGGATGCCTTCGGATGATCTCAAAACCTCTTCCAGCATTAAGAGCCTGTGTGTCTATTACTAAACCCATCCCAGTTCTTTCATTCTGTGAAAGACAGTGCTACCACAGCATCTCAGTATTCTGAGGCTGTTCACATGCTCAGTGGCACTCCGTGACAAGGGGACATCAGTCTGGGTGCTGTCCACCAAAAACAAAACAAAACAAAACAAACAAACAAACAAAAAACCCAAAACCAAAAACTAAAACAAAACAAAATAAACCCTGAGTCCAAATATGTAAAGGTGAAAGAACTTTATTTGGGCATAAGTCTGAGGATTGCACTGGCATGGAGCCTAGATGATCATAATTCAGGTAGCCCCAAACATGCCCACTGAGGTCTTACAATCAATCCTTGGACAGGCTGTAAAGACAAAAACCACAAGCAGGAAGGGAGGCAGAAAAAGGCACTATGCCAATTTTTTTGAACAATTATCCTTGGCTACCAAGATCAATAACAAGGATGATGTCAGTTCAAAGATATTTTCTTGGGCAGAAGTGTAAGGTTGAAGTAGTCTTTGTGCAAGGTTGTGATTTTGGCAGAATTTTTTAAACACTTCCTTATTATGAAGCATGCGGTCTTGAGAAAACACCTTCTTCATGACTTTCCTGGCTCAGTTTAGTCAGGGTTGATAGAAATGACTCCATTTTGATTTTGAAAAACTTTCTAAGTGTTCAGTTTTGCATTACCAGAAACTTAGTGGCTTAAAACAACAAAATGTATTTTCTCACAGTTCTAGAGGCCAGGAAGCCTAAAATTAAGGTTTTGGTTCCTTCTGGAGGCTCTGAGGAAAAAGCATCGCATCCTTCTCTCTTAACCTCTAGTGGTTGCCAGTACGTCTTTGGTGTTCCTTGGCTTGCAGTACATCATTCAGTCTCTGCCTCCATTTTCCCATGGCTTTTGTTTCTATGTTTCTCTGTGTCTACTCCTCTTAGGACAGCAGTCATTGGATTTAGGGCCCCAAATCCAGGATGACCTAATTGGAAAGATTCTTAACTATAGTCAGGCAAAGCATAATGAAGTTTCAGTTAATGATGGTCCTCAGATATTATGATGATGCTCCTGCGAAATCATAATGGAGCTGAAAAATCCTCGTCACCTGTGTTGTAGCCTTCACAACATTGTAGCACAACCATTATGTGTTTGTGGAGATGCTGGTGTAAACAAACCTACACTGCCAGTTGTATGAAACTATAGCATATACAATTATGTACACCGCACAAGACTTGATCATGATAATGCATGAACATGTTACTGGCTTCTGTAATTATAATATACTTTTTCTCATTATTTTAGAATTCACTTGTAAGTAATCTTAGCATCAGCTATGAGTGACAAGTAAAATATATAAACTTCTTTATCATTTCTCTTGTAGGGAGCCACATCTTCCCCCACTTCATTACAGCTGGTGTGGCCTGGTTGATTCTGCAGTTGATTGAACCCATGGATTTGGAACCCCCGATAGAGAGGGCCAACTATATTTCCAAATATGGTCACATTCTAAGGTTGTGAGTGTACACGGATATTTGAAGAACACTCTGCAGCCTACCATAACCATCCAAATCAATCTTAAAACAGTAAGCTTTATGAGGGCAGGAATCATGTCACTTTTTTCTCTGCAAGATTCTCAATGCCCAGTATATTCAAGACATTTGATGTTTGCAGAATAAATGAATGAAATTGAAATACGGGTAGTAACTCAGTATATGTTACCGACTGCATTCAAATTAAGATGATGCTCATGAGCCAGTCATTAGGATGCTTGTCTTTATGAGTTTTTAATGTATTTACATAGAGTTGTCTGCCTCATGGAACTGATTGAAATGTTGTTCTCCGTTAATGAAAAGAGTTTTATTTTATAGTCTACTGTTGAAAAACTAATCTTTGCATTATTTTCTTACTTTCATTTTCTTTTATTTCTTTTTATTTTGTTTTCTTCTTTCTTTTCTGTTGGATTAATCTACTATAACTACTAGGTCGTCAGACAAGTCATGACATATTTTTCTATGCAAAAAATGTGTCATGGCTTTTCCAATACCCCATAGTTACCAACCTTCTGTTTTCTCAGTTCTCTTTTTCTTTATTTTCATGTCCTTTATTTTTTTTCCCAGCTCTTTATAATTATGCTTTGAAAAAGTAGGGATCTTAAATCTAAATGAGTAATATATGTATATATTTCAGTAAAACTTGGACTGTAGCTGAGCTGTGGTGGCACAGTGGTGACGCAGTGCTTGGCAGTGCTGGAGCACATGGAAGACTGGGTTTGGTTCCGGGTCTGCCTGACCATGCCAGGTGCTTGCACCCATGCTCATGATCTTGGCCTGGCTGCCTGGGAAGGCTAGGGAAGGAGTATAGCATGAGACTGTATCTAGGGGGTTTGCCTTTCTCTCTCTCTCTCTCTCTCTCTCTCTTAAATAAACGTAAAGAAATAAACTCAAAAAAAAAAAAAAAAAAAAAAAAAGAGACTTAGACCAAAGGGGTCCCAACATTTAGACAGATCTGAATCTCAAAAAAGTGAGTAATCTGTAGTGACTTTGTAGTTTCCCCAAATAAGAGAGAAGCAGCTCATTTTGTATTGGAGAAAAATTGTGCTTTCCAGCATGCAGTTGTTTAAGGTAATAGTGACTCCATCTATTCTGACGATTAAACTCGGACATAATGAGTGAGGCGACGTTATGCATAATGAGCTGCCAGCCATCCAACTAAGAACTCCTTTCTCACGCTGTTTCCTGCAGAGTGAGATTGTGTGGATGCCTGCAAGTATCTAAACTTGCTGCCCTGTTTGAACATCCCTATTACCTTTATGAGCCTCAGATCTAGTTCTTTGATTTGTTCTCTCAAGCTCCTTAAAGCTTCTTCTATGCCAGTTCAGATGGTATTTAGGAATCATGATGAATATGCTCATTATCTAATACAAAGTGACATAAAACACACCTGGAAAAAACATAACCATACTCTGCTGAACTCCTGTGATTCATTCTCTACTAGATTAATAGCATTTATGTTATTCACATATCTCAGTCGACCTTGATCTGTTAGAAACTCCCTTCTTTTTATCTCTGTTCCATACTGGGGAGGTTTTGTCCCACATTAACAATGGTTCTTTTGTACATCAAAGCACCCCCCCCCCAACATCCCAAGTTTTAATTTTCCTTGCATGCATAATACAATATGTATCTCCTGATCACTGTCTCTTACTTCTTACCTATGTTTAATTGATGGATAATAGAATGTTCTACTTATTTTGCAAAAGTACTTAAAAATTAAACTTTTAGTATCTGAATGAAAAAATATCCCAGCTTTGTGAATGAAATGTTTTCACAGAAATTATTTTTTCCTCTCTTTTGCATAAAATACAATTACATACTTAAGTAGAGATTTAGTCTCATACTTCTGTCTGTCCAGCATCTTAGCATCTTTCAAATAACATATTTACTTGTCTTGGAAAACAAGAGTTTTAACCACATTATATTATTTGGGCTGAGTATTTAAAAAAAAACAAAACCATATACATATATGGTGTGTGTGTTTATATATATATGTGTGTGTATGTGTGCGTGTGTGTATATATATATATATATATAATATATGTTATTTATAAGAGGTCTTGAAAAGGTTCATGGAAAATGTGTATTTTAAAAAAATTATGTATGGATTTTATTTTTTTGTACCCAAATAAACTTATACTTTACACTTTCCACAAACTTTCTGAAATATTCTCATAAATATGTAGCTATGTGTAGCTATATAGAGATATAATACACTTTTTGATATGTAGTGAATGATACATTCATTAAATAAAGGTTTGAGGACAAAAATTGAGAGTTTAGTTCAGTGAATCAGATCTGCCATACCTTTTAGGAAACGTCATTGAACAGCGTACAATTAAGCAAAATCAGCAACAAGGTCTAAAAACGAAATCTTTGTAACCTAGGAGTTATTTCATAATGTGGATATAACTCCCTTCAGTTCTGTTTTCTTTCAGTTAGCTTATTATTTTTTGATAATCAGTGAACACGTATCTGATATTTAGTAGTTCTGTGTCAAATACTTGCAACTCAGTTCTCCAGCAATTACTCTAATGGTAGCAGTAAGCGGGTAAAATATTTTTGAACCTTCCTTCATGGAGACTGATTCAGAGGTTTTAATCTCTTGCTTGTGTTTAAAGATCTAAATATTAATTTAAGATATTTATTGTTTTAGTATATTACTTCTCTATGAAAAGGAATCCCATAATCATTTCTGATGATAGTAAGTGTAGTAGGAATTTGCTTTCATACTTAAAAAAAGTCCAAATTTTCGAACTTTTTTTTTGTTTTTTTAGTTTGCTAAAGGGCAAGTTTGCTCCCTAGAGAGAGACAGAGATAGAGGGAAAGTGTGAAATCACCCCCTAGAAGGGATGGACAAACTTCAATCCTTTCTCCTCCATTTTCCTCTTGGGATTTTAGGTATGCACACACACGTACCTGGTGTGTTTTTCAGGCCATTGCATCCAGGACTTGACTGTGTAGTCACCTTTGTGGGATCCAGCCACCTTGCCCTCCATGCTATCTGCTGGCCCCTAAATTTTAAACTTTAATGCAAATAAATATCTCCTGGGTCTTGGGTAACTGTTTTTTCTTCTTCTTTTTCTTTTTTTTTTTTTAAAAATTTTTGCTACAGGGTGTGTGCGTTTGCCAGAGAGATGGAGAGAGACAGAGAGACATAAAGTGAGAAATCCCCTCCTGGAGTATGGCCACACTGCAGTTCCTTTTCCTCTGTTCTCTTCTCGGGATTCTGGGTATGCACGCACATGCACATGCACCAACATGAGTTTCAAGCTGCTGGGTCTAGGACTTGAACTGCTGTTGATTACGTGGGAGTCCAGAGATGTAACTATTGCTTAATAGTTCTGTTGCTGGGGAGCTTAGAGCATGAAGATTTGAGGAATGTAGTAGGCACGTGTCCTTGAATGCACAATTTTTCACCTCACCGTACAACAAAGACAGCTCGAATACATAAACTAGGAAGAAAAAGTACTTCACAGATGTGGCTTAATATTTTATTGAAAGCAAGGAAGGGAACAGCAGTGGTATAGTGGTTAAGATTCTGGATTCTCATATGGTCTACCATGCGTCAAGTCCTGGATGTGGCAGCTTAAAATCATGCTGGGCACATATGTTTGCATGTCCAAAATCCTGAGAGGAGAATGGAGAAGGGATTGAGGGGTGACCATTCCACTGGGAGGGTGATTTCTCACTTTCCCTCTCTCTACCTCTCTTTGTCTCTTTCTGGCAAGTGTACAAACCTATAGTAAAAACCTAAAAAATAAAGAAAGTGAGAAGGGGGAACGCGTAAATAAATTAGTGTAGAAAGGAAAACGAAGTGCTGAATGCTGTTGGGAATGTGAGTTGTAGGATATTTCTCTCTTTACCCCTATTGGGCTTATTTAAAATAAGGTTGCCTTATGATTCCTCATACAAAATACTAGAAGAGGGTACAATTGCTCCAAAGGAATGAAATGATTTACTCACCCATTTATACTTGTTTTTGTTTTTTTAAGTCTTTCCATAGTTGTGCTATAGGGATACTTTGGAAATGAAGTGATTCAAAACACTGCTCATTTCCCTGCATGAATAGGTGTGGAGCAATTCAAAGTCTGCATTAGCATAATTACTGTGCAGCCTACTTCAAAATTGTGTCATAAAATCAGTTTCTATGTCCACTAATCTTTAGTTGATCACACGAGATAACATACATGAAAGGGCCCAGCACAGAATCTGGTACATGTTAAGTACTTGTATCCAATTGCCTGTTTAGCATTTCTTCTTAAGTCATTTGCAACCATCTCAAACTCAGTGTCAGCCATATTGAACTATATTTTCTACCTCTTCTCCAAATTGTTTTCCAAACTGCCAGGTTACTCAAGCCTGAAACCTTTGTTTTATTCTTGATGTCTCTATACTCTTCTCTTCTCCAAATCTTATAGGTTTGACTTTCTAGATATTTCTTGTATCACCTGCTTCAGGAACTCCATGGTGACAGAGTGGTAAAGCAATGCTCTGTGAGGCCGACTCATACGGGAAGACTTGGGGTTCATACCTGGGGACCTCTCTGAATACACTGGGCTTCTGTGACCTGGGGCTGGCTGAAGCTCAGGGAAAGATGCAGCATGAAAACTCTATTGGGTGTGCTGTCTGTCTCTGTCTTTGTTGCTCAGGAAAATAAATAGATAATAAATAGATTTAAAAATCACCCACCTCATCCCGTTCATTGCTTTTGATGTATAACATCAAAAAAAGTAAACAAAACAGTTAAGTTCTGTCCTGTCCAGATTCTAGGCAGGTTTTGTGTTATCATCTTCTGGTCCAAAGAGCTTAGTACTTATAAGGAGCATACAGAGTGACTGCACATGAAGTCTGGGGGCCAGAAGACAAAGGGCCTTTAAGCTATGTTAAAATTTTTGAAATGTTGGGAACCAGCAGTTAGCGTAATGGGCTATGTCACTGGACTCCCACGTAGTCGACCGTGGTTCGTGTCCCAGACCCGGCGGCTTAAAACTCACGCCAGGCGCATGTGCGTGCATGCCCAAGATCCCGAGAGGAGAATGGAGGAGAAGGGATTGTGGCGTCGCCATCCCCCGTGGGAGTTCTTGCTTTCTGTCTCTCTGTCTCTCTCTGTCTGTCTGGCGAGTGCACGTGCCCTATAGCGAAAACCTCTCAAAAAAAATTTTTTTTTTTTTTAAATATTGGCCCTATAACCTAGTGGTTAAAGGGCCAGCTACCAGATCACTGACTGTGGTTTGACTCCTGACCCAGTGGCTTTGAAAAAACACCGGGCACATATGTATGCCTTTAATCCTGACAAAATAGAGAAAGGGAAGAGAAGAGATTTCAGTGTGACCAGCCCCATTGGGAGTGTTTTCTTCCTCTCCCTCTCTCTCTCATTCTCTGTCTCTCCCTCTGGCAAGTACATGCACCCTCTGACACCTAAAAAACGATTCTGTAATATTATCCTAAGAACAACGGGTAAAGCTTGGAGAGTTTCCATTATGGGAATGACATGATCAGATTTATAGTTTACCAAGATTGCTCTCTCTCCAACCCCACTTATTTGTTCACAACCATCTGTCCTCAGGAATATTATATTCATCTGTTTGCCTCATTCCTCCTCCTTCAATACTCACGGTTCAGACTGCAACCAAAGAAATGGAACAGAACAGACAATGCCCTCCCCCCGAAATCTGTTCATACTCTTCTTGTTTTAAATCTTTTAATGGTTTCTGAATGCTCTGAAGATAAAATGAAAATCCCATGACAGAGTTTCCAAGGCGTTTGGCTAATGTTTACCTTTCTAGCCTCTTCTGTTAGTATTTTCCTGCTCTCGTACGTTTTTCAGTTATTCTAGTAAACTATGGTTTCTCACCCAGGCCTTTCTGTTCTCCGTGCCTGGACACAACTCTGTCCAGCTCTATTTCAGCTGGGAAATCTTTTAGCTTCCCTATGCTCAAGGTGACTTTTTTTAACCCTTGGCTCTCTGAGGTCCCTGCCCATGATTGCCATCTTCCCTGGTTGTAATATTTATCATGTTTCTCTGCTAGGCTCAAGCTCCACCAGTGTCTGTCCTGATCACGTCTTCAACCACAGATCCTTGCACAGAGCCTGCCACCTGAATGGTTCTCGGTACATACCTGCGGAGTGAATGGATAAGCCATGCCTGTTAGCTTTCTTTTAAAGAGGTCATTGCGAAAAAGGAATATGCCAATTATGTCATATCTGCTTTGAGTTTAGATGACAAATTTCAGTCCTTCCAGTAGTATTCATAGTAATAGTAACTGAATTAAATTTAGACGAGGAAATGGGATTGATAGGTCAGGCGACAAGAAAAGACAAACATAAGGAAAATCGTCTTTTTAAAAAAAATTTTTTTAAGAGATTTTTGCTATAGGGCTCATGCGTTCACCAGAGACAGAAAGTGAGAAATCACCCTCTGGGAGGATGGCCACACTGCAATCCCCTCTCCATTCTTCTCTTGGGATTTTGGGCATGCATGCACACCCACCCAGCATGAGTTTTAAGCTACTGGATCTGAGACTTGAACAGTGGTTGACTGTTTGGGAGTCCAGCAATGTAACCATTATGCTATCAGCTGGTCTTGGGAAACTGCCTATTCTAAATGAGTGCTGCTAAGTAGTAGTTTTGTAGAATTGATTTAGTTAGGTGCATAAGGTTTACAGTTATTCCTTTCACAATTGTAATAATTTTTAAAAACTGCTTTATATCTTATGAGAAGAACAAAATTTTGTTGAAAAATGAAATTAGAGTATGAGTCTATTTTGATGTAAAAATTTTAGAAATCTATGTGTAGTTTTTAAAATTTGCATCTTCCATGAACTACTTGAAGACCTCTTGTTTTAAGTGCTTTTCATACATATGATTTCTTATAGTGATAACTCTGTATTATTATTATACAGCTGTGAATTAGGAAATTGAGGCCTAGCAGTGATGCAAAGTGACTCCCCAGTGGTAAGTAGCAAACCATACTTGCACTTATGTCTTGACCTCAAGTCTCACTATATTCCTCCCCTAAATGTCTAAAAGCAAAACCAAAATAGTTGGTTACATCATAATTTAATCCATTAACAATTAAAAAATGGAATGAGGGACAAGCAGATGGTATAATGGCTACGTCACTGAATTCGCACGTAGTTGACTACAGTTCATGTCCTGGAACAGCTTAAACTCATACCAGGTGCATGTGTGTGTGTGTGTGTGTGTGTGTGTGTGTGTGTGCCCAAAATACTGAGAGGAGAATGGAAGAGAAGGGATCATTGCATGGCCATCCCCCGTGGGGGGTGGGGGTGGTGATTTCTCACTTTCTGTCTCTCTGTCTCACTGTTTCTCCTGTGGGCACACACACCCTGTAACAAAAATCTCTCTCTTAAAAATAAATTGGTACCAGCAGATGGTGTCATGACTATGTTGCTGGACTCCCATGTAGTCAACCGTGGTTTGAGTCCCAGACCTGGAGGCTTAAACTCACACTGGGTGCGTGTGCATGTGTGCCCAAGATTTTAAGAGGATAACAGAGGGGAAGGGATTGAGGTGTGGCCATCCCCTCCCCGGGGGGGGGGGTGATTTTTTGCTTTTTGTCTCTCTGTCTCTCTGTCTTTATGGCGAGTACATGTGTCTATGGCAAAAACCTCTCTCAAAATAATTAAGTAAGTAAATAAATAAAGTAATGAAAAGATAGAAAATGGGGAATATGATAGGGAATTAAGCCCATTTCTAAAATATTTGTCTGCAGAAGGAGCAACAACAGTGTGATGAATGTTCTGCACCTGATTGAGATTCTCATTAAATGGGCTGACCGTGGAAGGAAGATAACTCTAATGTAGGAAGGACACCAACTACTTTCAGAGTTTGTATTTTAATATTTGGTTAATCAACAATGATAATGAGATTATACATGGCCCTTAGGGAGATTGAAAAGAAGATAGAAAACAGAGGTTAAAAAAATAAAGGAAGAAATAAAGCCATAATGAAACTTTTAGTCTATAGAGGAAATGGATAAACCCTCAACACTTCTACCAACATGATGAGTATAGCTAAGACTAAGTTAAGAGCAGATCATTTAATGAAGAATCTACGCAGCAGTTTAAAAAAATTCTGATGCCTAGGCTGAAGTCCAAAATAGTTAAATCAGAACCAGAAGGTGGGACTCAGGCATCAGCAGTAGTTTTAAAACTATGTTGTTTGGACAAAGATATAGTGTGGAGAACACTGCCCTGAATACTCGTATTTTTCTAATTCAATAGAAATTATCTCAATCTTACTTTTATGACCCCTGATATTTCAAGAAGTGCTGAAAATTATTTCAAGAAGTGCTGAAAAATTCCCAGACCATTGAACGAAAAATTTATTTAAATATGCTTTAAATGAGTTTATTGCAATAAACACCCACCAAAGCTCTCATTAAATCCCAGTACAAGGCTAAGGACTTTAATCTAAAATTTCTCACTGAAACTATTTAAATTCTCATAACCTTGAGATTTCATTATAATCCTGTTAGATAATGACTAAACTAAGGCTCGTATAATTATATCACCTGGCTAAAGTCCTACAACTGGTAAAGGGTGTCAAAGACTGTTGTGAATTGAATGCAGTATCTCAATTCATACTGAAAGCTAATCACCAAGATGATGGTTGTGGAAAGTGGGACCTCTGGGAAGTAGAAGATTATAAGGGCTTTCCCCTCAGAAATAGATTTAGGATCCTTATTTTAAAAAATGCGTGTAGAAATGGGTTTGTTCTTTTTCCTCTTCTACCATGTGAGGACAGTGTCCTTCTCTGGAGAGTATAGAAACAAGGTGCATTTCTGTAAGATTAGAACAACGCTGCTAGACAACCAAACCTCCTGAGGTCTTGATCATGGACTTCCTAACCTCCAGAACTGTGAAAAAGAAATATCTAAGTTTTCTTGTTTTTTTTTTTTTTTTTTT
>NW_006207899.1:954671-1004289 GCF_000334495.1 Tupaia belangeri chinensis
GAAAAAAAAATATCTGAATTTTTTTTTTTTTTTTTTTTTTTTTTTTTTTAATAAATTACCCAGTTATACATATTTGTGTTATAGAAACATGATATGTAGATTTGGAACTTATTTGCCTGGTTTTATAGCTGCCATTCTCTAAACCATCTTGTATATTCACTGGGCAAAAGTTAATGTTAAATAACAGCAATCCATGTATCAAAAAGGGCTGGTGCTTCTGATAGAGTACTGTAAAAATCATGGTAGAGTACTGTAAGCTTAGCTTTTATTTCTATGCTGCTTTCAAAACTTATGAAGATTTCATTTTTATTATGCTTTGTTTTGTGAATGGGTAATGATGTTATTTATATATTTTATATATTTTTTTCATCTATCCATCTATCAGTGTCCATGTGACAAAATTTAAAAAGTTCTAAAGGACTCATTATATATAGTGAAAAGTAATCTCCTTTCTGTTTCTGTTCTCCAAACACTGGTTTCCCTGGAGACAGTGGTCTGGATATATCAGTCCAACAAGGAGAATGAAGTGACTATCACTGGTTTAGACTCTGCAAGATTAATTTCCTGGAGCCAGGAAGAGGATTAGCAAAATCAATCTGTTAGCAAAACAGAAGACAACCAAGAGTATCTGCCATGGTTTAAATGCTCTTATTTAACGTATTTAACAAAATACCCCATAGAAGGCAATTTCCAAATTTTTGCTTATACAAACAGTGCTGCAATGAAGATTTTTATGTAAATGTTATTTTGCACATGCACAAGTACTTACATAAGACAAATTCTAGAGTGGAATTTCTAGTTCAAAGTATGTGCATTTTGATGATGTTGTCAATTGCTCTCCTAGAGGATGGACCGATTTATACTCCTGCCAGCAGCAATAAAGTGTCTAATTCTTTAGACTTTTGCTTTCACAGTACATTATCAAACTTTGTCATCTTTGCCAATTTGATAAGCAAAAAGTAGAATTTCACGACGGTCAAAATGAGCACAATCGACTATGTGGGATCCGGTCACCTTAACTACCTGTTGGACTGACCACACCACTGTCTGGCCCCAATATTTTTTCTAATGTTCTTAATGTTTTATTTTTATATTTAAATATCTGATTAATATGAGATTTCTTTTAGTCTAAGTTCTGAAGGACTCTAAGTTATTTTTCTCTTAAATGGCTAACCATATTGTTTGTAACAACTATAGCTTTATATGAGTAACTGACTTAACATCATCAATTTCCTGACTGGAATTACAATGGGGAAAAGAAGTTTGCCTCATAAAGTCTCATGAGTACCTGGTCCTGAATGCTGGAGTGGGTAGATGAATCGGAGCAATGTCAAATTTGCTTTTTGTCCTAAGAGAATTGGCTGGGTAACAAACACTCTAAGTAGGAACCGATGAAGTCTGCTATATCACAGTGGTGTCTGGCAAGTTTTGCTGGTTAGCTTGTAGCTGTCTCTTCTCCAAGTGTTAATGTGGCCTTAGGACTTCGAGAGGAATGACAAGGCCACTCGTATTCATGTGCCATAACCAGCTGCACTCTCATGTCAACATTCAAGAAGAACAAACTAAGCAACTTATTTCCTCGTTTACCTCTTGTCTTAAATTCTGCAAATGAAACCTGAACCTTTTTGAAATGATCTCCCTGGATATAAACACATCCTTATCAGTGTTGGGATGTGCTAGAATGACGGTGTCATTGTCTGAAGAAGTCCACAGACGATGGCTACATATTCCTGTCAGTTTGTAAGGAGCCACTGTGCAAATCTTATGAAATCGTTCTGACTTCTCTGCATGTTCTGGCTTCTCTGCATGTTCTAACTTGCCAGGAAATAAAGAACTTCCTGCCACAGCTAACCTAATTCTTATTCCTCACTGCTTCAAGAGTGCTTGTTTTTCAGAGATGTAATTTGAGGTTATTATTCATTAGAGACTTAATTAAAATTATTCCTGTTTGCAGCATATAGAACAACACCTCTATCCTAGAGATCAACTTTTTTTTTTCTATAAACATATGTAAATATAGCTTATACTTTGAGGATGAATGTGAAGTGAAAGGTTATTATACATTAGCCTTTTTTTTGTGCAGATATTTAATTTGGGGAAACATCTTGAAGTATATTATTAGCTACTTTCTTCATTTTTGCTATGTAACTGCATGGTGGTCCCAGTTTAGGCCCATGGCATGGTTAGGCGTCAAGATGAATTTTTTGACCAGGCAGAAGAGGAGGTACTGGCTGCTCTGTTTATTTTATGCTTCTTTAATTTCTATTTGTTTGATTTTTTTAAAAGTATGTGTATGAATATGTATGTCTAGGAAGAATCAGAAAGAAGAAGTGATTGGTGACTTGATCTCAAGTTCAAAACAAAAACAAGGTTATGAGATAGAGAGGAACTGGGGTGACTCTAACCTTAGCTAGTGTGTCTAGGGAAAGGCAGTGCTATTTGAGCAGAGTAAGGAGAGGGAGTCAGTCACATGAAGATCTTGAGGAAAAGCTTTCCAGGTAGTGGACAGCTAGGGCGAGGGCACAAAGGTAAAGTCAAGCTTAGTGTATTCAAAGGCTAGGACAAAGGCCATTGTGTCTGCAGCCTGGAGAACTAAGGGTTGGAGATGAGGTTCAAGAGCAGGGATGTGGTGTAGCTTCTGACATGGCTCTTAGAGATTCTCACCTCCTGGTATTCCTGCATTTGTGGAATCTTTTCTCCTTGTGTGTGAGTCAGATTTGTTAAATGCGACTATTTCTTAAACAAATAGCATTGGCAAATGTGATGAAATGTTACTTTGGAGGTTAGGTTGTAAAGAATTGTGACTTTGGGCCAGCCAAGTGGTGTAATGCTTGGGGTGGCTGGATCCTGCAGGACCAATTGCGTGATTAGAGTCCTAGACCCAGTGACTTGAAAAACAAGTCAGGCATGTGTGCCCCAAATCCCAAGAGCAGAGTAGAAGAGAAGTGATTGTGGCATGGTCATTCCCCTGGGGATGCTTTCTCACTTTCTCTGTCTCACTCCCTCTCTGACTCTTTCTCTGGTATGTGTACATGCCCTATAGCAACAAAACAAAAAACGAACTGTGACTTCTTGCTCTTTCTTTCTCTCTCTCTTTTGCTTCTTTTTGACTGTTTCCCTCTAGTGAAGCCAGCATCAACGTTTTAAACTACTCCATGGAAAGATTCATGTGACAAGAAACTGGGGTTGGTTTCTGGCCAATAGCTAACAAGAAATGGAGGCCCTCAGATCACCTGAATCCTACCATTTACTGTATGTGGTGAGCTTGAGAGATCTTCTTCAGTCGAGCGTGGAGAATGACTTGCAGGCCCATTCAACACTTTGAATGTGGCTTGAAAGACACCACAAAACCTAAGGACCCAGCTAAGTTGCCCTCGAGTTTCTTGCCTATAGAAACTGCAAGATAGTAAGTGCTATTTTAAGCCACTGCATTTTTGAGGTAAATTGTTACACAACGATAGGTAAATAATACAGATGGGTAGGCCAGGTCATGTTATGAATTACAGGTTGTACAGTATAGGAAAGGATATAACCACTTTACAAAAGAACATGCTGACTGCTGTGTGGGGAATGGACAACACCCGGGGAAAGGGAGGAAGCAGGAAAACAATTAGTAGGCTGTCACAGAAGAATAAGTGTGGAGACATAATGCTGATAAGACTCACTAGGGATTGAATAACGGGAATAAAAGAAACAGAAGAATTACTATTGACCTCTACATTTATGGTTCGATAGATGGCAGGTGCCATTTGTGGTAATGAGGAAGGCCGAGTGAAGAGTTAGTGTGAGTGGAGATGGGATTATTTATGTTGGAGGTGATATACCCATGTGAGATGTATTAGGTTGTTGGAAAAGTCATAGAAAAGCAGAAAAATACATCATGAATTTTCCAATGACCCAATAAATGGGGAGAAGTCAAGGGTTCGGATATGCCTCTGTAACTCTGGAGGATGAGTGGAATCATTCTTCAGGAGAATCTACATGAGTGCAGAGGCTTCTTGAGAAAGAACTACCCTAAGAGAAGTGAAGGTGCTCTAATTTGGTTGAAAGAAGAAAGGCCAGAGCTGGAGAGGATTAACACCTTAGCCTCTAGCTTAGTCCAGATGTTCTAAAGCAAGGAGGTTACAATAAGAGTCTCAATAAAAATTAAACTCTTTCTATAAAAATCCCCATTGGTTCATCATTCACCATCTCTGATACCAGCATTTTTGCAGAGATGGGAGTGGTTCTCCTAGCATTGACATCAACACTTACAAGGGGATTTAGATTTGATAGATTTCCGCAATAATAATGGTGATGACCACTTCTGTGAGCTACAGTGATGTAGTCTGCCATTCCCCCTCCCCCAAGTACTAATATAAGCTATTATTACAGAAATAGGAAGGAAGAAAATGGTGGATGCCTAATTACAGTCAAGAAGACTCTTCTTGGGGACTTTATTGAGGAATTTGAAATGGGTTGGGTTGAGCTTTCTCAGTAGAGATGAATTTCTTTTTTTGTTTTTAAGTGCCAGAGGGTATGTACATTTGCCAGAGAGATAGATAAAGGGAGGGAAGGAAAAAAACACTCCCTAACTGGGTGTGGTGCCACTACAATTTCTTCTCTATTTCTCTATTCTATCAAGATTCTGGGCATGCATTCATACATGTGCCTGGCATGTCTTCAAGCTGCTGGCACCAGAATTTGAACTGCAATCAGCCATATGAAATCTGGCTTTCTTAACCACTAGGCTACCAGGTTGGCTTGGAAAATACTTTTTATTATGATCCCACTTTTACCTCTAGAATGTGTTCTCTAGAAAACAGAGGTTCTAGAAGAAAGTCATTTAAAAAGGACTTTAGTATTTGTTGACAAATTGCTATAAAAAACATTAGCTATTACCCATATAGTATACATATATAAAATCCTAGATATATTCATGATATTTACTGTTTTAGCCAGGAAATTGGTGTGCTTCCACATGTATGTTCAAAGGACCAACATAGGTGATTGTGTTTTCTGTTTTAGCCCTTACCACTCAGGACGATCACAGATAAATTTTACTCTTATGTGTGCTTATATTTATGGTTGCCATATAACTTTCCCCTGAGTTACTAGTTTTTATTTGCAAATTTTATTTATTAATATTATTGTTAAAATAAGATTTTAAGCATTTTTATTTAAGCAGTTTTTTCTTTATGTTTAATAGAGGGTATGTGTGCACAAGCATGGAAAGGAAGAGAGAGAAGCATCCTGTGCATGGTCTGGTCTTGCCATGATTCCCTTCCTCCAGTCCTCCAGCTCATCAGGTCCTGGGCACTTGCATACATGCCTACCAGTTCCAGGCTCATTGGGTTGAGGTTTCTAACCACTTCACTTCAATGCCATAGAGCTGGCTCTTTTTTTTTTTTTTTTCTCTATGTTCTTTCAAGCTTTTTGTTTCTTTCAGAAAGAATGAAGGACTTAAATAAAACACCTCAAGGTAACTCAGTATTGAGTCCAGGACTCAAACCATGGTCGACTTCATGAGAGTCCAGTGACATAGCCATTAGGCCAACTGCTGGTCCCCCCAACTCCTTATTTTTAAATACTTCTAATTTCTAGATAGAGAGAAAAGGAGATATTCAAATGATTAGGCTGGGCTCCTCTTTGTCTTTTAGTGCCTTTTTTTTTTTTTTCTTTCCAAAATGAAGTTTTGGGACAGTGAACTTTTGGAGAGTTGACTGCTTTTAGAAAACCTGTACTAAGTCCACCAGAGGTTAGACATTTTGGGGGATGGTGAAAGTTGGTAGCTGAGTAGAAAGAGTTGCAAAGAAGTTCTGAAGTGGAAATGTTGGCACATGTGCTCCAAATGTCTGCACTAATATACTTAGAATAAAGTGTATCTTCGGCATGACATTGATATCTATTTTTTAATACATTCTTTTGTTTTAAAATTTTTTGGCAGAGCATATGCCACTGTTCTTTTCTTTCTTTCTTTTTTTTTTAAAAGGTTTTAGCTATAGGGCACATGCACATGCCAGAGGCAGAAAGTGAAAAATCACCCCCCAGGGGGATGGCTATGTCACAGGCCCTTCTCCTCCAGTCTCCTCTCAGGATTTTGGGCACACACGCACATGTGCTTGGCATGAGTTTAAGCCACAGGGTCTGGGACTCAAACTTCAGTTGACTACATGGGAGTCAAGTGATGTAACCATTATACCATCTGCTGGTCTCATGCCATTGCTTTTTCCTAAATACAGTATTTACTATTTCTGATCTGATTCATGTATTAATAACCAATTAATTTCATAGTATATAAAAATTGTTTATTAATGAGAAAGATAGGGACAGAGAGAAATAGGGACTGTGTTTTTCTTTTATCTTTGCTAGATAATGTGTGCTCTTGCCAAAGAGACAGAATGCACTCTCCAGTGGGGCATGGTCACACTACAATCCATTCTCCATGTCACCATCCTGTTATGCCTTGGGGCATGCACACACATGCGTCTGGTGTCTTTTTCAAGCCACAGAGCCTGGGATTTGAACTGTGGTGCCATTATGGATTGAGCTTCCTTAACTTTTGTGACTAGCCTAAAAGGGTCTCACTACCTTGCAATCCTTGAGGCTGTCTCAGCCTCCCATTTAGCTAAGACCACAGGTAGATTCTGAGGTGCCCAGTCTGTTTTAGTTTGGGCCAGAAACTGAATCAGGGCTTTCCATGCAGCCTCAGCCATTGCAGAGTAGCACCCTCCCCTTTGCACCACAACAGCCGGGCCACAAAATTGTATTACTTATTGAATTTCAGATGTGCTAAGATGAAATTACTAAATAGGCAATAGGAGAGATACACTTTGTGCTATGCTACTATCATTTCTGAACACCTACCTAGGTACTATTTTGATATTAAAATTAATGTTATATGTAACTCAGCATTTATAAAAACTGATGGGTATTGAAAAACCTGGAGTTTGTCTTGTTAAAATGAGATGATATTTGGGGTCAGCAGGTGGCATAGTGTGTAAGGCGTTGGACTCCCACATGGCTAACCATGTTTGAGTCCCAGATCTGGTGGCTTGAAAATTTTGCTGAGCATATATGTATATGCATGCCTAAAATCCTGGAAGGAGAAGGAAAGAGAAGGGGAGGCCACCCCCACCCCAGAGGGTGATTTCTCACTTTCCTTCTCAGTATCTCTCATCTCTTTCTGTGTGGTGAGCACTCATGACCTATAGTAAGAGCCTTAAAAAGAGAATTAGATAATGCTCAGTTTTCTCCTGTTTTTTCTCCTAGACACAATTCCAGTTAATTAGGGTGAATTAGTCACTTCCTAAAAATGCTCAAGAGTTATCCCCTGCCTGAAAATCAAGAGTTGATCATATATTCACATATGTAGTGCTGTTAAGTTCTGATCTGCATGCTTTCCAAGAGGAACATTGACCACTCGAATTTACAGTCTGTCATGTCTACTCCATGCTAGTCTATCTTAGGGAAAAAAAAAGATGTCAATCAGTTTATGTGGCAGAATTGGACAGACCCTTAAAAAGCAATAAAATTCTTATAATATCATTCTTCTTCATTGAAGAGTCAAATCAATCTCTATTTTTAGTGGGTAAATATATGTAGCACAAATTGTTATTTCTGACTCCATTTGATATATTATGTTTACTCTTTTAGCTGACTTTTACATTGCTGATCAATGATCTATTATATATCAATTATCTATTATTATCTATTATATTGAATATTATTATATTTTTTGGAGGGAGAGGTTTTTGCTATAGGCTGCATGCTCTAACCAGAAAGACAGAGAGAGAGAGAGAGAGAGAGAGAGAGACAGAAAGCGAGAAATCACTCCCCGGGGAGGGATGGCCACACCACAATCCCTTCTCCTCCTTTTTCCTCTGGGGATCTTGGGCATGCACGCACACACACGCCCGACGTGAGTTTAAGCCACCGGGCCCGGGGCTCAAACCGCGTTTGACTACATGGGAGTTCAGTGACATAGCCATTACGCTAACTGCTAGTCCCTACCATTGAATATTTTTGTATTATCTGCTTTCACATAAATAACATGTGTAGACATTACCCTAACAAGCAAATATTAGTACAATAAAAGAGAGTTGAAAATACAAATATTAATAAAATTATAAGGACATATTTACTTTTTTTGAGGCAAATGCTAACTTCAATAGCATTATAAAATGCATTGTATAATGAAAAGAGTAGGGTGTCTAGAATCTAAAAAAGACCCAGCACATAATAAAATCTCATTAAAAGAGTATGGGATAATTTCTTTTTTAAATGGACCACAGATTACTTTATTTTTAACACCCATCATGTCATGAATTCATAGGGAATAGGCTCCAGTAGCTCAGGCTCCTTTCCATTGGTTC
This sequence comes from Tupaia belangeri chinensis, assembly GCF_000334495.1. NCBI lineage: Eukaryota > Metazoa > Chordata > Mammalia > Scandentia > Tupaiidae > Tupaia > Tupaia belangeri. Next base: position 963,026 of record NW_006207899.1, read on the forward strand.
TCACAAAATGTGCTTCTCTGGGTGGAGCAGGCTGGCGCTTTAGTGGAACCCAGGTACCTTTCTGTTTGGCTTCTTTCTTTTTTTGGTCATTTTCCTTCGTATGTTTTAGGAAGCTATCTCTGCTCTTAGAATGTTTAATATGCTCAATATGCACATTAATTCTCTCGGTAAGAATCTTGCCCTTAACTTGTTTGTTCACCACAATGCAACAACATGCTGGATAACACTGTAGACTCTTCCAGTTTTGCCATGGTAACATTTGTGGGGCATTGCTTTTTGAATAGTACCCATTCCCTTAATGTCTACAATATCACCTTTCTTGTAGATTCGCATATATCTTGCCAAAGGAACAACTCTATGTTTTCTAAAAGGCCTAGAGAACATATATCAGGTGCCTTTTCTATTTCCCTTTGTGTTTGTCATTTTGGTGAATTACTGGAAGATGGTGGTTCTGCCCAAAAGGTAGAGTATGAGATAATTTAATAAATTTGAATTGAGATATAAAAATGAACACTGCTTTGAAAAATATTTTTTCATTTGTCTTCACCCAACAAATATTTTTTGATGGATGTTGTAATGACTAGGATAGTACCTGGTCTAGGGTTTTTCGAGACTGAACAGTGTTGTTAGATTTGTCTCTCTGCTCTGCCTGCTCTGCTTTTTCTTTGCTGGTTGGCCACATTCTTCCTAGTTCAGATGAACATCCTTCATGCAGAAAGTCATGGCTACAGGATGCTTTTAGTCACTCAGGGGAAAAGGGGGAGTTATTCCCTTATAGGGCCCATATCAAATATCTAAGAGAAGATTTCTTATTGGTCTGGCTTAGTTCAAGTGCCCATTCTTGACCCAAGCTTGATGTCCAAGGAGATGAATTGCTGGCCATGGTCACATGCCTACCTCTGCGACCAAGGTGCTGAATCACTGTGATTAGCAGTTGGGGTCACATAGATTAAAGAATGGTAGTTCCCCACAAGCAGTAGGGATGTTGTTATAAAAAGAATGTTGAAAGGGAAACTAGGCAGACAAAAGAAATAGGTATCCATGACACACCTTTTGTTTGCTAGGATTTCTGCTAGATGGCGGTAAAGTAGAGGAGAATGACGTGTAAGTAGAAAAATGGCGATGCAAAGGGAGATGTTCTGGGGGGGAGGTTCACTTGTCAGAGCCCAGAGGATAGAATTTTGGTGAAGACAGGAATAGTATGTGAGGCAATGGGATCCACTTATACAAAGGCATTGAATGCGAATGGCTATCATAATTGGGGAATGGTGAGAAAGTCATTGTGTCTTTCCTTTTAAATAAGAGGTATTTGAAAGAGGAGGTAGTGGGAAGACCTGAGTCTTGAGAGCTTGCTGAGTCTACTTATTTATTCAACAAATATATATTGAGTACTGAGGCCTAGCCATGGTGCCAGTCAGTAGCTTGCTGATCTGCAGACTGGAAGCTGCATGACAACTGTGGTTCAAATCTCAGCTCTCTGAAACACCCTGGGCATACATGTGAGTGCTCAGACTCTCCCAGACTAGAGGACTTGAAGATGGGGTCATGGCATGACCAGACCCTGTGAAGCATGTTCCTCTCTCTTGTGTGAGCACATGCACTCTGTCATAAACAAATAAAATAATTTATTAAGCACCAATATGTGCTAGGCACACATAATAAGATCTAAAAACTGAATTGATTTTTAGTTGGTATGAGATACTGAGAAAAGTTGATGTGATTGGGATTTTCAGAAAGACAATTGTGATAGCAATGTGTAGATGTACCTTACCCCCATACTCCTTCGAAAGGTCTGATACTCCTTCAAAAGTTGCTTTTTTTTTTTTTTTTTGGAGAGGTTTTTGCTATAGGGCGCATGTGCTCGCCAGACAGACAGAGACATAGAGACAGAAAGTGAGAAATCACCCCCGGGGGGATGACCATGCCGCAGTCCCTTCTCCTCCACTCTCCTCTCGGGATCTTGGGCACGCACGCACACGCGCCCGGCGTGAGTTTTAAGCCACCGGGTCCGGGACACGAACCGCGGTCGACTACGTGGGAGTCCAGCGACATAGCTATTACGCTAACTGCTGGTCCCCAAAAGTTGCTTATTTTTAGCTTTATTTCTTTTTTCTCCATGATAGCATGCCCTCTTCTTAAATCTTTTTTTTTTTTTAAGAAATACTTATTAAGTTTTGTTTATTTATTAATTTTTAATCTGACCAGAGAGAGACACAGGAAGAGAGAGAGGGAAAGTGAGAAAGTAAGCCACCGAGTCCAGGCCTCAAATCGTGATCTGCCATGTGGGTGTCCAGAGCCTCAACCACCATGCCACCTGCTGTCCCTCCACTTCCAGAGTCTTTTGATTCCTACTGTTTTAGTCCATTCAGTGCTGTAATAATAAAATAACACAGTCTGATTAATTTGTAAAGAAAAGAAATGTATTTTTCATGGTTCTGGAGGCTGGAAAGTCCACTATCAAGTGCTAGCATCTTATGAGAGCTTTTGCTTGTCTCAGCCTCTGGTTGATGGAAGAAAGGCAAGGAAGCATATGTGCAGGAGAGGGAAGGAAGCCAAACTTGTCATTTTATAAGGAAGGTATTCTCTCAATAATGACATTAATCCATTTCAAGGTATCTATAACAAACACTTCTATTTGAAAGATTCCTGCAGATAATAATTTTTTTTTTTTTACCGTGAAATCAAATTTACCCAAAAGGGGAATTTTATTGATTACTTTATTCCCTTACAAACAGACCAACTGTAATCAAATGAGGTGAACATTCACCTCAGGATTTTGCCATCTTCATAATAGAAAAGATGAGGCTTAGAACTGGGTCACTTGACCCTTTCTCTTTTTATCTCCTCCCAGTTCAAAATGCTTACATCTCTTGATAGCCAGCATTCTCTTAGATCTGCAGTTGGGCTCAACACATTCAAGCCTCAGCACAATCTTCTTTGTAGTTTTTGCCTTTTTCTGGAAAATAGGCTTAGTCTGTCCACCATAGCCACTCTGCTTCCTGTCATAACGCCGCTTTCCCTGAACATACAGAGAATCCTTGCCCTTTTTGTACTGAGTCACTTTATGAGGTTGGTGCTTGCCACACTTCTTACAGAAGGTCCAGCGGGTTTTAGGGACCTTCGCCATGCTTGTGGGCCTGCTATCTGCCCGATAATAATTTTTTTTTGATGAGTCTGATAATCTATACACTCTAGGTTCTTTTTCTGTTAGACCCATACTGAAAGGGTGACTTTTATGATGTGATTTTTGAAAACATGAGAGTCATAGGTGTACAAAGGCTGCTTCTTAGGGGCAGAAAAAATACATACAGACTCTAAGGATCGTGATAATTCCTCTTCCTGATAAGAGTAAAACTGACTCAGCGCATGTTTAAATAACAGCTTGTTCATGATTTGAAAGATGTTTAAAGGAGGAAGCAAGAAGTTTGAATTATCAACAGGATTTCAATATGCAGTATTAACTTTTGCTAAATCATTTTGTTACTTTTTTGGTAACAAATTCTAAACTATCATAATCAAACAACAACCCAAACTCCTGATCTTATTTCTTAGGTATTACATGTAATTTTGTATACTTATATACATTTTCTTTTTTGTGGTTATTATGTTAAAAGATAAACTTAGGCACACTAAAATTTTAAAGAATTTGAGTGGGCAGTGATTCTTAAATTGGAAAACTCTAGATCACATGGGTTGGAGTCTCTGTGAAAGGGGCAGGAAGGGAAGACTTTTATAGACTGAACATGGACAGGAGGCAAAGAAAATATCTGTTGGGTTAAAATGGGACCAGTAGCCTTATTTAGATCATTCTAGTTAGAGGTGAGTTGGCAGTTTCTGATTGGTTAAGCTCAAGTTTCACTTTACTGTTTATGGTGAGTTGGGTTTAGGTTTCTTTAGGCAGAAACCCAGGGTGTTGGAGGCACCTCAGTCTAATGACCCTCAAATTAGTTATTTTAACAGTTATTATGATCAACTTTTAAAAGTGAGGCTGCTGAGGCTCTTAGGAATGAAATGAATCGCCAGGCTCCACAGTTTTGCTCCTAGAGCCTGTGACCTTTCCACGTACCATCTTGCCTTTATTTAAGGTCTCTTGCAGCCACCTCATTTAGCCATTAATCTATAATTCAGAAGCAAAAGAGAGGGTAGAGAGGGTAGAGGACAGAGACTGTGAGTTTTTCTGAAATGAATCCAATTATGTGGCATAAAAGAAAAGGAGAAGTTTCATTTTGCCCTGGGCAGTGAAATACCTTGGACCCACCCGGGATATAGGAAGGGAGAAAAAGACCAAAGGATGTGAAGAATTCAAAAGATTTACCCCAAGGTAAGGAAGTGATTCTGATGAAATGGCACCTGAAAACCACATTTGTTCTGGGATCCTGAGACCGGGAAAGATGTAGACATTTTCTTGGAAAAAGTTCAGACAAGAAGTCAGCAAGATGATTGAGGGGGCTGAAGGAACTGACTTAGGAGGACAGGTAACAGGAATTACGTAGCTTCCCCTTGGCTTAGAGACAGCAAAGATAGGCCTTGATAACCATGTGGAATTATTTGGATGTCTAAATACCAAGGAAGGTAAAGTGCTACTTGGGGTGGAACAAAGAAGCATAATTACATGAAAAAGAAAGGCAATGAAAAGAACCCTGAGTATGAAACAATTCATATCCACAAGAATGTTCACAGAAGTTCTATTATAAATCTCATGGCTTTGAAGAACCATCGTACAACAGATACAAACTACAGAACATAGTTTATTGTTTGAAAAAATAATCTTGTTCTAATGCTGTAAATTGTACTTGAATTCAGGTATTATCTAAGTAGAATGCTATGGGATTGCAGTAAGCAGATTCTGCTGTTACTCAGCTGGGCACTTAGGGATACCCCTTTTGCCATTTCTTCCTGACTTGCGAATGACAAATGGTGCCAAGGGTGTCTCTCAAGAAGAGAGGTTTAGTGACCTAACACAGTGGCTGATGATCAGAGGACACCTGGAAAGTTCAACTCTGGGGCGGCAGTTAGGCAGGGTTATGTGTCATGAAGCAGGAACGATGAATGTCAAACTCACCCTGCATCCTGGGTTTGATTAACCTTGCTTTATTCTATGTGGTTTACTCTATGTACCAGGAGGAAGGAACTATCAATGTCAAACTCATTCTGCGTCCTTGGCTTGATTAACCTTAATTTTTGGATTCTGTCCTTGGCTCTTTTGCTAGTTTAATAAAGTGTGGTTTTTACCCCTTTGAGCATTATATTCTAATTTTGTAAGCTGGTCTGAAAATCTTTAAATTTTGTAAATGTTTGCTTTGATAAACCGTTACTTACATGGTATTTTAACATAGTATATAGGATTCATAATATATACTTATTTTCATTCAAACTATTGTAAAATGGGTGTTGATTTACCTTTGGGAGATATTTTTGAGTCCAAGAAGTGTTTCTCAAACATTCTGTAGTGAAGGATTCATTTCTTTTTCTTTAGTTTTCACATTCTTGTGGACTGAAACTTTTTAGAATACAAAATTAATTAAGAAAAAGATGCAAGGAAAATCTGTAAGACATACAAAATACCAACTCTCACTTATTTTTAGATTTAACAAAGAAAATGTACGTTATCAATTGCCACAATATTTCTAAATAATTTCACTTCTGTGTTCTGCATAAAACTGCAGGGTTCTACTTTTTTTTTCTCGAATTTTTTTAAAATTTATTTTTTATTTATTATCATCATAATCTTGTTTATATTACATTGAATTGCATATAACTTTACAGTGCATTACATTACTTTTTCAAAAGGGATTGCCATGCATGTCTGTCATTACAGACATTCAAATAGGTATTTTTAATGCATTTTTTTTAATTTCAAGAAAAAACAGTTTTAGTTTTATTTTTTCCTGTAACTTTTTTTAACTTAATTTACATTCTTTCTCTAAGCATTGTCACAGCATACAAAATATGATTTCCCATCCAGAATATACTGCATAGTGGCTTAATTGTGCATATTATTATCAAAAATTTTCCATTTCTAGTTTCTTGAATTTTTTTTACCCCCTATTTCTGACCCTCTGTCCTTTCCCACCCTTTTCTCACACTATCTCTGGTGTCTACAGTTGTCTTTCATTCCTTCTTCCCCCACATCATATTGATCACACAATTTCTTAAATAATCTAACTACTTTTAATAACAAGTTCACCTGGTACTTAACCAGTTTTAACTTAAATCAAAGAAATGCTAAGGAACTTTTGCTTAAAGCCAGGAAACAGGTTAGGATTCTGTTCACATGGTAGGTGCATGAACCTATCCATATCTCAAGACAGGACACAAATCCTTACCACTAGATAACAAAGTCTACAAGAAAATCAGCAATATTTTAGTCAAAAGTCATAAAATTACACTTCACCAATTCAGTCTCATGTACTTTATCTTCTGTTGTGGTTCAATTTTCCTGATTAAATTCTGGGACATAATATTCAACTCCAGACTCGTTCCTACGATTAAGTTGGTCACTTTCTTAGTTTTTGAACTCTTATTTCTGTGTGTCTGTATTTAATTTCCCTGATATAGCACTCCCTTGAGAACTTCTTGGAGATCTGGTCTGGTGCTGGTAAATTCTTTCAGGTTTTTGTTTATCTGAGAATGTTCTTGTCTTTTCTTCCCACATGAAAGATATCAACCTGGCTATAATGTGTCTTGGAGAAGATCTTCTTGGGTTGATTCTATTTGGGGTCCTTTGTATTTCTTGGGACTGGATCTTTGAATGCCTCTCTAGGTTTGGAAAGTTTTCTTGCAGGATTTCATGGAATAGATTATCAATGCCTTTATGAGTCTCTTCACCTTCTAGAATGCCAGTTATCTGGATGTTTGGACGTTTGATGATATCTAGTACTTCTCATATATTATTCTATATTCTCATATATTATTCTCAAATTTTTGGCCATTTTTCTCAGTCTTCGTGGTGGATTTTTCTAGGCCAGCAATTTTCTCTTCTATGTCTGATATTCTATTTTCAGTATGATCTAGTCTGCTTTTAATACTTTCAAGGGAGCTTTTGACTTCCTGTATTATAGCCTTCATCTCTAACAGGTCTGTTTGATTCTTTTGAAAGTATGTAATTCCTCTCTTAGATCTTGTAAGAATTTCCTCACTTCCTGGAACTCATCAACTTCTTTCTCCTTTCTCTTCTGCGGTCCATTGTCTCTATTCTCTTCCATCTCTGTTAGCTTCGCCATTATGAACGTTCTAAATTCTTTTTCAGACATTTCCATGATTTCCATTGAACTGCTTGTGGATGAAGAGGAGGTGTTTTCTTGCTTTCCCATATTTCTTGTCCTGCGGTGATATCTAGTCATCTGAGGAGTGAAGAGATGAGAAAAAAGAAAACAAAAAAGAGAGAGAGAAACAACAACAAAAGAACAGAAAAAAAAAAGACAAGAAAAAAATATTGTTTTTCTTTAAAAAAAAAAATAGAGGCACAAAATAGAAAACCAGGTGGCGCGCTTGCGCAGTGCGCTTCCGCGCCGGGCGAAATGACTACTTCGGAGGAGCCGTGAGGAATCTTCTGCTGAAGGCCTTGCCTCTCCTGCCCTGAAATGACTACTTTGCAGGAGCCATGAGGAATCTTCTCCAGGTTCTACTTTTGATTCTGCCATTTTCTGATGATGTAGCCGTGGGCAGCACATTTAAAGCGTGAATTTGTCCCTGAGAAGGACACGATTCCTGACCTTTCTGAGTGTGATGACGACTGCATGACAGGAAGAAAGGGAACTTGGTTGGTAATGAGTGAGGTGCTGATTACACATGACAGAGCATATGGGAGAGACGAACTGGACCATGTGTAGCCTTGAGAACGTTCTTATTTGTTCCCAGCACGCAGTGAGTTTTCATCCAATTGGGATTCTTTCATTTACGAGACTGCCTTAAATGTGTAAGTATTTAATTTTGAATATTTTTCTTTTAGCAATTCTTTTTACGTTTTACTTGTCATCGAACTCTAAAAGCTGGGGAGCCATTCGTATTGGTTTTTAGAAGATAGCGGGATAATCTTGATACTTTTCAAGTCATTCACACTGGCCCTTTGCACCAGATTCTAACCACTCCCCTTCTCCCAAGTTGAAATTTTTTAAGTTTCTAAAGTTTTGTCAGGGAGCATGTATGCCCATGAGGGAGAGAGAGAAGAGAGAAAGTAAGAAAGTACTTTCCCCATGGGGCATGGTCACACTGCAATCCATTTCTTCCTCCTTTCAGGATTTTGGCCATGTATGCACATGTGTCTGGTGTGTTTTTCAAGCCACTGGAACTAAGACTCAAACTAAGCTGTCAGCAATGTGGTACCTCAGCTGCATTAACTGCCATGCCACAGGCTGGCCTGGGATTTACATTTTCAAAGTTCACACAGTATGTCTTTTTCCAAGATTTTGCCAGTGTCCCATAGGTATACATTAAAATGTCCAAGGGATGGAAGGATAAGAAAAGGGCAAAGTTATATAGCTGGAAAAACTCTCACAGGATATCCTGATACCCTAGATGTTCACACTTGCTTGAGACAATTACTCTCTACATAGTGTTAGTTAGTAGGGATCCCAAGTAGATTTCAGGGACTAAGAGGTTGAAAATTTAGAAAGTATAGCCATGAGAAGTACCTGCAGATTAATTGGGAAACTAATAAAGGAGGACAGCTTAAATCATGTGGAGGCCATCTGCTTAGTTTGAAATATTATAGGTTAAAGTAACAGAGATTTCAGACCAGTAGAGGGTGTAATAGTACATCGCTAGACTCCTACATAGTTGACTGTGGTTCTAGCCCTGGAACCAGCAGCTTAAAACTCATGCCGGGTGTGTGTGTGTGTGTGTGTGTGTGTGTGTGTGTGTGTGCCCAAAACCTTGAGAGGAGCATGGAGGAGAAAGGATTGTGGCATAGCCATCCCCCCTCAGGGGTGATTTCTCACTTTCTCTCTCTCTCTCTCTGTCTTTCCAGTGAGCACACACAAATCCTATAGCACAAATCTCTCTCTATCTCAAAAAAAAAAAAAAAATTCAGGACTTGAACTGTGATTGCATAGCAGTATTATTTACAATAGCCAGAAGGGGAGCAATGTAAACATCTATCAGTTGATACATGGATATACAAACTATGCTCTGTGCATATAAAGGAATATTATTCTGTCCAATACTACAACTTGGTTGAACCTCAAGGACATTTTGCCAAATGAAATAAGTGCAACGAAAAAAAATCAAGTACATACTGTATGGGTTCTACTTATATAAGGCATTTAGAATGATCACATTTTAGAGAGATAAAGCAGAATGGAGTTGGGACAGGGAAGAGAGGAGTAGTATCATGGGTATAGAGTTTCATGTTTTCTTATTTTATTTAAAAAAATTTTTTTTGAGAGATGTTTGCTATAGGGTGTGTGCGCTCACTAGAGAGACAGAGAGACAGAAAGTGAGAAATCACCCCCCAGGGGGGATGGCCATGCTGCAATCCCCTCTTCTCCATTCTCCTCTCGGGATCTAGGGCACGCACGCACATGCGCCCGGCTTGAGTTTAAGCCACCGGGTCTGGGACTCGAACTGAAGTTGACTACATGGGAGTCCAGTGACATAGCCATTATGCAACCTGCTGGTCCCTAGAGTTTCAGTTTTATGAGATGAAATGAGTTCTGCAGATTGTTGTACAGCAATGGAACATACTTAACACTAACACTACTGAATGGTCCACTTACGGATGCTTAAGATGGTACATTTTATGGTATGTGTATCTTATCATGATTTTAAAAAAGAATAGTAATTTTAAATAATGCAGAAGGAGGGAACGACAGATGGTGTAATAGTTATGTTGCTGGACTCCCACATAGTCAAATGTGGTTCTAATCCTGGACCTGGTGACTTAAACTTACACTGGGTGCATGTGTGCCCAAGATCCTGAGAGGAGAACGGAGAAGGAATTACGGTGTGTCCATCTCCCCTGGGGGAGGATGATTGCTCACTTTCTGTTTCTCTGTTTTGTGGACGAGCACACGTGCCCTATAGGAAAAATCTCTCTTAAAAAAACATGAAAGACCAAATTAAAGAATTTTACTGTAATCTACAAATTTTTTAAAATTCTACTTTATGATTTTACATGGTTCCACTGTACAATTTTTAAGCTATAGTCACCCTAGTATTAGGACATCAGGAATGTAATTTGTACAATTAGAAATGCTATCTCCCCATGTGACCCTCATTGCTCATAATCACTATTACATCAACGGGCTTGCTGAAAGGCTAAAAAAGACTACTTAAACTTACTGGTCTGCTTTAAATGTGTATATCAGTTTTCTCTGATCTTGGCTGTGGTAGAGTTCAGACCTCATTAACTTTTTAAACCATATTTCTTCAGTGTGTTTTCTTCATCAGTTTTTATTTCTGTCAGTCAGTGTCACATGGAACTTCCGCTTCATCCCTACTTGACAAAGTTAAGCCAGTTGATGATCTGCAGTTCTGTTCAGCTTTATTTTCTATAGATTTCCCCTGATAACCATAGAGTGAACTCTCTGAGTATGAGTTGGAAAATGAAAAGAAGCCAAAAGGGCTTTTTTTTTTCAGAGTTTATATTCCCATATTCACTAATGTATTGAGGGACAAAAATGTATCAGTGTCCTCTACAAAAAATATAATTAGGGTAAAAGCACTTATTTATTTTTTACCTTATGTGAAACAAAATTCATGTACGACTTTTGCTGATGACATCTGCCTTATTTGCTGTCTTCAAAGGCAACCTGTTTAGTGTTTTTCTTTATTCACTTTTTAGAACACAAGTAAGTGTCTATTCTGTTGCTCTTTGTTTTGACATACTCTGAGATACTACGGAAACTACTGTGATTGATTTGAACTTGATGCTTTGGCCAACATTTTATGAGTATTCTTATTGTATCTTAGGCATTAAAATGAGGATAGATTATGCTTTCTTAGTGCCAAAAGACCATCAGATTACAAGTTTGGGTTTTGTATCAATGAAAAGGTCATTAGAAACTTGAGCCCACAGGAACATAGATTAAATTCTTGAAGAATCAACTGGAACAAAGATTTAGGGTTCTATCTCCAAGTGAACTTTGAGTGAAAACTAGCAGCTAGATACCAAAAAGGAAAAATCCATTTGCAAATATACCAGATGTGTGACTCAGATCCAAGAGTGATGCTGCAGGTAGCTAAAAGGGGGGTGCTCAATGCTATGGACTTGATAGTCTTTCCAGACTTTTCTCTCCTGAACTAAGTCATTAGACTCCCACCTGCCTTCTTCAATTCTCAAGTCCATTTTTGAATTTCAGGAGGAGGTCCTTCTATGTCAAAGTTATTTAACTCAGGGGTAAGTCATTCTTGCTGATTAGGAGGAGGTAATCCTTTTTGTTCTGGTAACTAAACTCTCTATATCAATAGCTTTCTAGAACCAAATTGTCTTCTTAGACCCACATGTTTGTTTAACAGTTATGTATTGAACACCTACTATCTACTAAGCATAGGGGGTGTGATAGTGAACAAAGCAGATAAAAATTCCTCCTGTCTGTAACTCAAGGCAGAGGTCCCCTTATGCTAAAGCTAACTTGTCTCTTTTGAGTGTAAGTCTCATTGCTTCTGGGTCCATTATTGCACCCAGATAGTCCACTCTCTCCATTTAGATTTCCTGCCCTTATCTGGATGCCTGTACTAATGCCATCCACCCAGGTTCTGGCTCCTTGACCAAACAGGCTTTGTTCCCGGCTCCCTTCCTCCACCTCAGTAAGTATCTGTTTCCAGGTCTTGGTCTCCTTGAGTTGGCCTCTTCACCCTGGCTAACATGAGCTGGGGTGCAATCATGCCAAGAGGATGATCGTTTTCCAACTACATGGTTATAAGGAAATCTGTCAGTTGGGGATATATCTTCCTGAATTCTCAAGTCCGTTTCTGACTCTTAAGAGGAGGTTCCTGTAGGACTGGGTTTCCTGCCTCAGTGGTAAGTCATTTCTGCTCATTAGGTTGAAGTGATCTTTTAGTTCTGGTAACTAAGCTTCTCTATTTCAATCTAGATTCATCCAGTTAATGTCTAAATTAATATCCAACCATACCACTCAATAAGTACTCCAAAACTAGTTACTTACTTTTGGAGTCTTAGTTTTTCTTACATGTAAGTTGTTCAAAATAATACTTCCCTCTTAGGGTCTCTCAGGTATATCGAAGACCTGGCACACAGTGGGTCCTCAGTAATGTTTTTTTTTTTTTTTCTCTTGAAAGCCTCACTGTATCTCATGATAGTGACAATATTGATGGTGAGAGAACAGGACAGGGGTAGAATTCCTATTTTGCAGATACAGAAACTAAGCCTCAGAGGGTTCGGAGTTAGATCAGGTGATGACTGATCTGAGAAAGAACAAGTATGGAAATCCAGTCCTTCTGATTTCTGTTCAATGTTCTTTTCATTAAATGATGCTGCTTTTACCTAAAAGATGAAACAAAACAAGATAAAATTTGCAGGAATAAGTCAGTCTCCCCCACTACTTCTTATTTAATTTTTTTTTTTTTTGGAGAAGTTTTCTGCTATAGGGTGTGTGCACTCGCCAGACAGACAGAGAGAGACAGAGGGACAGAAAGCAAGAAATCACCCCCCAGGAGGGATGGCCATGCCGCAATCCCTTCTCCATTCTCCTCTCGGGATCTTGGGCACGCATGCACATGCGCTCAGCGTGAGTTGAAGCCACAGGGTCTGGGACTCGCACCACTGTCGACTACATGGGAGTCCAGTGACATAGCAATTACGCTAACTGCTGGTCCCTCTTAATTAATTTTTTAAAAATGTTGGTCAAAATTGCTAAATAGCTTCTGTAGCTTCTGTTTTTATTTCCCTTTTATTTTAAAAATTTTTTTTGCTCACTTCCTGCCACTGATCATTTCTTGTTACTTTGTCCATACTGTGTGGGAAGAAATAGCAGCTGGCCCTGCACATATTTTAGATGATACTCGTTTATATTTCTCATCCAGATTTTTGGATAGTACAAGTGAAATAAAGAACTTACACAAGCTCATGTCTGCAGAGCTACCAAGTGGCAGATTGTGAGTGTGACCCAAGTCTGCCCAGCATCAGAGCCTAAAATTGCTTATTTCCTTAATTACCTCTTTATGTAAGTGTTTAGTACACTTCTAATGCATTGCCATCTGTCTTAGCATTTTATTTTGGTGAGTTATATATCTGTTTATACTAGCCTGGACGGAAGGGGGTAGGCCTGGCACAAAATGCAGAAAGGACATTGAGTTTCCAACTTTTTATCAATAGGAACAAGCTTGGAAATCTGCTCTGCCTCCACCTTGAACTATTTGTTATGAAAAAGGAAGGATGACTCAGAGAGCAGAACCAAGAGCACAGAGTCAGGAAGTAAAGAACATTCTTTGTAGGGGGACTGGACTGAGCTGTAATCAAGAAAATGGTCCTAGCCTGTGCAGGAAGGTAGATTGGCATACAGGGAGAAAGAAAGGAAGAACATTGGAGAGAAACCTTGAAAAATGTCAGTTACGCAAGATGATATGATTATTCAAATATAAAATTCAAAATCGTTTATTCATAAATTATTCAATTAAAAAATTATGCTTAAATTCTCAAGGCCGTTGGGTAAATATTCAAATAACTTTCAAAGGCAAAAGAGTTAGATCAGCACTAGACTTAGGAAAAGTGACATACAAAGCAAGACAACAAGGGAGCATATTTTTTATTTACCAAAGGGCACATGTGCTACCCAGAGACAGAAAGAGAGAGAAAGGGAGAGGCAGAAAGCACCCTGAAGTGGAGAGTGGTCATGCCAGTGTGTTCTCCATTTCTCCATCCTGTTGGGATTTGGGGTATGCACATGCATGTGTTCAGCATATCTTTAAAGCCAAATCTGGGACTTGAACCACATGGTCAGCCATGTGGGATCCATAGGGTTAAGAAAAGCCTGTATAATTGAAACAAATTCATATGGTTTCATATAATAAGAAAAATTTGTGCATAAAAAATAAACATACAACTGTATCATAAACAACATGAAGAGACACCTGACAATTGGCGGGGGGGCGGGGGGGAGGAAGCCCATAACAGCTACCATAGACAAACAGATTTTCTTTTTGTGTATTTTATTTTTTTAGAGGTTTTTGCTATAGGGCGTGTGAGCTCGCCAGAATGACAGAGAGACAGAAAGCGAGAAATCAGCCCCCGGGGGGGTGGCCACACCGCAATCTCTGCTCCTCCATTCTCCTCTTGGGATCTTGGGCACGCACGCACACGCGCCCGGCATGAGTTTAAGCCACCGGATCTGGGATGCGAACCGTGGTCAACCACATGAGAGTCCAGAAACATAGCCATTACGCTAACTGCAGGTCCCAAAGAGCTCTTATAAATTGAGGGACAAAGGACCAAAAACCTGATAAAAAATAAGAAAACAAATGAACAGATAATTCACACTAAAAATAATATGAAAGTGGTATTAAAATAGACAAAAACAATTTAGACAAACTCATAATTAGAAAAATGCAAATGAAAATAACTTGAATATACCCATTTCTCATTTTTAGACTAGCAAAAATTAAAAAAAAAAAATTACAGATTGGGTACAGCATGTGACATGGTGGTTAAGAAGCTGAACTCCCACCTGGCCAACCACAGTTTGAGTCCTGGACCCAGTGGCTTCTTTTCTCACTTTCTCTCTCTCTTTCTCTGCCTGTCTCTCTCTGGTCAAATAAAAAGAAATAGTAATAATAAATAAAATAATTTTTTAGAAAACACATTTTGTTGATGTGACTGTGTGGAAACAGATACTCTCATACATTCCTGATGAGAATTAAAATTAGTACAATCTTTTCTTTTTTAAAATATACTTCTCTTAAAAATTAATTAATTAGTATTAGTATTTTTTTTAATTTGCTACAGGGCACATGAGCTCACCAGAGAGAGACAAGACAGAAAGAGAGTGAGAAAAAGTGAGAAAGCGAACTGCGAGATCTAAAACTTGAGCCTTGGACAGCCATGTGGGGATCCAGTGCCTTAACCGCCAAATCAACCTGCTGGCCCAGAAATTGGTACAATCTTTTGGGAAGAATCTATTGCAAGTCTAACAAGACAATATATTCACTTATTTTAGCCCAACAATCTTGTTTCTAAGAATCTATCCTGAAGATAAATCTCTAATAATATATAAATACATATGTACAATCCTATCCATTGATACATGGCAATTGCAAAATATTGGAAATACAAATGTGCATACATAGTGGAGTGGCTGAATAAATTATGGTACACCCATACAACAGAATACGTTATAAAATAGGGTGAGAATTACTTCTGGGCACTCACTTGTAGTGATTTCCAGGATATGCTGCTAAGTGAAAAAAGCAAAGTACTAAAGAGTACCTAAAGTATAGTAAGAATTAGGGCTGGTCTTGCCCTTCAGTGGTTAAAGGAACCAGATCCCATATGGCTGACTGCAGTTTGAATCCTGACTTCAGCAGCTTGAAAAGTATGCCAGAAACATGTGTGCACATGCCTAAAGTCTTAAAAGGATAGAGAAAAGGTGGAGAAGGGACTGTGGCATGACCATGTCCCATTGGGATCTATAGATTAAAATAGATATTCATGAGTCCATACTAATATAAATAAATACATGAATAAATAAGTGTGAATAAGAGATAGCCTTTATTTATTTGGAGAGGTTTTTGCTATAGGTCACGTGTGCTTGCCAGAAAGACAGAAAGAGACAGACAGAAAGCAAGAAATCATCCCCCCCGCCAGGGAGGATGGCCACGCTGCAATCCCTTCTCCATTCTCCTCTTGGGATCTTGGACATGCATGCACACATGCCCGGTGTGAGTTTAAGCCACCGGGACTCAAACCGTGGTCGACTACATGGGAGTCCAGCAACATAGCCATTATGCTAACTGCTGGTCCCGAGATAACCTTTTTTAATGAAAGAATTCAAATGATTAAATATTGAAGGAATGGCAGTAATATAACACGTAAGGCAGATGGCTCAAGATATAACTGTCTCAGGAAGGATTTTTCAGTGGATGCTATGGTCAGTGGGTAGAAGTTTGAAGAGGAATAGGATATATGAATATTCTGAAATGATCTAGTCCAAGATATTTATCAATTACAAAGGGAAAAAATAGTACCATTACAGTGAAGAGACTTGAAGGCATCATGGTAGAGGTACTGACATTATAAATCAATTGACTTGAAAAATGAGAAGGTATGATTCAACATTTGTGATATTCTTGACAAAAATGAACAACTCCATCTGAATCATGAGCAGACATTAGAAAGACGAAAACTGAGACACACTTTACAAAATAATTGACCAGCGTTCATCAAAAGTATCAAGGTCAGGGAAGACTGAGAAACTGCCACAAATCAGGGGAGACTAAGGACAAACAACGACTAAATGAAACGTGGATTTGGGATTGTATCCTCAAATCTAAAAATGGCATTAGTGGAAAATCTGGGGACATTTTAATATAATGTTTTTAGTTTAGTTAATACTGTTGTATTAATGTTAATTTCCTGGTTTTAATAACAGTAGTCCGATTATGTAAATTGTTAACATTAAAGGAATCTGGATTCATTAACTCTACTGAGTTAAAGTTTTTAATGTAGAAAGCAAAAGTATAAAAAGCTTAGAAGGCAATTTTAAGTATAACTTTATGGTTTCTGGATAAGAAAAACTTCCTGAAACACACCCAAAATTCAAATAATAAAGAACCCCAACATTTTCACTTTAAAATGAACGACTTTTGAAATCACAAAGAGAATGAAAAGATGAACCTAACCAAGGAGAAAATAATAGAAACATATACAACTAAAAAAGGATTGTTCTTATGAATATATAAAGAACTCTCACAATCAAGAAGTGAAGCACACATTTACTCAATACTGAAATAGGAAGAGGGCAGTGCTTTTCATAGAAAAAACTCTATGACTGGCTTAAACAAATAGAGTTTTCCATCATTAGTTGTCAGTAGAATGAAATGTTAAACTCTCATGAGATACCATTTGACACCTATTAGACTGATAAATATAAAAAGTTAGATGTTGCCAGATATTGGAAAGAATATGGATCAATGGGAACCTTATCCACTGCTGGTGAGATTATTAACTGGTAGAGTCTCTTTGCAACAACAGTTCTAGGAGAGTAGCATTTGTGCTAAGGATATTACCAACTCTTCCATTCCTTGACATAAATCCTGGTTTCCTGCACAGGAACATCAAGAGACATGTACTAGAATGCTAATAGTAGCATGGTGCTGAGTAGCCTCAAATCAGAAAAATCCAAAAGTTCACTAACTGTAGAATGTAGAAATACATTTTGGTATGTTCATAGTAGACTATATGCATATACTATTGGATATATTAGGTTGTCAGGAAAGTCATGATGTGTTTTTCTATGCAAAATGCACCCTGACTTTTCTGACGACACAATATATCATGTGAATGGTATACATAAACTAATGAAAGTTACAACTATCAGCATGTATGAATGTTAAAAACTGTGGAGTAGGGACCAGCAGTTGGCGTAATGGTTATGTCACTGGACTCCCATGTAGTCGACCGCGGTTCGAGTTTCGGACCTGGTGGCTTAAACTCATGTGGGGTGTATGTGCGTGTATGCCCAAGATCCTGAGAGGAGAATGGAGGAGAAGGGATGGCAGCATAGCCATCCCTCCTGGGGGGTGATTTCTTGCTTTCTCTTTCTCTGTCTTTCTGGCTTCTGGCGAGCGCACATGCCTTATAGCAAAAACCTCTAGAAAAAAAATCCAAAAAAAAAACCCCCAAAAAAACCATGAAGCAGAAGTCATAAATCTTAGAAGCACATTTACTGTATGATTTCATTTATGTAAAGCTTAAGAAACTGTGAAACCAAACAATGAATTGCTTAGCGATATACACACACAAAGAAACACTATGAAAAGAAAAGAATGATTAATAAGTTAGAGTGGGGATTGTACCCAGAGAGAAGGGAGAGGTTATTAGAGAGGGACACTCATAAATTCTCTAATATATTGGTGACATATATTGTTCTCTATATATTCTATATAAAACATATATAAAAGAATATATGTTTTGTGCATTATTTGGCATGTATGAAACAGTTTTAGGAAAAAAAATATTGCTTGGAAAATATCTAACAATTTAGCATAAGCCACTGTTCTTAAAGGATATTCTTTGCAGCTTAGATATAAATACACAGAATATAGTCTGTCTCTAGTTTGTTACTTAAAATGAACCAGGATTTTTAAAAAACGACCACTGTTCGAAAATGGGGTCATGAGTTTGAAGCTTGTTTCTCTGATCAAGAAAAAAAAAAGGGAAGATAATAACTTGGCTTTGGCTCCATCCCACACTTAAATTACTAAAGAACGCTAGTCTCCACTCGGCCATCTGCCATGCAGTGCGCAGCCAGGCCAGGGAAAGGACCTCGTGTGAATTCAGAGACTTATCTCTCTGACATTCTGGCCCAGAAAACAGAAACAGAAATATAGTGCTATCCATTGAGCCAGCACTTTCCCACAGTCTGTCTCAAATTTCATAGCCCTTGTTAAGTACTTTGATTATATCAGTCCTATTCCCAGTGAGCAAATGTTAATGTCATTTAAATAGAATCTGAGGAGGGGATTTGACTTACCAAAAAACTCTCTGAAGGTATTGAGAGATCAAGAGTAGAGACTGTATGAAGAAAGCAAAAATTCTTTGTCCTACCACTTTGCAAATTACTTAACCATTTACTTTAGGGAAGAAGGCAAAGGGGATCTGACTTAAAAAATTCTGTTTTATTAGAAGCAGAAGCAAACCTTCTTAGAATGCCTGTTTTTTTTTTTTTCTTCCTCTTTTCCCTTTTATTTTTCTGTGTTTTACTTCTTCCAACTTTTAAACATCTTTTAATAGTCTTAGTTATAGATCCTTTGGTATGGACAAGTTAAAATTAAAGATATTTTGCTTTAAATACTGATTAATACGGGCTGGATGTGAGAATACGTAACTTCCCTTTTCACTGCTCTTGGAATCAAGATTTAGAAACAGTAAGCTAATACGTGATTTAAATTGTGACTCTTGGATAGGAAGACTTTTAGCAAATGTATTTTTAAAATATTAAGTAAATGTTAAATGAATGATGGAATTTGAAGAGACAACGAAGTTGGAATGTACTGCGGTCCATTTTGACGTTTGAGGTCCTCATCTGATGGACACAGCTGTTCCTCTCTTCACCTGATTCATACCTGTGTGCATATCTGTGCAGCACAAAGTGAAGCAGGCACTTAATGAATGTTTAAGATTGTTATTCTATTTTTGCTATAGGGTGTATATGTTCTCTGGAGAGAGAGAGAGAGAGAGAGAGAGAGAGAGGGAGAGAGAGAGAGAGATATTAAGCCACTGGGTCTGAAACTTGAACCGCCATTGACTACATGAGAGTCCAGCGACATAGCCATTACTTTAACTGCTGGTACCTTGGCTTGCAAATTTTATCAAACAAAATATACTTCCAGATGACTCCTGTTAAACTACAAATTACCTTGGGCAAGTAAGAAATTAATTATCAACATATACATTAACACTCCAATGTGAATTTGTTTTTCAAATTAAGGAGCCAAAGTGTGAAAACCAAGAGAGCATCCTACGGAGAGGATAAGAGAGAATTAGTATAAATTGCAGCAAAAGCAGGGTACTTTGCCTTTAGACCCTTGTTGCTCTTTTTTTTTTGTTTGTTTTTCTTGCAGGATTTCCCATTATAACATAGAATCAAACTTTTACATTAAAGGGATGAATCCCTCATTGGGATTTCAGGCTTCACCCAGTGGGTAAGAACTGTTTATGGGGGGACATTGAAACTTACACCGAAGAGGTAGCTGATTATCCCTGTTCTGACGGGTAATTATATGCTTGTGAGAGGGTGATTATAAGATTGTGATTCACTATCTTTTGTAAATAGTAAACAGGCTCTAAAAGAAGTTTCAAAAAAAAAAAAGAAGGAGCTCAAAGTTCAAATAGATAGTTAGTTCCTCTAAATAAACACTTTGAAGCATAACACCCATTTTTATACGCGCTGTCCTATAACTACAAAGGAGTCTCATTTAAATATTTTCCCCTCTAAGTAGCTCCCCACATGGAAACAATGAGTAGAAAGAACCTGGACTTCGAGGAGTAAGACACATTTGAAACTAAACTGGCCCTCATGCTAGTGGCTTTGATTTATTCTCAGATCCTAGCTAAGCCTCAGTTTCCATACCCCTGAAATGGAAGTAATGAGGGCCAGCAGGTGGCATGGTGGTTAAGGCACTGGATTCCCACATGGCAGACTGCAGTTTGAATCTCAGACTGGTGGCTTACGTTTTCACTTTCCCTCTCTGGTCAAATAACAAAAACAATAATAAGAAATAAAATGAAATAATTCTTAAAAATGGAAGTAATAATATCTACTGTGTAATGTTTTAAAGTATGTTTCAAAACACTTAATGAGGCCAGCAGATGGTATGGAGGTTAAGCTGGTTGGATCCTACATGACCGACTGTGCAGTTCAAGTACTAGACCTGGTGGCTTGAAAAACAGTGGCTCATGTGCATGCGCTCCCAAAACCCAGAGAGAAGAATGGAGGAGAAAAGGGATTGTGTCATGGCCACCTCCCTTAGGGGGTGCTTTCTCACTTTCCCTTTTTGTCTCTGTCTCTGTTTTTGGTGAACACACGTGCCCTATAGCAAAAATAAATAAGAAAACACTTCATAAAATAATGCTATGGTTGTAATAGATGGAATCTTCTAACATTTAAGAAACAGTGAATGGCCTTGTTGATACCGTGCACAGAACAGACAAGCAATGAATGCAGTATTAGCACATGTGAGGTCCAGCGAGACCAATTACTGGGCATCTTCAAATAGTTATTTATTGAAAAAGCTAAATAAAACTTTTTATTGATTTCTCATCAACTGAAATGCAGTGTTAAAGATGAATAAATCTTTCCTCAAGGAAATCCTCATCTCATCTGCTTTATCTGGATAGTTAGTGCTCATTGGTATTTTTCATTGATGTGGTAACAGTTTTATTTGCTGAATTGGGGTTTTAGGAATTATTTTTCTCCTAATGAAGCACATATATAATTTCATGTTACCTTAATTAAAACCTTAATTAAGCCGTGACTAAGAGCACTACATGAAAGACTATTATTGTTATTCCACTTTAAATCTAGTCCTAGCAATTCTTTTTTAAATGATAAGAAACACTTGATTATACTCATAGGAACATCGTGCATGATGATAAAAATAAAGTTGATGGAAATGATGATATCTCATAGAAATTAACTTACTCCACATTTTGGTTTGCTTTGTTGAATTACAGACTACTCTCCATCTGCCCCCAGTCTGGTTCAGATCCATATTTAATTGCATTGAATTTCTAAGCTTCCTCAGTACTTTTGAAATAAATGCTCAGCACTTTTTTGGGTAAGTTCTGCAGTATCTTCTCATGCTGAGCAGCAGTATCGTGTACTCTTCCTGCAGGAACTGAGCCTCTAGAAATACCAGGTTTTACGCCAAAGGGTGCTACCTGAATTCCTACTAGTCCCCACGGGGCAAGGTCTTCATAGCCCTGTTAGAGACTGAAATATACAAATAGAGAATGGCCAGACCACATATAAACTAGAGCTCTGACCTACAGTCTTCAGCTATCAGCCCAGAAGCCAACCAATTATCTGCAGTGACTAGCCTAAGTAGCCACTCTACTATCAATAATAAAAGTCAGACTAGTAGGAAGTCAGACCACTGTCTACCAACCAACACAGAAACTCAAACAATAAACTGTAACAATCAGCCTCAAACACATAAGACTTATTAGTAACAGACAAGTTTCCCAATTTTTGTTTCTGCTTCCAACTTAGTACCAAACTGAGAAAGCCAAATATGCACCCCTAACCAATCACATAGGCTGCCTCACTTAGAGTTAGCCCACCTAGAGCATCCCCAGGCCAAGAGCCTTCTGTCAGGGCAGATCTGAAACTTTCTTTTTTTCCTACTATCAAGCCTTCCCACTCCTCTGCTTCCCTTTTCTTTGCTTACATGGCTGACTTCTTGTTCTAGCAAGCTCTGAATCAAGAGCCTTTATTCTGATCTCATTCTGTTGGTTTTCCTTAATGTTTTCACATCTAGATCCCAGCACATGTAGCATGCTTTGTCAGATTGGTTTTATGTCAATGCCATGCCTGACCAAACATGTCAGTTCTCAGTACCAGATATTGCCCCCCTCAAAGTTGTGGTACCTAGATTAGCTGTTTTTTTTTTTTTTTTTTCCAACTGTGGTCACCCATCTAGACAGCAGGCAGACTGCATTCAGCCCCCTAGAATAGAGTTGGTTCTCTTATTGTCACTCAAGCCTATTGGGCTAGGATTAGATGTCAGATATCTTGTATCGATTTAGTCTTCCTTGGGGCTGAGGGTGTTCCTCCCCTCCCAACAAAGTGGTCAAGTTGCTCTTTTGTTCTTTGCTAAAGCAGAGAAAATCAAAGTACAAGTGACATAAGTGGCATATATTATCACATTTAATTCAATTTCATCTTACTGGAACTCAAACGTCTTTAAAAGTCACCTGAATGTTTGATCTGGATGGCCAGTGTCTACATGGCTCAAGTTAACTTTTCCTGTCATTGAAAATTCTGCAACAGGATGCTCAGGATTGAGCAATTTGAACTACCTTTAATACATTACTGGAGGGCCGGCCTATGGCATGGTGGTTGGCCACGTGACCAACACACCCAGCAGCTTGAAAGACACACTGAGTGTGTTCCCCAAATCCCAGAGGAGACTGGAGAAGGAATTATGGGGTGACCATCCCCGTTGAGGGGTGCTTTCTCACTTTCTCTCTTACTTTTCTTTGGTGAATCCCTGTTCCCTATGACAAGTTAAAAATGACATTACTGGTGTATGACAGACAATATATATATACATATCTCAATGACAGCTCTTCAGCTACTCCCCGTAGCCCCAGTTAATCTTCTTGTGGCTGTCTTTACATTTTAGGGCCTGAGAAACACTAGCTCATTGTTTTATGGTAAAATAATCAGTTTTCCAAAGTGAAATATGTGCTTCATTTATGGTAAATGTGTGTCCTCCAACTTTATTTATTTCATATCTTGTTCTTCTGCATACACAATATCTTATTGTTTTAAGACTGCTTTATAGTGTAATCTCAATGCAAACATATTAACTAGAACATGCTAAGATGCACTATGTGTTGCACAATCAGTGCAAATAACCTAGGAGACCTGGCAACGTGATGAGCAGATGCCTTCCACCCCAGGCTACGTTCATATGTTTACAAGGGATGACAATGTTGTCATAACTTACTTGTCTGAAATTTTCTTTTGATATTGATTGTATGACATGCTGATTTCAAAAACACTAAATCACCAGGGAAAAAAGTATCTTAGAATCGAAATATATGGCTACTATGTAATGGGTAAATCCTATTCCTCCCCAATTCAAAAGCCTGGTTTTACCATCAGAGTGGTCGAACACTGTAAAACACAGCACAGTACAGACCTGTTGCAAAACCCAAAAACCTGGTGAGACAAACTTAATGCTTCCCTTTTTCTTGTTCCTTAAAGCTAGTCCATCAGCAAATCCTTTTGTTCCACCTCCAAAATACTACTCAACTCTGTGCACTTAACTCCATTTGCATGCCAGTACCAACTTCCAAGGCAAATTCTCCCTGGACCACTGCAGTGTCTCTGCCATCACCTGTCTCTTCTCTTCTGTTCTCTATAGCACGTGGATAATCATCTTTTCGTAGATATAATCACATCACTCTTCTGCTAAAATCCTCTAGTAGACCACAACTGTAAATTAGGTAAGATCCAAATGCCTCCATGACTGGACTGCTGACTTCTCCAACCCATCCCCATTCCCCTCCCAGCCCGTACCAGTTACACTGGCCTCCTTTCCACTCTGCACTATCAAGCTTTCATGCCCCAGGGACCTGATCAACCAATGCCACCACTTTCCTTTCACTGCTGACTCATTTTTTAGGTCTTGGTTGAAATGTCAACTCTTCAGGGAGACTTTCCAGACAGCCCTGAACAAATAGGTTTCCTTTCCTCTCCTTACTTCACTCCTTCTGCCACCTGCGTTTCTTAGATTGCACCTTTGTTTCCTTTGTAGCCTTTTATTATGGTGACATCATGTATTTGTTGGCAAGTAGACTAACCTCTGTAAGGGAAGCAGCAACTTTGTTTTGTCACCAAGTGCTTGGCATATCATAGTAATCCATAATTATCTGTGGGATAAAGGTGTCAAAGGTACAGTGCCCTACTGAGAAAGGACTAGAGCACCTAGTGTCCACAAACAGGGCCTCGAGACCCAGCCCTCGAGGAAGATGGTATTTCACAGTGTAAAAATATCAACTGGGAAATGAACAGACTGAACTTCAGGTCTTGGCTTTGACACATCATAACTGTGCTAATTTGAGTGTGTACTACCCTCCCTATGATTATGTGACTTTATTTTTGTAAGGGAGTAATAATGCTGGCTATCTCAGTCATTGCAAAGACTGCATGAGACCAGCGTATGCCAAGTTGGTATGCAAAGTCAAGTCATTATTCAGCTATGGAGGTTAGAGAACCAAGAATTGTTTCAAGGCACAGACTTTTTATAACTACTCACAAAAGACCAAATGTAACTCCTGCATACAGTACTAGAACCTGACTAGCTGTCAGAGTGATTGACCAGGAGTTTCTGGAGGTAAATTTGTGCCCTCCAGCTTTATTTACTTATTTATTTATTTAATATCATGTTCTTCTTGAGTTTCTACTGCACAGTCGGAATTTGTCTCCGAGTTTAGCTGGGAAGAAGAGGGTCCATGCGTCTCAGGACTCTGGGCATAGGTTTGGGGTGGCCTCTGAGGAAAGGATCCCACAGCATTCTTCCAGCTCCTCTCTCCATATCGTCCTCAGGTTTTCTTCTTCTAATGCCCTTTTCACCCTATAAATTCCTTTTATAGACACAGGAGCACAAACCTATTTCACAATGTAAATAACGAGACAGTTGGAAGAAATGTTTGCATTATAATGGGCATTCATAGTCTTGAGTTTAATTTAATTAATTAGACTGTAAAATTTCAGGCATTATCCAATTGAATTGGGGAGATATTTTGGAATAAGTTTTATTGTGTGTCTCATTCCCGTAAGACTGTACATACAGCAGAGGTGACCCTCTGTCTCTCAGAATTGGAACCTATGGTCAGTGGCTATCCACCTGACTGCATGCCTGAGTGTCTTACCTCATAGGACCACATGTCTGATATTTGTCACTTCCAGGTCAGTGTGTGTGATTAGTTGGTGCTGTGCTTTCTTCATGGTCTCTGTGTCCTTCACTGCTGAATGCAGAAGATAAGACAGTGCTAAGGGATGACAGAGCTATTGGATGGATAAGGTCTGGGTCCTTGATTGCTTCTGTGACAAGAAACTCTCTAGTTTCCTGGGACACCTACCATGAACTGTTAGGTGGTTGAGAAGTAAAGTTCTGTTGTATTGCACTAGTGAACTTTAAAGTTTGTTCCTTACAACCACTGGTGTTGTAATTGACATAGGAAATACTTTTTGGGACTAAAATTGAGGACAGGCTGCAATTCTACTTACTATTAAATAGAAAGGGCTTTAATCATAGCGTAACTAAATCTGAAAAATAAATTATTTACTGCCAAAAGAGGGTTCAGCACCACTTATATAACCTAAATATCAGTAATGGGGTTAATAAACAACAAAGATTATTGTATCCATCAGCATTAGCCGAATACAGTTTTCTAATATGCAAAGCAGTTTTTACCCATCTTTTAAGAAGATAACCAAACTGCCAAAGATGAATTATGAAGAATCTATAAAGCAAGTTAAAGGTTGTAATCTTTGTATCTGTCATGCAACAATGATTTATTTTTATTTTTGACATTGCATCTTCCTGCCTTTTTTTTTTTAATCTTTGTCTGCCTTATTGTTTTTAATATTACTTTGAGAGTAAGCCAGAAGGTGGTAAAAGCCTATGTTTCTCCAAGTCACGGAAACAGCTGACATCCTGTCTCTCTTTATTAATGAGTAATAGACAGGTGGATATTTACCAGTGGCTCCAGCTGAATTATGACAAGACCCATCATGAGCCAAGCTGGGAGGCTTGTCTACTGCGTGAGTAAGGATGGCTCACCAGAACAACTCCTAGGTTTCTCAGCAAGTGAGGACAAGTTTGTACATTGCTGGCTTTCTCTAAGTAGTCATCACAGTTGTTTTTGTAAAGGGTATTACAATTATTCTTTCTGCTGATGTTTGTTTTGTAGAAAATCTCGCTTAGGTCTTTCATAGGTGAAGCTAAAGCACACAGCGTTTAAAAAAAAACCCTGAGGATTAACAACAGCATTAGAATTCAGTGTTCCTGAGAGTTTTATATGTTACTGCAATCCCAGGCAAGGTATTTGCCTTTAAGTATAGAAGCTACACCAATGGTTTCAGGGCAAAAGAGAGTTTCTCGGTGGTCCATAGAAGCAATGCAGTTTGTTAAAGTGTTACCTAAGTAAAATTTGTGTATGCTAACCTTAGTTCAGGAAGCATGTAGGATGTATAGGCATTATGTCATTCATTCTTTCATCAAGCCCTTCACTGAACAGGTGTGAATTATTATCATCCCTTCAGAAAGGCGGTGGAGACAAAGTAATTTGCTGAAGGTGCTCTTTACAAATACTGTTTTGTTTAACTCCTCTGGGGCTATGTATCATCTACCTGACTGAATGTATGAATGAGATGAGGTCTGGAATTACTGACTGAACCTTAGGACATGCTGTCCTATTGTCAAGACACTTCTTAGCATTAAGAAGAGTGTAGGTGTATATTAAGTGCATACATACAGTACCTTTCTTTCATAGCCTGGCTTGCTTCACTCAGCAATAAATCTTCCATATTCGATCACTTTCTATAACACGTGGAGTATTCTCAACTGCACTGGTCTGAGAAGTATTTCATGTTGGGTAAATTCTCTTTACAAGGCAGATGATATGTAGTGATTGAATGTTTAAAATAATAATAATGAGAATAAATAGTAATAATAATAATCCAAAAAAAATGAAAAGCTATTTGATGATGGCGATGTAGGTAGTAATGTCTTTGTCTTGACTGATATGCATGGTAATCATGCTGGAAAAAGAAAGGGTATACATTGTAAAGATATATGTGATTAAATGTAATATAAAAAGATTTTTAAAAATGGAACATAAAAAAAGTATAGGGAAGGAAAATAGGGACAAAGAGTGACAAAACATTTGTGGGACTCAGAAATGGTTTATTATGTGTTGATGATAACATGGATAGTATCCTCAACTGGACTGGTTTGAAGTGTATTCGTGCTGGATAAATTCACTTTATAAGCTAAGTGATGTACAGCAATTGAGTGTATAAAATAAATTAAAATTTTAAAAAAAGGACACACCGATTTGGCAACTCTTGTATAGTTCTCATGGCAGGCAATTCGTTAGAGTTAACCTTGCTTTCAAATGTTTCTTTTGCCCATCGCCATTATAGCACATTTAATAAAAAGGAGCAAAATTATTTTGTGCTTTAAGAAGAGAATTCGGTATTGCCATAAACCTGCATAGTCATGACAATGGCAAAAATTGAACATATGAACAGGAGAAAACAGTTGTTTGGAGATCAAATAATAGAGTAATATAAATGATTGTACTGTTTTGGTAAATATAAAGAAAAATGAAGTGCACAAGGGAATGAAGGAAAAGAACAAAACTTAGGCTACATGTATGTCTTCCAATGACCTAATTGTCAGAATGCTAATGTTGAGGTTTATAGAAGATAGAGGGGTGACTATAGGGAAATATAGCAATTACACTATTAAGTTTGGGTCTTTGTACAAAATATTCCAGAAGAGAGGCATTTCTCTCTCCCTCCTCCTCTTTTTAGAGAGAGATTTTTGCTATAGGGTGTGTGCACTTGCCAAAGAGACAGAGAGAGACAGAGAGACAGAAAGCAAGAAATCATTCCACAAAGGGAATGGCCACTCTGCCATCCCTTCTCCTCCATTCTGAGAGGCATCTCTTGTACCATGCAAAACCATGGGCAACAACATCATTCAGACTTGTGTTTATATATCTGGCTTGGTTACTCAACAGTTCTGAGAGTTTGGATTTAACCTTTCATTGCTGCAGTTTCCTTATTTATAAAATGAGTTATTTCCACCATTATTGTAAAGTACTGTTCTACTAATTATTATTTTATTGCATTTAATTAGGTTGTTTTCAGTTGTCCTTTGAAGCAAAGTATCTTACCATAGGGCGGGCGCCACCACGCCCCAGAAGCAAAGTATCTTAGAAGATGAATTATGTGAAAGATAAGAATGTTTTTCCTTGTTTAATGATTGTTTTTAAAGACTTTATTTCTTATTTTTTATTTTTTTATTTTTATTTTTTTGTTTCTAAAGACTTTTAACATATCAAGTACCATGATTTCAATGTTTACTACACTTTAGCTAAAAAGTTATATATATTCATTATGTAATGAATCACGTGAAATATATAAGTTAGAGATTCGGTGGTGATTATCAAATTACAGATACTCACTAGCTCACTATCGTAGCTTTCATCTCAAGCCTAGTGCATGGAGTTAGCAAAGTAATAAGAAGCAGCAATCTTAAAGGTAGAGACATCTGTTCAGGAATATTAACATGGAACAATTTAATTTGCATGACTCTTCTATAAATTTATAAATAGATGCATATCATCTATACATTTATACATACACAAATATATTTCAATAGACTACACCTGTCTGCTGCCTGCAGTAGCTGTAAATATCACATGAGAAAACAATTTAGTAACAAATGGTGCTCTATTTTGAATTGGTATGTCAAAACCAAACTTTTTGTTTTTTAAATTTCTTAGACAGTTTTAATCTTACTGATGTTTAAGTAGAACTATAGGGGAAAATATAGTATGGAACAGTCTGTCTTAATTTTTTTTTTTTTTTTTTAGATTTTTGCCATAGGGCATGTGCTCTCGCTAGTGACAGAGACAGAAAGAGAGAAAAAGCTCACTTTTTCTCTCCAGGAGGATGGCTTTGTGACAACCTGTTCTTCTTCATTTTCCTCTTGGGCCTTTGGGAAGGCATACACATACACTCAGCATGATTTTCAAGCTGCTGGGTCTGGGACTTGAACCATGGAATTAGCCTCGTGGGATCCAGTACCTTAGTCACCACATCATCTGCTGACCCATCTTACTTAATTTTTAAATGAAAAGTTCCTTGTTTTCCTTAACCTTTCCAATGGAAAATTTAAAATATATTCAGTAGACTGTAGAACCCTGTAATAAACTTCACTGTATCCATAATGCAGCTTCAATAAGTATTAGTCTTGGGACAGATCTTCTTTCATTTATCCCTTCATTGATTCTTCCTCCCATATTTTTAAAGTTACATTTTTTTAGAATATCGATATATTTACAGAAAAATTGAGAATGTATACAGGAGAGTTTTCTATACCCTACAGCCAGTTTCCCTTATTAACATCTTCCATGAATATCTTGCATTTGTTGCAGACAGTAAATGGATATTGACACATCATTAACTGAACTCCGTAATTTATTCATTTGCTTAGTTTTTGTCTAAACCCTCTTTCTGTCCATCCTGGAGACCGTATTACA
This sequence comes from Tupaia belangeri chinensis, assembly GCF_000334495.1. NCBI lineage: Eukaryota > Metazoa > Chordata > Mammalia > Scandentia > Tupaiidae > Tupaia > Tupaia belangeri. The sequence goes on from NW_006207899.1 coordinate 992,712, forward strand.
TTTAGCTGTCTTGGCTGTGGCAGTTTCTCAGACCTTCCTTGTTTTTGAAAACCTTCAAAATATTGAAGAGTCCCAGTCAAGTATTTTGTAGAGGGTCCTATTATTGGGATTTGTCTGATATTTTTCTAATGATCTAAGACTGGTGTGATAGGTTTATGGGCAGAAGACGACAGAGGTGAAGTGCCATTTTCATCACAGCATATCAAAGATACGTACTGTTAACAGGAGCTGTAGCTGCTGATCTTGGCTTTGATCACTTGGCTGAAGTAATCTCAGATTTTTCTTCTGTAAAGTTACTCTGTCCTTTGCCTGTCCTTAAACTGCGGAAGTCTTTATGCCCTTCCTGCATTTAAATTATGTTTCTCCTTATTGAGGAAATATCTTCCTAAGTTATTAGGAATTCCACTGCATGGGATGTTTGCATTTTCTCATTTATTTAATGATCGGTTCAATTTATTTTAAAATTATTTGTTTAATATATTTTAAATTAAATTTATTTGAATTATTTATTTAAATTTTATTTCATTTATTTTAAAATACATTTTTAAAATCTATTTTAAAAAATAAAATAATTTTTATTTATAACCATATTATTTTGAAACAAATTTCATATATCTTATTTTTACTTTTGCAAGTATTTTTATTTGTAACGTTAAATGATTAGGATTCTTTGTTTTAACAATATCACAATACATTATCACCTATAAAAATTAATAGTAATTCCTTGATAGGCTGTCAATGTTCTATTCTGTGTTTAAATTTCCAATGATTTTATAGATAACTTTTAAAACAATTTGGTTCTAAATCAAGTAAGATTTACCTAGTGTGTAGGTTGATATGTTTATTGCATTTCTTTTGATCTATAGTAACCTATTTGTTCTCTCTTTTTTCTTGTACTAACTTTTTTTTTTTGGAGAGATTTTCGCTATAGGGCGCATGTGCTGGCCAGACAGACAGAGAGAGACATAGAGACAGAAAGCGAGAAATCACCCTCCAGGGGGGATGGTCGCGCCGCAATCCCTTCTCCTCCATTCTCTTCTCAGGATCTTGGGCATGCACACACACGCGCCCGGCGTGAGTTTTAAGCCACTGGGCCTGGGATGCGAACCGCGGTCAACTATGTGGGAGTCCAGCGACATAGCCATTACGCTAACTGCTGGTTCTCATCTTGTAATTAACTTTTAAAAAGGTTTTTGCCCTAGGATATGTGCAGTTGCTGGAGAGCAACAGAGAGAGACCTCACCCCACCGGGGGGGATGGTCAAACGGCAATCCTTTCTCCTCCAGTCTCCTCTTGGGATTTTGGGCATGCACACACATGCTCCCAGAGTAATTTTCTTTCTTTCTTTCTTTTTTTTTTTTTTCTTGAGAGATTTTTTACTACAGGGCGCTTGTGCTCACTGGATAAACAGAGATACAGAGAGATAAAACGTGAGAAATCATCCCTAGGGAGGATGTCCATGCTGCAATCCTTTCTCTTCCATTCTCTTCTCAGGGTCTTGGGCACATACACACGCATGCCTGGCATGAGTCTTAAGTCACTAGAGTTTGGACTTGAACCACTGTCAACTACGTGGGAGACCAGCGACATAACCATTATGTCATCTGCTGGTCCCACCCAGAGTGACTTTCAAGTTGCTGGGTTTGAGACTCTAACCACTGTTGGCCATATGGGAGTCCAGTACTGTAACCACTACACCACCTGCTGGCTTTCTTGTAATTAAGTTTTGGAAGATGAGTTAAATATAGATAAATATTTGAAATAGTAGATATGTGTATTGCTCTGTTTAGCACATTGTATTCATATAATGAAAAATCATACTGTACCCCATAATATGTACATCCATCATGTCAATCAAAAGTTATAATAAAAAGATGAAGAAACTGAATTATAGTTATAGCTGGTAAGATGTCCTAATGTGACATAATCTCAGGCAGTATGGCGCCAAAGTCTAAACAGGACCTTACAAATTGTTTCCATAAAGGACTAGTTAATACTTTAGGCTTTGCAGGATATCTATCTATCTATCTATCTATATCTGTCTATATGTATCTATCTCTATCTATCTATCTGTCTCAATCAGTGCTTCTTCTTCACCTTATTTTGCATCTCCTTAAAAATGTAGTTAGGTCTCAGCTTTCAGGACATATAAAAATAGACCAGTAGGTCATAATTTTCCAACTCCTGCCAACCACTCCACTATCTTGCCTCTTAGCAACATCATAATTGTCTTATTCAGAATAGCCTTAGAAATGCTGTCCTCCTATGGGGCTTACTTCTTTCTTTGCATTGGATCTCTCTCTTCTTGTTTTCATCATCCATAAAAGTTTGCAACAATAGGTCTCCATTCATAGATATTTTCTCTGCTAGAAATGTCCTTTTAGGACCTGGGTAAAGGAATATTAAAAACAGGAACCAGCAGTTAGAGTAATGGCTATGTCGCTGGACGCCCATGTGGTTGACCACGGTTTGTGTCCCAGACCCGGTGGCTTAAAACCACGCCGGGCGCATGTGCATGCATGCCCAAGATCCTGAGAAGAGAATGGAGGAGAAGGGATTGTGGTGTGGCCATCCCCCCTGGGGGGGGGATTTCTCGCTTTCTGTCTCTATGTCTCTCTCTGTCTGTCTGGCGAGTGCACACGCCCTATGGCAAAAACCTCTCAAAAAAAAAAAGGAATATTAAAAACAAAACAAAACAAAAAACAAAGTCATAAAATGTTATTCAATTATGAATGAAATAGTTGACTTGAGTGGTTTTTGGAGTCCAAAATGATAAGTGATCTATCTAAGTAGAGAAGGTGGAATAAATAATTCTTCCTCACAAATGAAGAGGGCAACTTTGAACTTGTGGTCACAACTCTACTTTCAGGTCTTTCTTGTTGCTCAGGTGAGGAAATTACTCAGCCATCGGGGAGTATAAGAGGCTTTCAGAGATGCTTTCTGATGGACATTTAGTTTAAAGGAGGAACTTCTCATGTGAATTGTGAATCAGGAGGATTAGCTCAGTCAAGGGCCTGGGGCATGGCTGTGGTTCTATTACTAAAAGTCGGTCAGCTCATGAGTCTTCCTTGTCTATATCTGAAAAATCTTGAGCTAGGCTGAGATGTCAAAATTAAAACTTGAACCTGAATGTAACCTCACTGAAAAGTTGTTTTATCTAGCTACATTAATCAAGCACTTAATATGCGGTAGGTCATGCTGAACAATTTATACACATTACCTCACTTGATCCTCATCATTTAATGAGGCTAGCATCGTTATGTCTATTTTATAGATGAGCAAATTGAGGCATTGATAAGTTAGACAACTTAGTTAAGAATCATAGAAGATGGAACTCAAATCGAGATATGTGTAATTACAAAGTTAATAATTTTTCATATCTAAAAGCTAAGTACCCAGAAAGTATTCATCAAATAATATGTATCAAATACTTTCTAAGTATCAGGCAGAGTGCTAGGTACTGGGGCTATTATGAAGATAAAACAAAGTTCTAACTCTTAAAAATGAATGTATTCTCTTTTTCTTTACTTCCTTTTTCCATTCTTTCCTCTCTTCCTCTCTCTTCCTTCCTATCTTTCTCTTCCTTCCTTCTTTCCTTCTTCTCTGTCTTTTCTTTTCTCTTTCTTTACTTTTCTTCTCTTTCATCCTCACCTGCACTTGCCAGAAAGAGAAGAGACAGAGAGAGAGGTAGAGGGAAAAAGCACTCACCAATGAGGAGTGGTCATCCCACAATCCCTTCTCTGTAGTTTCTCCATCTTCTTGGGATTTTGACTTCCCTTAACCACCAACCTAGGGGCCGGGCCTATACCTTCTTCTCTCTTACATCATTCTCCCACCTTTCATGTGTTTTCCACCTATACTTTCACCTTAGCTGTGATAACATTCATTGTACACATAATCTGCATCCATGGGAATAAATAAACATATCTTCTGTCTTCTTTCTTCACATTTTTCACAAACAAGGGAGTTATAATAAACATAGGTACATTAACATAGGTTCACGTGTCACCCAAAGAGACCCCAAATTTGCATGAACCGATTGGAGTCTTAGTTTTTCAAGATTTAGAAAGGATTAATCACACTTTGTAACTATTTTCCAGGGAAACAGAAAATGTTTACACTTAGAAATACCCCAGGGATGTATTTTCATTAAATATTTTGTAGTTTGAGTCATTATAATGTATATGTTTTCTGACCATTTGCTATTATCTAATTTATTTATCTATTTCTTATCTCCATTAATTTTAGATATGTTTTTTAAAGTTGTAGAACCAGGCCCTTTAATTTTATAGAGTCACAAAATAGAAACATACTGTGGCCAGCAGGTGGCATGGAGGTTAAAGTCTGGACTCCCACATGGCTAACCATAGTTTGAGTCCCTGACCTGGAGGCTTGCTTTATCGTTTCCCCTTTCTTTTTCTGTCTTTCTCTGGTCAAATTAATAAATAATAACAACAAATAAAGTTAAATAAATAATTCTTTTAAAAAATATATAAGCATACTATTAATACAATTGTTTAAATATGTGAGCTAGACAACTATCAACACTTAGCAGATCCAATAACTTGATCTACTTTAAGTTTTCCAAGCTCTTGGTCTTAGTGTATATGTCTGGAGTTTTATATCAGTCATAAACTCAGGGATTATAAGCTCTCATTAGTTGTAGTTCAAAACATGTCTTTTGTAATTGCATCGCCTGTGTTTAAATTACAGTTCTACCAAGCAATTGACCAGGACAATTTGTTTAATCTAAATTTAAATGTCCTCATTTCAAAAATTAGGGTAATACTACCTTATACGGTTGTGAAGAACAATAAAATGTACTAGTTAATATTCACCACTAATAAATAATAAATGTCATTACTATTAATATTATTTATAATAACATCATTAGGACAATGATTTAATATTTTGTGAATTCACTTTGGTCCTTAATTTTGGCTTCTGGGTCTATTTTTTTTAACAATATTTCATTCAGTTACAAATAATTTTTAGTGACCCAATCACCTAGACAGACTCCATCTACATCTGAGGTGGGTCTTGCTCCTTTAAATGAAGAGCCTTTGTTCCAAACCTCTCCTTCCAGATCCAAACATCTAGACAGGGTCATAGAAAACCTCAAACCCCTTACCCCTTGCTCTGGACCTGCTGCACAAAGGGAGAAACTCCTCTTCATAAATCTGAACTCAAATCTCTTTCTGTGGATACCACATTGCAAAACACAGTAGAGGAGAGACATTACTACAGAAGTACATCACAGTAAAGGAAAGCATACATGTTTACAATTGCAGAAAACCTTCTCTAACAAATTAGCCAAAGGTGAATACACCACCAAATGACTAAAAATTAGAGAGACTGTAAAGTGAACAGCAGGGAGAAATTTGGAGCTGCAGAGAGAATGCAGCTCATTTCCTCCCACACGCCACTCAACTCTCAGTTGAAACCCTGCAGCTCAGCCCAGGTGCATCTTCTTAGAAACTGGAGACCGTTGTAATATCCAGTTCTAATGACAAAAGTGCAGGTTGCTTGATGAGCATTAGGGAAACAGAACTGCAGAGATTGTGTGCCATCTCCTCCTGCACACCTCTGAACGTTTAGAATTAACATCAAGAAATTAGGAAGAAACGTATAGTCAATTAGATGACCAGATACCACTGCAGAGACATGTGAAATACAAGAAACCAAGAAAATATCTCTCATTCAAGGGAAAAGAACAACTCTTCATCATCCACAGGCAGTACAATGGAACTTGTGGAAATGTCCAATAAAGAATTTAGAATTTTCATAGTGACAAAACCAATCAAGATGCAAGAAAAGAGAGACAATAAACTCCAGAAGATATAAGAGAAAAGAGACAATGAGTTCAGGAGACGAAAAAGTTCTTCCATGATCTGAAAGAAGAAATACACACCATAAAAAAAAAAAATCAAATGGAGTTGTTAGAGATGAAGGCTGTAATACAGGAAATCAAAACCTCCCTAGAAACTATTAAAAGCAGATTAGACCACACAGAAGGTTGAATCTCAGATGTAGAAGACAAAACCTCTGGCCTAGAAAAAAATAACCAAAAAGACTGAGAAGATAACTCTAAAATATGAGAATGATGTATGAGAAATACTAGGTACTGTTAAACCCTCAAACATCCAGATAATTGGTTTTCCAGAAAGTGAAGAAACTAATAAGGGCATTGATAATTTATTCCATGAAATCCTGGAAGAAAACTTTTCAAACCTAGAGAGGCATTCAAATACCCAGACTCAGGCAATACAAAAGATCCCAAATATAATCAATTAAGGAAGCTCTTCTCCAAGGCACATCATAGCCGGATTGGCCAAAACCTCAGACAAAGACAAGATTCTATAATTGTCAAGAGAGAAATGTCAAGTTACTTACAAAGTTTATCCCAACAAACTTACATCAGATCTCTCATCAGAAGCAATGCAAGCAAGGAAAGAATGGAAGAAAATATACTCAAAGTATTAAATGAAGAACAATTTCAGCCAAGACTACTATACCCGGCAAGATTATCCTTCATATGGGAAGAAAAGATAAAAAACATTCTCAGAAAAACAAAACCTGAAAGAATTTACCAACCCGAAATCAACTCTTTGAGAAGTTTTTTTTTTTTTTGGAGAGGTTTTTGCTATAGGGCACGTGCGCTTGCCAGACAGACAGAGAGAGACAGAGAGACAGAAAGCAGGAAATCACCCCCCAGGGGGGATGGCCACGCCGCAATCCCTTCTCCTCCATTCTCCTCTCGGAATCTTGGGCACGCACGCACATGTGCCCGGCGTGAGTTTAAGCCACCGGGTCCGGGACTCGAACTGCGGTAGACTACATGGGAGTCCAGCGACATAGCCATTACGCTAACTGCTGGTCCCACTCTTCGAGAAGTTCTGAAAGGAGTATTATACTAGGAAAACTAAAGACAGACAGATAAAAATAAAATTAAAAACAACCAAGAAAATGGCCAACCTAATACTAGGAACAAGTCTGGAAATATCAATAGTAATGTTGAATGTTAACTTCCAGGATTAAAACAGAAATATCGGACCACAGTAACCATGCAAATTCAACAGAAGGGAGATTAACTACATGAGACTGAACTGGTGAAATAGAATTTTATGACATTTGATTAAAACATTACTGATTTTCTTCTATCCTTTGTCTTCCATATTTAAGGATTTTTGTGTTCTTTTGAGCTTTTGATAGGTTCAGCAATTTGTTAATTTTTTTGTACTTGAAACAAACTTCTCCCTTCCTGACCCCTCTGGAATTGGAAAATACTTATAAGTATCTTTTTTTTTTTCCTTTTCTTTGCAAATAACTTAGTTCAAAAGGGGAAATGGAGAAAGAAAAAAAATATTTCAGAAGAAAATGACAGGGAACTTGTTACTAGATTTTAGCTTTGTCCATATCTGTTTTTTGAGTTTTTAGTATCTAACTACTGTTTGCACAGAATCCTAACCTATTTTCTGGCTTTAAGTCTTAATCAAATTTTTCTTTTTCTTTTCTTTTTCTTTTTTTTTTTTTTTTGAGAGATTTTCACTGTAGGGCGCGTGCGCTCGCCAGACAGACAGAGAGAGACATAGAGACAGAAAGTGAGAAATCACCCCCCAGGGGGGATGGTCACGCCGCAATCCCTTCTCCTCCATTCTCCTCTCCCGAGGAGGATCTTGGGCACGCACGCACACGTACCCGGCGTGAGTTTTAAGCCACCGGGTCCGGGACACGAACTGCGGTTGACTACGTGGGAGTCCAGCGACATAGCCATTACGCTAACTGCTGGTTCCCTTAATCAAATTTTTCTTAACATTTAAAATTTTGATTAAAGCTAAGTCTGCTTTTCTTCGAATTAAAAAAGAACATAAAAAGCAAGCAAACAAAAATAAATCAAAAACATACCTACTTAATGACTGCAGTAAGCTATATAGCCTCAGCTAGATACTGCTTTATAGTATACTTGCTGAGTTTTATGCCTAAAGTCAAACATGTGTTCATGGATACGTTTATATCAACTGTATTTCCTATTGAAAGTATTTAGTTTAAGATCTTTTGTAAGTCAATAAATGTGAAAAAAAAAGAAAAACATAGAAAAATACATCATAACTTTTCCAGCGACCCAGTATTTCACTTAACTCAATATGTTAAAGACATTTTAATGTGTAAAAAATTTTATAAAAAATTTTATTCATGATTTTATTCAACCCCTATAATATTTTCTCTACTGTGCTTAGTGTTGTGGATGAAGGAAGAGAATAAGCTAGTTTCTGTTCTGAATAATTGATAATTTTGCTGGGAGATTAGTATTATAGTCCTGTATTTCTCAAGCTTTACTGCTCATAGAGATCACTTGTAAATCTTGTTAAAATGCAGTTTCTGACTCAGCAGTTCTAGAATGGAGCCTGAGAGTCTGAATTTCTAACAAGCTCCCAGGTGATGTCAATGCTGCTCATCTGTGGACCACATTGAGTAGTATAATCAGTGCTGTGGGATTTCGAGGAGGGCAGAGATTAATGTTCATTGTGATTAATATTGTTGTTGTTCATAATATTAACAAAAGAAATTTTTAAAATATTAACACAATATATGCTTTATTCTACAGCTTTCTATGGCTTAATATTTTTCATGATAATGAGAACAATTATACTTAGCAAGAAGACCAGGACAATGCTTGCAACTCATTCACAGCACTCTTGAAAACCCTAAGGCACAGAGTGGTCATAACTTTCTTTTGGGCTTTAATTTGTTTTAAGTTGCCTCAAATCTTCTTTACTTGTAAAAGGTGGAAAATAAACAAATACACTTAATTCCATTGTTTAGGTCAGAGAGCACTGGTTTAAAAAAATTACAGATTTTAGGTTGAAAGTTAAACCCAAGTGAAATAGACCATGTATTAAATAATTCCAATGATGCAGTATCTTTTATCCATTAAACCATATACATCTTTTTGTGTAAAAAAGAAAAAAAGCTATGTATGAGAACCATATTTTAGACATGATATCCATGTATTTTTATTTAGGTATTAAGTAGATAAGCTGTGATAATTTTTTTTTAGAAATGACAAGTAATAGTAAGGACTAGAATCCTGGATGGAAGATCCTGTTAAGCTATTTCTTTGGACTCAAGTGTTGGAATGTCAGCAAGGGTTGTCAAGACATTGCTGGGTTCAAAGGAGAGTGACTTTGGTGGATTCTTTTATTTATTTCACAAATATCTCTGTCCTATTCACTTTTATCTAAAGAGTTGCTATTATTTCTGCTTTTGTCCTACTTTACTTTCATCTCACATATCAGGGATTGAAACCCTCGTTCATCTAATTATGTCTGACATGAAGCTGTCAATCTTATCTCCAAGGCCTTTATTGAAATGTTCCAGATGTGTGGCTTGAGTCTAGGATTGTAGGCGCGACCGGCCCCTGATTCTTCAATGGTCAGTGCATCCTCTCTTCCCAGCCTCCAGGCTGTCCACCAGAGTCATGCATGTAATGGCACTTCAAAGCACCTTTTTATCTGGCCTTTTATTTTCCTCCTTCAGAAAATGACCAGCATAGTGTGTCATTTTCTCTTATTGCCAGTATGCAAGTCTCTAGTTTCCAAGGGAGCACACGGATAAATCTCTCCCAGAGTTTTAGATCTTCGACACACTAGTCTAAGCTTCTGTAAATTGGATTTGTAAGAAAATTACAAATATTATTGCTATCTTCACATAGGTCAAGATGTAAAATATAAGTAGCTTGAAGGGGAATGTCATAAACTATTTATTCACCATATGCCTGTTCTTACATTGTTTGTAAATGATCTTTGAAAATTTTGATCACCAGAAAGCTCCCTATAGAGACACATGATTTTTTTTTTTTTTTAAATAAATGAAAAAGTCCTCCTGCTATTCTCTTCGAATCTGGGCTGCTGGCAGATGTATAGATCAAATGATTCATTTTCAAGACATTCCACTCCAGTTGAACTGTATTCAATTTAGACTCTAGGATCAATGGGGCTTGTCTAAAATCTGGCTGTAGCCATTGTTCTTTTTTGTTTGTTTGTTTTATTTTTAATATCATAAGTACAAGACCACATTGTTATTTTTCCATCCCCAGTTCCTCCTGGTTTTTATACCATTAGCTCTGATGGTCACAATTAAGTCTGGAATTTGTTGCTCCAGTATCCTTCTTCTACTTTTGAGTGATAAAAAGTGAGTAAGGTATTCAAAGACATTATTGGGTCATTAAAAAAAAAAAGATTTTTAATTAATTTTTTCAGAGAGGGAGAGAGATAAATATATAGAGAGGAGGAGAGAGGTAGAGATAGAGATAGGTAGGGAGAGAGAGACGTCTCCAATAGACCAAATAGTCCCTATGTCACAATCACCCCAGTCTCAGGTCGCCCTGGTCACAGGCATGAATGTGTGCACTCAGTGGGTACAGAGGCCCCAAGAAGTGAACCCAGGACCTTCTGATGTAGGTCCAGTCTCCCCACCACTGCACCAAGGTCTGGTCCTTTGATTTCCTTTATTTAGCTAAATAATTCAATTAACAAACTTTTCTCTTTTCTTCTCTTCTTTTTTCTTTTAATTGCAAGAGGGTGTGCGTGCTTGCTAGAGAAAGAGGGAGAGAGGGAAAGCACTCTCTAATGAAGTGTGGTCACACCACACAATCACTTGCCTTCATATTCTATCCTGTCAGAACTCGGGCATGTGCACACATGTACTTGGCATGTTTTTCAAGCTCCCAGCACCAGGATCTGCACTGTGTGGGTAGCCACATGGGATCTGACTCCTTTAACCATGAGGCCATGGGGCCATCCCAACAACTAACAAACTTGAATGAGTTGTCACTCATTTTCACTTTGTACCTTGTATTTGTACAGTTTTACATATTTTCCCGTCTATCTGCCAACTCATCCCTGCCTATTACTTGACTGTGTGCCCCCGGAGAGCACGGACTTCGAGGGGAGCTCCGTCAATTGCCATCATAGGGTTGAAAATCTGTTCTTAGAAGCATATTAATCTTTTTGTTCAAGTTATAAAACCACTATATTCTTCTAAGTTTAAAAAAAATCCATTTTTTTTATTGTAGAAATTACGTGCACCAAGTGAAAGCAGTAATAATATGAATGCTCCGTACTTTTCCCACTTTAGCATAAATAGAACTGTAGACCCAGGATAGGGCCTAAGTTTTTGCCTTTTTTAGAAGGACCCGGTCATGCCCTGGGGATCATACTTTGAGTGCCAAGGTCCTGTGGGGTTTAGGTTTTCTCCGTTCTCATCTCACAACTAATGATGGGCTTTGCTTGGTAGTTACTTGGAACTTATTTTTTCCCCCAACTATCAATATCTGTTGTAAAAAAACCCTCAGAACTACAGAAATACAAAATACAGGAAGTATGGGACCAGCAGTTAGCATAATGGCTATGTCGCTGGACTCCCACGTAGTCGACTGCGGTTTGCATCCCCGCCCTGGTGGCTTAAAACTCAAGCCGGGCACGTGTGCGTGCGTGTCCAAGATCCCGAGAGGAGAATGGAGGAGAAGGGATTGCGGCGTGACCATCCCCCCTGGGGGGTGATTTCTCGCTTTCTGTCT
>NW_006207899.1:1004373-1011873 GCF_000334495.1 Tupaia belangeri chinensis
CAAAACACCCTCCCCCCCCCCCCCCCCCCCAAATACAGGAAGTAAACATTCTCAATTATTTTTTTCTCCTAGAGATGGCTGCTAAGAACAATTTAATCCTCAGTTTTCCAAATTCTTTTCTATATTTATATATGTAACTATTTTTTATTCTTTTGGGAAATTGACTCATGCAGAATGTTCTGTAGAGGCTTCTTTTACTTTTTAGATATTTTGGAATTTCTTCCCATGTAAGAACATATAGGTCTTTCTGTTTAAAGAATAGTTAATACATCTCTTAGGTGTTATTTAGAAATTATATTTATAAGAAGGTAGATCTTTGTTTCTTCAAAATCTAGCTCATTTCTCTCTCTTTTTTTAAGTGCTAGGAGGCACATGTGCTCATGCGTGTGTATTATATATTTAGAGAAAGCACTCCCAATATAGAATGTGGTCATGCCACAATCCTTTTTCCTCCATTTTTCTGTCCTGTTGGGATTTGTGGCATGTATATGTATGTACCTTGCATTTTTCTCAAGTTGGGGCCAGGATTCAAACTGTAGTTAGTTATGTAGAATCCAACTCTCTATTCACAATGCTTAATTGCTGTCCTATGGGGCAAAGAATTTTAAAATAAAAACAACAGCATTGGGCCGGTGGATGGCATGGAAGCTAAGGTGGCTGGCTCTCACATGGCTGACTATGCAGTTAGAGACCTGGACCCAGCATCTTAAAAAATCACACGATGTGTGTGTGTGTGTATGTGTGTGTGTATGTGCCTGAAAATCCTTAGGGAAGAATGGAAAATCCTGACAGAAGATTGGAAGAATGGAAGGAAATCACACTAAGGGATGATTTCTCACTTTCCCTTGCTTTCTCTCTGTCTCTCTCCTTTGGGGAAACTACCCTATAACAAAACTAAAAGAGAAGAGCAGCATTTGACAGGAGTCATTGTTATGTAAATCAATAGTTTAAAATAGAAGTAAACTTGCATCCACCTCCTGCAGTGATGACTCTTTCAAAAAAGTTTTTAAAAATTTCTTCTGTGAGTGAAAGAGAGACAGAGAGAAAGACCCAGACAGACAGAGAGACAAACACTCTAACAGGTTCTTCATCTCTAGTCTCAGCAGTGTAGATCGTGGGCACGTGCGCGTGCCAGTGTACACAGTGAGTTCGTGGGAAGCAGACCCAGGACCTTTCCCACAGGGGTTCCAATATATTATTGCGATATCATTGCCTGGTCTTTGGTCTTTTTATTTTTTTTTTAGAGAGATTTTTTGTTATAGGCACGTGCACTCTCTGGAGAGACAGAGACAGAAAGGAGAAATCACTCCGCAGGGGTAATGGCCATGCCATAATCCCTTCTCCTCCATTATCAGAATTTTGGGCACACACACACACATACACCTGGCATGAGTTTTAAGCCACTGGTCTGGAAATCAAACCTTGGTCAACAATGTGGGAGTTTAACCACGTAAACATCATGCCATCTGCGGGTACCGGTCCCAGCACTTCTAAAGAATTGAACAGGCAGAGAGTTAAATGGAACAATCTGGTAGGGTTGAAACGGGGACAGGATCATTTCCCTCCGAGACCCAGTTCTGGGTATTTACGTACGTGATTACATAAGAAGATTAAAAAACCTTGGGTTAGTCCAAGACCCACCACTCAAGGTCCACAGATCAGTTCTAGATTTGGTGCAGACGCCCTCCACTCTCACCCATACTTCTGGACCAGAGTCATCGGAAATCTGTTTCTGGCACCAGCAGAAGGCATAATGGTTATGTAGCTGTACTCCCACATAGGCAGCCGTGGTTTGAGTCCTGGGCCTGGGGGCTTAAAATTCACGCCGAGCACATGTACACATGTGCCCAAAATCCTGAGAGGAGAGACCAGCAGGTGGCATGGTCATTAAGGTGCTGGACACTCCCACATGGCTGATCATGATTGAGTCCTGGTCCTGGTGACCTCCTTTCTTACTTTCCCTCTCTCTCTTTCTCTGTCTTTCTGTGTCTCCCTCTGGTCAAATTAAATGAATAAATAAATAAAATTAACTAATTCCTTTATAAAAAAAGAACTTAAAAAAAATTCTGAGAGAATAGAGAAGTGACTGCACCATAGTCCTCCCCCCGGGAGGTAGTTTCTCACTTTCTGTCTCTGTCTCTGTGGTGAGAACATGTACCCTATAGCAAAAATCTCTCTCTCTAAAAAATAAATAAAAAGGGGCTGGCAGGTGGTGTGGTGATTAAGGGGGCTAGACTTCCACATGGCTACTTGCATTTCAAGACCTGGGCCTGGTGGCTTGCTTTCTCGCTTTCTCTCTCAGGTCAAATTAAAAATAAATACATAAATAAAGTTAAATAAAATAATTCTTTTTAAAAAAATGAAATAAAAAAGGACGTCTATCTCCTTCACGATATGGCAGTGAGTCTCACACAGACCACTTATAGGGCAGCAGCTGTCTGTTCCTGAGCCGAAGGCAGCATGCCTTTCTGAGGCAGGGACTGCTTTAGAGTGCAGTATAGCAGGCCCAGCTGGGAGACTCACTGTCCCTGAGAGTGAGGCTGGTGGCCCATGTGGTAGGAACTCCCCAGCCCCTGACAGAGACTGAAATTCTCCTTCAGGGAAGAGGATGTTGGTGCTGAGGAGGTGTTTTATGCAAACAATAGAAAGAATAAAGGAAAAATTGCTCCTCAAATGGCTGTTTAGGTCACAGGGACACCTGTGTTGGCTTGCACTGTATGTCTTTGATTCTACCCTAGGAATTCATAAAGGGAAATCTCTATGTCCTTTTTTTGTCTTTCACTTAAGAATACAGATTTCTGGCCAGAAGATTCTCTAAATTCCAGTCAGAATTGGAATGACCAGCTCGAAACCTTAGCAATTAATGTGACTGAGAATCTTTCTGCAATACAAAGACACTCTTTCCTCCCTCCCAATCAGGCTGGAAATATGATAGGTTCAGTTAATCTTCAACAGGCAATTTTAGACGTTTTAGAGCCACTTCTACTGTGTGATTAATTGCTTCAGTGTTTGGCAAGAATGAAGCGGGAGAGTTCTTGGGGAGGAAGCAGGAGTGCAGGCTGCAGCTGGCCTGCTGTTTGTTACTGCTCAGGCCCGGCCTCTGTTCTCCCTCAACAAAGCACAGCTGGTTTATGTCTGTCACAATCAATGGGATGACATTTCCGAACTAGTAATTACCAAGAGGATTCCTGTTGATGCCTTTTGGAACTGCCAATCTTGAAGGTAGCTCTTGGCTCCTGCTGCGTACAGTATGTCTGCAGTTGGCTTTTTATCTCCCTTTTGATACTTGGACTGAAAGACAGGTTTGTGTGGAGACTTGTAGCTGGCTCCTTACAGTAGCTCTTTTCCTTCTCCTCACCCGTCCGTGTGTGAAGAATATCCAAGACCCCACATCCTCTGTGTGAAGTAAACTAGGAGAAAGGTGCTTGGGAAACGCTAATGAAAAGCTAATGCAAGGTAGAAATTAAGGTATATATATTTCCATGTTCTGTAGAGAGGTTGCTTTTTTTTTTTTTTTTTTTTAGGGTCTTTGTTGCAATTTGGTGTTCACAAAGGGAAGAATTCAGAGACTGAATACAGGACCTAGGAAAACACTGCAAGTTGACATGTATCTCTTTACATTATTATCATAGTTCAAGCTCTAGGATGCCATTTAACGGAATTCTTGAAGGCAAATAAATAATATTCTAGCCAGATTTCACTATGGGTGGGGCAAATCAGTAGACATCACAGAGGAATATGTTTATTTCTTTCTTCACTCACACCATAATTTGTTGTGGGGTTTTGAACTGTCAGGCATTGTTTAAATGCTGAGAATTGGAATGGTGCCAGTCAGATCCTGAAGTGGCAGTGGGGCTAATAACATTCAGATAGGGTTTTTTTCTTAAGAGTTTTTTACTTTAGGATACATGTGCTTTACGGAGATACAGAGAGACAGCAGGAAATCAGCCCCCAGGAAAGATGACCACACTGCAATCCCTTCTCTTCTAGTCTCCTTTTGGAATTTTGGGCACACAGGCGCATGTGCTCAGCATGAATTTCAAACCACTGGGTCTGGGACTCGAACCGTGGTTGAGCACATAGGAGTCCAGTGCCTTCACCATTATGTCTCCTGCTCATGCTTTAGGTAACATAAGTTTAACTTGAGAGACACTCATCCTTCCTGTACTTCTTCACGCATCCTAGGCCCTTAAATCCTGGATTATTAAGCACATGTTGGTTTTCCTCACTTGGTATGCTTTGATGGTAAACCGGCTGCTGCCTCTGAGCCTTGGAGTTAAAAGTATTAGCACACATCGAATGAAGATGGGTGAGAAAGTGTGGGCACGTGAGTCTCAGCTAAGAGGGATGGCAAGAAAGAACTCAGGCTGAAGTAGAAATTAAAATGGAAGCAAAAATGGAAAATAGATAAGAAAGAACAGAAAGGAAGAAAAACAAAGGTTACTTCATACAGATTTGTTGTTTTAAAGATGAAGATGAAGTTTTTTTTTTTTTTAAGAGATTTTTGCTATAGGGTGCGTGTGCTCGCCAGACAGACAGAGAGAGACATAGAGACAGAAAGTGAGAAATCCCCCCCCCAGGGGGGATGGTCACGCCGCAATCCCTTCTCCTCCATTCTCCTCTCAGGATCTTGGGCATAAATGCACACGCGCCCGTGTGAGTTTTAAGCCACCGGGTCCCAGACACGAACCACGGTTGACTATGTGGGAGTCCAGTGATATAGCCATTACACTAACTGCTGGTCCTGAAACCTAATGGTTTCTGAGATGGCGGACAGCTCTCAAGATGGCGGAGCTCTCAAGATGGCTTCCATATGCAATACCCTCCACAAGAACCTATGTGAGAGTTTCTTCAAAAGATAATCTTTTTTTTTTTCTGAATTCCAAATAAACTTAGTTTCAATATAGGGTGATTTTGGAGAAACTTACCCAGGTATGTCAATTACTAGAAAGTAATAATATGGTAGAACTGGTATCAATAGGTATATATGTACTTAAAAAGAATAGATGAGGAGCCAGAAGGTGGCTTGGTGGTTAAGATGCTGGACGTTCACACGGTTGACCATAGTTTGAGTCCTGGATTTGGTGGCTTGAAACTCATGCTGGGCGCATACGTATGTGTATGTGCACAAAATTCCAAGAGGAGAATGGAGGAGAAAGGATTGTGGTGTGGCCATCCCTCTGGGGGATGATTTCCCACTCTCTCTCCATTTCTCACTGTCTCTTGGGTGAGTGTATGCACCTTATGGCAAAAATCTCTCCCCTCAAAATAATAAATAAATAAATAAATGAATAAATAAATAAATAAATAACACAATTAAAAAATAAGAGACGTAGGTTTAAAACTGATAAGAGGTGGGAAAGGTCTGATCTGTGCTGTCCAGCGTGACAGCTGTTCATTACCGGTTGCTATTTAAATGATTTACAATGGGATACATTTAAAATTTCAGTTTCTCAGTCACAGCATCTCAAGTCCAGTGCTCCACAGCCGCTTGTCACTAGAGGCTGTTGGAATGGATGGTGCAAATGTGGACTGTCTTTTTTTTTTCTTTTGGAGAGTTTTTTTTTTTGCTATAGGGTGCGTGCGCTCACCAGACAGACAGACAGACAGAGACAGAGAGACAGAAAGCGAGAAATCACCCCCTGGGGGATAGCCACGTTGCAATCCCTTCTCCTCCATTCTCCTCTTGGGATCTTGGGCACGCACGCACACGTGCCCGGCGTGAGTTTTAAGCCACCGGGTCCAGGGCGCGAACCATGGTCGACTACATGGGAGTCCAGCGACATAGCCATTACACTAACTGCTGGTCCCAATGGGGACTGTTGTTTTGAACAGCTCTGCCTTAATGGTTGCATGGCGTAGTGCTGCACTTATATCAATCCAGTTTGCCTCCACAAGAGAATCTAGAACACAGTGTCTTGTTCAAAAACCTTCATTTATAGCCCACTGAAACCCAAGGCTATCCCAGTGAAAATGCGAGTCCCCAGTATGCCAAATCAGGGCTTCAATCCATAATAAACTGGAATTTCTCAGTATCATTTGTTAGCAGTCATAAACATCTGGGTTTTATTTTGAATGCTGCATTAAATGTCTTTGCGGAATTTCAGAAATTTATTTCACATTTTATGCCCTTTCTTAAAGCTACTTAATTAAAAAATCTGACAAATATTTGACAAACGCTAGTGGCCATATCCCAAATATTTATCCATCAGAACATTATTTATCATTGAGTAAATCTTGTCATTACTTTTCTGTTCCAGTTTCCTAACCTATAAAATGTTATTGTAATTTGTGTTTTTCTCCGTTATGAGAGACAGAAACTGAGAAATCACCTCTCCCTGGGGGGGGAATGACCATGTTGCAATTCCTTCTCTTCTGTTCTCTAGGGAGTTTCCCTTCCTACCCAGGTAGTGGAAGGAATGGGACAGAGTGGAAGATGAGAGAGGAAAACTCTGCCTAACCTCACTCAAATCTTTTATCTACATAGAAAAAAATGTAAGTTCATTAGAGATAGGAACATTTTCTTAGTCCACTCTCTTCTATAGTATCAATTAAATCTTGAGCTATGAAAAAAACCTTTACATATGTTAAAATGTATTGTTTGCAATGTTACAAGAAGGAAGTGAATTAATGTTTATTAAAGATCTAAGACGTGCCACTCTAAACATACTGTTTCATTTAATCTTCTTGAAAGAATTTTTAATTTAATTTAATTTATTGTTATTATTTAACTCATCAGAGAGACAGAGAGAGAGAAAGAGGAAAAGGGAGAAAGCAAGCTGTCAGGTCTGGGACTCCAACTGTGGTCAGCCACGTTGGAGTCCAACGCCTCAACCACCACACCACGGCTGGCCCGTCATTTAATCTTTATAGTGACTGTTTAGGGGGAAGTTATCCTTATGATTAAATTATTATGCACTTTACAGATGAAGTAAAAATGTCTAAGAAAAGTTAAGCAGTGTTACCAAGTCTCAGCATGAGTAGGTTGACAACAATCTGCATTCCACACCACGTCTGGTAGACCCTGTTCTCTTTCTTCATGTAGCAGTGCAGATATTTAAAAAAAAAAAAACAAAAAAACAATTATTTATTTATTTATTTAATTCCATTTGTTATTATTATTATTTATATATTTTTGGAGAGGTTTTTCCTATAGGGTGCATATGCTCACCAGAAAGACAGAGAGAGACCGAGAGACAGAAAGCAAGAAATCACCCCCGGGGGGATGGTTACACAATTTCTTCTCTTCCATTCTCCTGTAGGGATTTGGGCAGGCATGCACAGTCTGGCGTGAGTTTAAGCCACTGGGTTTGGGACTTATACTGTGGATCGTCTACATGGGAGTCCAGTGACATAGCCATTATGCCAACTGCTGGTCTCTGTTAATATTATTTTTTAATTTGACCAGAGAGAAACAGAGAGAGAGAAGGAGAAAGTGAGAAAGCAAACCGCCAGGTTCAGAGCTCGAACCACGGTCAGCCATGTGGGAATCCAGCACCT
>NW_006207899.1:1017405-1100896 GCF_000334495.1 Tupaia belangeri chinensis
GTTAGCTTCACCATTATGAATACTCTAAATTCTTTGTCAGACATTTCCATGATTTGCATTGAACTGCTTGTGGATGAAGAGGAGTTATTCTTTTCCCTTGGAGGAGAGGTATTCTCTTGCTTTCCCATATTTCTTGTGGTCCTGCGGTGATTTCTTGTCATCTGATGGATGGTGTGTTTCTTTCGAGTTCTTGAAGTTCAACTGAGTGTTCAGGAGCAAGCAGAAAGAGGTGATCTGGAATCTCTTTGCCATTCTGTTGTGATTGCTGGTGCAACAGATTCAGTAGATGCTGAGGAATATGTTAACCCTAATAGTATTTTGATGTTTATCTACAGTGCCCTTAGATCCATCTAGAAACACATTAAATGGGTATTGAAGAGTGGAGAGACAAGGAAAAAGAAAATGAAAAAGAGAGAGAGAAACAACGACAAAGAAAGAGAAAAATGGGACAAAACCCCTCCCCCCAAGTTGTAATTATTGTTTTTCTCTAAAAAAACCCACAACAACAAAATCCAAAAAAAAAAAAAAAACCAAAAATAGAAAACCGCACGGCGTGTGCAAATTTGCAAGAGCCATGAGGAATCCTCTTCTGAAAGAAGGCCTCAACTCTCCTGCCAGGGTGGAAGGACCAGAGGGGATTATTAACAAAACAAAAGGTGGAGCTGAGAGCAAGAGAAAAACTTTACCTTTAAAAAAATCATAAAAAGGAAAAATTACAAAAAATAAGAAGACAGAAGCAGAGAGAGACAAAGACAGAGACACAGAGACAGAGATAGAAGGCCAGAGGGGCTCCCTACCATGCTAGCTTTGTTTGCTGGAGGCTGAATTATCAGTAGAAAGTCTTCATTTCTCCTGTCCCCTGAAATGACTAGTTTGCAGGAGCCATGAGGAATCTTCTTCTCAGATTTATAGAATTTTACCGCTAATACCCAAACCCAGTTTTAGAACATTCCCATCACCTCACAAAGTTTTCTTATGTCAGTCTGTGGAAAGGACCCACTCTCACTCCTAGTCCCAGGCAACCAATGATCTGCTTTTGTCTCCATAAATTTGCCCAGTCTGGCCACTTAATGTAAATGGGGCCTTTTGATGTGTTGTCTTTTGTATTTACCTTCTTTGATGTAGTGCATTGTTTTTGAGATTCTCCCATTTTATAGAATATGCCAGTAGTTCATTTATTTTTATTGCTAAATGGTATTCCATATGATTATAGAGTTATATATACATGGACCCTCATGTTTGGAAGGTATAAACATTTTGTATATATTGATATGTTTTTCCAATCTTCAGTATCTATCTATATGATAAGAGGAGTCATATGTTCATGAGACCTGATACTTCTGGAAAATTTTTGTCCCACATGGTGGTGAAGACTGAGCTATGTAATATTATACCCAACATCATTATCAACATCTGCACAGAAAATTGCAATTGCATCTGGGTTTCAAAAGGGAGTCACAATGGCTTTCGAGAAATATGGGTCTTTTAATTAAGATTTTTTCCCCCCTTTTCTTTGGGTAGAACACGTATTATCTGCCTAAGACATGCATATCTGATTGACCCACAAATATCTAGATTATATTTTTCAGGGATAAATGTTAAACAGATGGATTTTAAGCAACTCGGAAATTAAAGAAGGCTTGGAGCTGATTGTCCTTTTGGATTCCTGGGGACTTAGACATTGCAAATTTCCTGAATATCCTGGTACCCTAGGTGTACCACTTTCCTTGTGAAGAATTGCTTTTGGGGAACCAGCAGTTAGCGTAATGGCTATGTCGCTGGATTCCCCAAAACTAACAATAGATTATCTTCTTACATGTTCTTTTCTCTTCGTGTTGAATTCTTGGGGCCCTACCCCCTAAACCTGCCTTTTGTTTGATGTATTATTTCTTAACCCACAAGGCTCCATCCAGCTGTTATCTCTTTTGTACTATCCCCACTCTGTCCCTAAGAAAAGGTAGGATATCCCCTCTGTCTCTCATATTAACCTTCTTCTGTAGATATTCATCTATGTCAATCTCTTTTATAATGTGAATTCTTGGAGGTCATGGCAGTTTATAGATCCAGTGCCTAATATAGGGTCTGGCATAAATAGGTTCTCAATCAATACTAACTGAATGAATAATGAGATTTTCCAAGAGTGTAGTAATCATATAGCTAATTTTACTAATGAGACAATAGAGACCCAACAGAATTTGAATTGCATGATTAGAGGTTGGAAAAGAACAAGAGAGTTTTGACTCTCAGTTAAGTGCTCCTTCCATTCCACAGAATGGCATAATTTATTTGATGGATTTCTAAGGAAGGTATTCTTAATTGTAAAACAAAGAGATTTATTGATAGAAAAGAGAGCCAGGCAATTGGTTTTTTATTTCACAAAAGTTATCATATCATTATACCACATATATGAATAATATCATATTATTTTATTAGTCCTTGTATCCAAGGCAAACAAAGTATGAAAGTGATTCCTTAATGAAGAAATGATACACTTTACCTAAACTTATCAGTCAGTACTGGGTAATTTAGAAAGATTCCTTCCCTTAGGCTCTAAAGTAAGTAATTTAGATATGGAAACTTCACAGATCCTTAAGGATCAATGTTTGGCTTGAGGGACTGGCAGAGAGAGGAACTGGGAAGCAATATTTCTTTTGAAAGGAAGCCAAATATACATTTCATTATTCTGGGTTCCTTGTTTGAGGCAAATGACTTGTTTAAAAATACTCAGTTCTGGAGGAAAGCTGTAGTTTTGCATATCTTTTCTTGAAAATTTTAAATACAGAGAACTAAAAAAAGTCTGGAAAGAAAAAAACACAGATCAATATCAATATTTTATTGTTAAAAGACAATGCTAAGAGTTAGGGCACACATTGTATGATGGAAAAGATAGAATTTAGGGTATTTTATTAGAGTGAAAATACAAATAAGAGTAATTTGATAGAGAAATAATAACTCTAAGTAATATATCTATTTGAATGTAATGTGTCTCACCTCACCTTACTAAATTAAGGGAAATAGATTACTTGAGAGAAATCGAGATTATATTAAGACACAGCTTTTTAGAAATTAAAAATTAACTTTGAAGTACAAACATTTGGAAGAATACTGAATTTCAGTGCCAGCAGCTCAGTTGCTTATTGAGGGCCTGAGCAGGTGAATTCACATTAAGGAACAAGTTGCTGCTCTTTAGGAGGACAGAGAGAGAAAGGGAGCCAGAAGTACCATGCTGGGGGTGGGGGTGATGGGAGGAACCAGTCTGAGACCATGGAAGAGGGATTGAAGTAGCTCTGAGTCATTGAGAGCTGTAAGGGGAGACCCCAATCTGCTTCCAGCAAAAGGAAAAGGGGATTGCAAATAGTGGAGAGGATATGTTTATAAGAAGTATTTTGGGAAATAATT
The DNA here is from genome assembly GCF_000334495.1 of Tupaia belangeri chinensis. Taxonomy (NCBI): domain Eukaryota; kingdom Metazoa; phylum Chordata; class Mammalia; order Scandentia; family Tupaiidae; genus Tupaia; species Tupaia belangeri. Next base: position 1,020,805 of record NW_006207899.1, read on the forward strand.
TCAGAGAGGGTATCTGCTCTTTACTGTATTTATAGCAGAGCTTTGATGAGATGATAAAATAATGACATAAACATCCACTTGATCTTGTTTTACAACTAAAATTTTCACTAAGGTGTCAGCTTGTAGCTCAGCAGTTAAGGGAGGTGGATCCCACATGGCTAATAGCAGTCTTTGTCCTGGCTTTTGGCAGCTGGAAAAATGTGCCAGACGTGTGTGTGTGCATGTATGTTGGGGGCCCTGACAGGATGGAGGATGAGGGATAGGGATTGCAGTATGACCATGCCTCTCTGAGGGGTGCATTCTCTCTCTCTCTCTCTCTCTCTCTCGGATGAGGCTGCATAGTCTCTGGCAGTTAAAACAGAATCATCACTATGAACAAGGAGTTCTGAGGCAACTTCCAACTCTATTCTTTTTCAAATAGCTGCTCTGTTAGAGCAGCTCTGTGTGCACGGTTGTGTCCAAGAAGCTCAGGTGGAGTTTGGGTGTTCTCCAATTTCTCTTTGATTATTTCTCTTAGAGCTTCCATTGGCTTCACTTAGTTACCGTGTTGCCCAATGATCTAGAGCTTCCATCTTCTTTTTTTATACTCCCTGCCCACAATTTAAATTTATTCACTTTCTCGTCACCTCTTTAAACCTTTCTCTCTACTTTTTAAGAGACCAGCTTGGATCTGGCAAAGTGCTGTTGTCAGTTCAGAATGTGTTATCCTTCCTAGAAAATGTATTGGCCTTTAAAACATAACCCACTGGAAATGTACTACTTTATTTATTTTTAAATTTAAATTTATTTATTTACATTCATTCACTGTACATCATTACAGCATACAAAATGAGATTTTCCATCCAGAATACACTGTATATTGGCTCAATGAAGCACATCAATATACATGTTATTGTCAACAAATAATTTTCCATTTCTTGTTTCCTGTATATTTTGCTTTTTTCCCCATCCTTGATTCTCTATCTCTCATCATCTGCCATCTCCCACCCTCCTCCCACACTGTCTCTGGCATCTATAGTTGCTTTCTATGCCTTTTCCCACCACTTTTTATTGATTCACTAAAGATCTTAATTAATATAAATATTTTGAATAGCAAGCACAGCTGATATATACACATCCATGTACACAAGTCTGACTTTAGGCATAAACCTCAGTGAGTAGAATGAACATACTATAAAGTAGCACCTAGCTGGGGCTATATATCTTACTGCAGTCATCAAATAGTTATTTTTAATACCTTTTTTTTTTTTAGTTTCAAGAAAAACAATTTTAGGTTTTTTTTCTGAAACTTTTCTTTATAACTTAATTAATTTACATTCATTCCCTAAGCATCATCACAGTATAAAAAATGTGTGATTTCCCATCCAGAATATACTGCATAGTGGCTTAATCATTCATGTTATCATAAAAAATTTTATATTTCTAGTTTCACCCTATTTCTCACCCTTTGTCCTTTCCCACCCTCTTCTCACACTATCTCTGGTGTCTACGGTTGTCTTGCATTCCTTTTCCCCCCACATTGTATTGATCATACAATTTCTTAAATAATCTAACTACTTTCAATAGCAAGTTCACCTGGTGATTTCAAGAAAAGCAATTTTGACTTAAATCAAAGAAATACTAAGGAACTTTGCTGAAAACTTAAAGCCAGGGAACAGGTTAGGATTCTGTTCAAATGGTAGGTACATGAACCCATTGACATCTCAAGACAGGACACAAATCCTTAAACCCGGATAACAAACCCTAGGAGAAAATCAGCAATGTTTTACTCAACTCAAAAAATTCTCTCACCAATTCAGTCTCATGTACTTTATCTTCTGTTGTGGTTCGAGCTACTCGATTAAATTCTGGGATATAATATTCAACTCCAGACTTGTTCCTATGATTGAATTGACTATTTTCTTAGTTTCTGAACTCTTAATTCTCTGTGTCTGTATTTAATTTTCCTGATATAGCACTCCCATGAGAACTTCTTGGAGATCTGGTCTACTACTTTAACAAAGGATGACCGGAATGGTTCAGGCATTGTGGGGTCATGAGATGGGTACTTTGGGACTAGAACCTGAGGAATTGTTAGAGGGACAGAAGGCCTTCCTGAAGTTTTTATTTGCTTTGTTTTGTTTTTGTCATAGGGTGTGTGCCCTCACTGAGGGAGAGAGACAGAGAGAGGGAAAGTGAGAAATCACCCCCAAGAGAAGGATGGCCATGCTGCCATCCCTTCCTCTCCATTCTCCTCTTGGGGTTTGTGGCATGCATACACACACAACTGGCATGATTTTCAAACCAGCAGGTATGGTATTCAAACAGTGGTCAACCATGCGGAAGCCCAGCACCTTAACTACCATGCCACCTACTGGCCCTGCCTGAAGCATTTGTAAAATACAAAATTCCAGTAAGACTATAATAAGATAATATGTGTGAGAGTTTTGGGGTACTTTGCATGGAAAGTTCTAGTCAAAAGCCAAATATTAGTATTCCTGTCATTATAGAGTCCCAGGGCAGGGAGGCACTGAAAAATCTGCAACTGAATATCTTCCTACAGGCCCTTTAGCACCTTCTAAAGATTTCAAAAATAAAAGAATATGCTATGGTTTGCTGAAGGGATAAGTGTTAGAGAGGTGATGAAGTTTACTTGGAGAATTTAGAGTTAGTTTTATTTGGACTAAAGCGTGAATGGACCCACAGTGCTGAGGATCCTTGTGGGCCTGTTTAAATAGCAGCTCCGATTCCCTTTTTGAACAGTTTTGCATGTCAGTCAGTGAGTGCTACAAATACTGACCTGTGCTGCGTGGGGCCTTCTCTTGGGACAGGGCATGGTGTGAGCTCCTGGCAACTTAATCTTTCAGACACCAGCTTAAGTCACACGCCCGCTTTGGTTTTTCTTGACAACTCCAGGGCCCTTCGATCTTTCCCTCTTTGAACTTCCATGCGCTTGCTGCGGGTGCACTATTAGTTTAACCTTTCGAGTATGTGTAGTAAGATGGAGCATTTTGTCTACCTGGGTTTTTGAGGTTCTTGCTGCTTGAGAGAAGAATGACATTTCTGGTGGCCAGCTGGTGAGAAAGTTCACTCCTGGGGAACAGAGTGGGCAAAGGTTGGCTGTGCACTAGGTCTAGGAGGGCAGAGAAGGAGGAATGCAGAGAACACAGCGTGGAGGGATCTATGGACACCAATGAGAGGGAGGGGAAGAGAATTCAAGTGGCTTCTCTCAGCGTGAGCTTTTGGGGAGAGAAACAAATGGGCATTTATAAAAGAATGAGCAGAAGCGCTTTTCTTTTTTTCGTCCTCCTCCTCCTCTTCTTCTATTTTTGCATGCTGCTGCATAAAAAGTCCATAACCAGTATCTAGTTTAGTCTTAGAGTTGCTCTCATCTTTCTGTTCATTTACCCTCTTACACATCTTTGCATTTTATTGACTTCCTACTATGAGCTGGATACTATTCTAGTACCTAGCGTTTAATAGTGACTAAGACAGACAAATATTCTGGTGGGGAGGCAGACAATAAATAACAGAAAAGGAAAGAGAAAACAGATAAGGTGATGTCAAATATTATTAAAACTCTTAAGAAAATGGAATAGTAACATGTGGAGCATGATTTTGTCCAACTTTTATGAGGGTTACATGGCTTATTATCATAGTGGATATGAACTGCCCAGGACCTTGCCTTAGACATCTTCATCTTCTCTGTTCTTCCCACAGACTTCCTTATGCCATTCCAGGCATATGTATTTCAGATATACTCATGAATCTGAGAATAGAGTTTTGGGATGAGATCATAGGTTTCATAGGGTTTCTTAACTTTTTTTTCAGGTTTATTTCTTTCTCTCAGTGAGAGACCGAGGCATAGATGGAGAGGAGAGAGAGAGAGAAAGAGAGAGAGAGGAGAGAGAGAGAGAGAGAAATGAGCACCTGGAAAATGGTTTTATGTATGTCCCCCTACCCAGCTTTCAATCAGCCAAGGTCAGCGGTGCATCATGGGTGCATGTGCCCACTGTGTGCAAGTTGACCAGGGAACTGAACCCTGGATCTTTCATATGGATCCAGTTTCATTTGAGCAGTACATTACTGTTGTGCCACCAAGCCAACCCTCTGTTGTCTTATTTATTGATTCATTTAGTGCCACAATGCTTAGATAGTTTATCACTTCTCAGAATATTTAAAAAATATGCATGAAACAGAATAGATAGGACTACTGTGGAAACTAATAGTAATAAATACAGTTGACAGTTTTCTCTTCCCAGGCTGATAACCATGAACAGACAATACAAGTTTTTTCCAAACAAAATATTGTGAAGGGGAAAACTAGCTTCAGGGATCACAGTTCTCTTTGCTCCTATAACACCGACTAAATTGAGCATGAGTATTCAAGCAAACTTCATTTGACATTTAGGTGAAAGGGCTGTCAATGAGTCTTCTGGACTTACCTGTCAGGTGAAGTTGGACACAAACGTAACATAGCTGGTAAAACAGGGCCCAAAGAGTGTTAATTCACTGGTTTGGTATTCCACTAGTCAAGCTCTGGGACACTGATTAGAACATGAGGTATACATTGGGAGAGTAATCAACTTACTGGAAATAATTACCATGACACAGATTTAGACGGAAGTGGCTGCAAGACCCAGGCAGGATGGAGCTTGCCTGGAGCTAATCGACAAAGAACCTGCTGCCTGGGACCAAGCAGTTAGGCCATTATGTGAGTAGGAGACTGGGGACCAGAGCAAAGGAGGGAGGATCTTGGCAGGGCCCCAGAGGCCCTTGTGAAGGATGCAGTTCAGAAGTCTCTAGGTTTTTCCCAGAAGCCTGACTTGCGGTGGAATTTCCTACTAAATTAGAGATTATTTAAAAACAAATCTATGACTTTATGAGCGGTGCTGTTGCATAGAATTCACGCTTTGATTTTAACTCGATGATTCAGCAATGTACAGGATAGCGACGAAGTGCAATCCTTGAGGTTTCTTATTCTCAGATGCAAGTCAGAGCCCAAGGCCTTGTCCATCATTCACTCTGCTCTTTCCGTCTGTTTCCAGTCTTCTAGGGCCCATCTTTTTGGGATATGCCCCACAATGACCTCACACACAACATATCCAAGGCTGATCTTATCATCTCCAGCCTTTCCTTTGTTGTTTTATGATAACATTCTTTTCCAAGTTACATTAATTAAAAAACAAAGAGGCTTTTAAACTCCTTTTCCTTCATGACTTGCCATGTGCAAACAATCATGCAAGCTCCATGGTTCATCAATGTAAAACAGATCTCCTACCTCCCTGGTTCAAGAGCAGCAATTCTGGAGCTGGGCATTATTACCCCATTTCTAGATTTTCACCTGAACCTATGGCAGGGGTTCTATTTTCCTGCTTCTGTCATGTTTGTTTCTTTAAAATCCTTCATTTTCCACCCCAGAGCTCCATACTCTCTCCTTCAGGGAATAAGTACAAATGACCAAAATGATATCTAAGACCCATTATATGACTTCATATTTTTTCCTGGTTATCATTTTTATTTCCTTCTTTTCATGCCTAGTAATTTTCAATTAAATGCTAAGCGTTGTGAAGTTTACAATGTTGAGTGTTGGATATTTTTCCTTCATATTTCTTTGAGTCTTTTTGGGCTTTACTCTGGTTGCACTTACGCTAATTAGCATCCTTTGATACCTTTGAGACATATTTTAAGCATTCTTACGTAGTAGCTTGGACTCAGCCTGATTTGGAATCATAACTGAGGCATCTTTGATGCGCCTTTTAATTAATTATTTTTTTTTTTAGTTTGCTACAGGGTGCGTGTGTTTGAGAGAGAGAGAGAGAGAAAGAGAGAGAGAGGAGAGAGAGAGAAAGAAATCCTCCAGGGGAAATGGCCATGCTAATATCCCTTCTCTTTCATTCTCCTCTCAGAAATTTGAGCACATACACGTGTCCAGTGTGATTTTTAAACTGCTGGATCCATGACTTGAACCATAAAGTTGGCCATGCAGGATCCAGCTGCCTTAATGTCCACACCACCTGCTGGCCCATGATGCCCCTTGTATTTTGAGATCCTTCTATTCTGGCCAGTGGGATCATAAACTGTTTCTAGACCTGAATGAGCTCCAGAAATGGTTCTTCCTGCTCCTTTCAGGTGATTCTCCAGCCTAGGCGATTTTCTTATATGCTCTTCAGTACTCAGAAAAGCAAGGCAATCCTCTGTAGATAGTTGTTTGCTTGCTCTCTCTGTGCATGTCTCTCCTCCATGGTTCTCTGCCTTGATAATTCTAGCTGCCCTAGCCTCCTGACTTTCAACTCTGTTCTCTCCTGAGGGAGACTATCAAGCTCTGTTTGAGTTCCCTTTCTTCTGCCACACTGGAAAACTCTCTTTAGGGTTGAGGTAAGAGTCAGCTGGGTCACCTTTGGAGCTTGCCTTGCTTATCTGCTCTCAGGTATCATGTCCTGCATTACCTGCTATCCAAAGTCTGAAATGTGTTGTTTCATATATTTTGTTTGCTTAGTATTATTATTAAGGCAGGTGAGTAAACACAGTTCCTGTTAGTTACTATGTCATGATTAGATGACTCGAAGTAGAAGTCACAGGCCCTAATGGCTATTAATATTTCTTATACTTTGGGATACAGAGATGTGGAATCTACCTTAATTCATATTAAGTTATATTACAAGGCAATTAAGGCAAAACCCATTCTATAGTTAACTGAGGGCTTAAGGTGGTAGTGATCCAATTTTTGAGGATTACATTTCCAGACTCAATGAGAATTTTTTTTTTTTTTGGAGAGATTTTCACTGTAGGGCGCGTGCGCTCGCCAGACAGACAGAGAGAGACATAGAGACAGAAAGTGAGAAATCACCCCCCAGGGGGGATGGTCACGCCGCAATCCCTTCTCCTCCATTCTCCTCTCGGAATCTTGGGCACGCACGCACACGCGCCCGGCGTGAGTTTTAAGCCACCGGGTCCGGGACACAAACCGCGGTCGACTACGTGGGAGTCCAGCGACATAGCCATTACGCTAACTGCTGGTTCCCTCAATGAGAATTTTTTAAAGTACAGATAAATCAAGCAGATCTTATTCTTGTATGGTCAGACACATGCAGGAAAAAAAAAATCTGTTATATAAAAACAATCAAAACAACTATATAAAAATATATATCTTCACTACATGAGTCTTTCATGATAGAGATATATTAAAATAACTGTTTTTCTTTAGTTGACCAGCAATTGTTTTTTAAATTTTGTGGTACATAAATTCTTGTGTTATAAAATATCTAGATAAGCAACTATAACTTGACAAGCAAATATAAAATGTTTATTCTTCAACTATATAGATCTTACTCAAGTAGAAAAATAGGAATTTTTAACGAACAAAAATTTGAGCATGATACATTATATGCATACATTAAAACATCACACTATACCCATAAATATGTATAACTACTATATGTCAACTAAAAACTATAAAAGCTTTTGAATAAACTACATGAAAACTGTCTCATAAACAGCATGTACCATTCATGAACTCATTGACAATAAAAGTTCAAGGCAATTGGCTGTAATAATTAATGTAGTTGGAATGTTATTTTCTATTTTCCAATGAAATGTGCAATAGACTCTTGAATTTTTGGTTACTTTCAATAACACAAACTCTTCAGTCACTTTTAATTGTCAAGAGTCCGAGTTCAGTAACGTGACTAGTCAAGGCCGAGCTGTGGAAGTGTAGTGATAGTGCGATACTTCCTAATGCTGGAAGCCATGTAAGATCAAGATTCAGTTTCCAGGTTGAACAGTACGTGCTGGGTGTGAACATGTCCACTCACGATCCTGGTCGGCTGAAAGGCTTGGAGAGGGAACTGTAGTTTGATACTCCATTGAAGGCAATTGTCTTTCTCTATCTCTCAATGAATAAACTTAAAAAGAAAGAAAGAAATCTATCTAGTGAAGTTTAGTGGGATTAAGGTAGCACTTCTCGATTTCCACGTCTAGTGCCTCTAGTTCTCTCTTTTGGTCACTGGGCTGGTTTCTCTAGAGTTAACTGAGGGAAGGAGGAGCAGTGGAGGAGGAAGAAGGGATCGTTCTTGAATGTCTTGAATATGAGATTTAGTTTGACCATGGCAGCATCTCAGGGATGATTGTGTTCCTTGAAGACATCTCCTCTATCCCACACCTTTGCATTGGATCTTATACATACAGTTTTTTTGATGAGGGTAAATGCATCTTCTTTCAAATAATCACTTAGTATTCAGTTGTCACTTCCTGAGAATTTCAGTAGTTTCTCCATCATCTTTTCCTTGATGTTTCTTTGCCCCTCTTGGAAGCTATCCTGCATGAGATCTTAAACTACTTATTTTCCATTTGCTTGCTTATGACTCCCATTTAGCATATGAAAAATGCACATCTGAAACACTCTGTCCATAGGAATGATATTTTGTTTCAAACTGCAGTTTGTTCTGTTTCCCACCTGGTTATGCTCTTTAGATTACTCGGGCATGAATCATACACACCAGCCCATGCTGTCCCTCAAACATCAGAGGACACTTGTCAAGTTCCAGAATGGTCTCTTCAAAATCCTTATAATTAGAGTTGAAGCCAGGAGACAATTCTATGTTCCCTCCCTCTCCACTTTCAGAATGGGAATGAATGGAGACTCAGCACAGCTATGAATGTGTCTAAAGATATCCTAATTCCCAACTCCTTTCAGCTCTCCAATTTTAACCTTTTTATACCTTACAGAAGGTTTGAGGGGTCAGTATTGTAACCAAATTTTCTATCCACTTCCTTTGGCAGCTCTGCATAAGTGATACAGGATCATACTTTTGAATATCACAGTATTTGGCATTTCCTCGTATTAAGACTTCAGCTGAAACCTAGACCAAAATAGTACCATGTTAAAACCCTCCTACACTTGTATTTTAAGATGTGTCCGCTTGCCCAGACCACAAAAAGAAAAATATCTCCCAAAGAGACATTGAAGAAATGTCATTACAAATTTATTTTACATTCTTAATGTTTGTAAAAGCAAATTTTGTGTGTTTTTAAAAGTTTATTTCCTGATCAACTTTGCTATTTTTATGTTATGTTCCATTCCAGGAATGGAATCTTCAATTACAACATCATGCGTGTAGGGCACAAAGGTCAGGGGACGAACTAGATTGTAAATCAGGGCATATGCTTATTCATGCTTTGCACAGAAGCACCCACTGTTGGTGCAGTAATCCAAGGTGGAAACCATGGAAAAGAATACCCCTTACCATGTAGCGCTCCTTATAAAAGAGCTCTCAAGAGGACTAATGTCCCCTTAGGAGCACAAGGTTATTCCACTCTGGTGTTCTTTACCACAGCTGTGGAAGTTAAGGCTTCTATCTACTTTTTCAATGTCCCACCTTTGGCTCCCCCTTGAACGTAAAAAGGCACATGCCATGTTGAATGAAAACCTTATTCTCTGCAGCCTAAGTTATGCCTGAAGGCCAGCACAGTATGTCAGCAGGCAACCACCAGGGGGCAGCTATGCAAAGCTGTTGGGCTTAATTCTGCAGGCACTGGGGAATTATGGAAGGTTTCAGAGCAGAGTAGTAACCTAGTGAAAATGTCGCATGAGGAAGATTAATTCAGCAGGCAGGGTGAAAGCAAAAGAATAGATGCAGAAAGCAAGATTTGGGACTACCACTGAGAGTTGGGAGCCAAGAGAAGAGCAGTGGCATCAGGGAAGAAAACACCCTAGAAATGTTAACGAGGACCCCATAGCTGAGTGGGTATGGAGGAAGGAAGAAAAATGGCAAACAAGTTTTCTATTCGGAGACTATCACTTCTGAAGATGGAAAGAAAGCCACTTAGCCAGTTTCTACCTTTATGTATAATCTGTTCATTTAAGTGAAATCTAGCCGAAATCTGAACATATCCTTACATTTTCCTCCATCAAAAGAGGCTTTTTGGAACATTTAAAATTTAAATCTCTGACAGTTTCTGGAGATTTTGGAGAAAAGTGTCAATTGGTTCCTTTTCATGGGAAAGAGAAAAGGAATCAAAGGCAGGCAATGTGGTGTCTGCTTTTTGCTAGCTCTCCAGTTTTTTCTCCTTTATTAATTTGCAGATGTTTGGAGAAACAAGGTCCTGTCTCTACTCTCTGGTTGGGTGGAAGGCGAGTTGGGGAAAAAAATGTGTCATGGGAATACATCGTGTCAGAGATCTTGGTGTTAATGCACGAGTCCACGTTATTGCATGGACTTACGCCCTCGCCTTGTTAATGAGATGAGTATTAAGAGAAACGATCTCCCCAAACATAAATACTGGCTACCCATGTCTGAGGGGAGATTCTAATGTATTACAGCTTTACGGCAACGAAGCTACTGAATCTTTGAAAAACTCAAAGGAAGAGACCCAAAACATAGGCTCTAGAAGCCAGCCTGTGACAAAGAACATTGTTTATTTTTTAAATTTAAAATTTTCTTTTTCAGCTTTGGTAGGTGAATGCACTCACCGCAGAAAGACAGAGAAAGAAAGTGAGGGATCACCTCCCCGCCCCACCTCGAGGGATGGTCATACCACAGTCCCTTCTTTTCCACTCTCCTTTCAGGATTTCGGACAGGACACACATGCACCTAGTGTGTTTCTCAAGCTGCCAGGGCTAGGACCCAATCAAGCAGTTGGCCATGTGAGATCTAGCCGTCTTACCCACCATGCCGCAGGCTGGCCTACAAAGCCCGTTCCTAACAGGGCTGATGTGTATTCTGCAGTTTTAGCTTCTGTTTTGCAATATTTCCTAGTTGTTCATTTTTGTTTTTCTCTATACTTTCACTGTCTCAGCTAGAAGGAAAGTTGAAAATACAAAATTAAAAAATAAACGGAATGACATTTTGAGATTTTGCCATTGGGAAACCTGAATCAATGGTTATCATATAGAATTCAGAATGAACTCTCAGGCCAGACCTTCCCAATTACGGAATGAATTTTAACAAACAGGCACTTAGGATAAAAATATTCAAAAGCTGTGTGTGTCTGGTTTTTTATTTCTTATTTTTTATTACTGTCCCCTAAATTTCTAGGGTGACCCGTTGCAGTCCCTGCTGCTTTACTGGGCCACCTCGTGCTCCATCGTTACCACTTTCATGGTGGTGCTGATCCCCCTTGGGCTTCTCGCATTGCCTCTCACCAGCAGTCATGACTCATCCCTTTCTTGGACCACTAGACAGGCACCTTTTTTCCCTTATATTCTTCAAAACATATTCAGAGTCTGTTCACTTTTCTTGCCTTTTAAAATACATATATTTTTCTTATTGAGAGATTTTCATTATAGGGCACAAGTGCTCACTGGAGAAACAGAGACGGAGAGGCAGAAAGTGAAGAATCACCCCCAGGAGGGAATGGCCATGCCCAAATCCCTTTCCATCCATTCTCTTTTTGGAATTTTGGGCATGCACATGCATGGGCCTGGCATGAATTTCAAACCATGGATCCAGATCTCAAACCGACTTTGTCCACATGGGACTCCTAACCACTCTGCCGCCTGATGGCTCCAAGAGTCTGTTCACTTTTTACTACTGCTGTCAGCATTGGCAAGCACCATCATCTTTTACCTGGTTCACATAATTGCCTTCAACTGCTCTCCCTTCATGGACCATTGCTCCCCCTACAGCCTGATTCTCAACATTGCAGCCAGGATTCTAGCTGTTGGATTGCGTCACTCTTGGGCTGAAAATTCTGCTGCATTTCCTAATTTCCCTCTTAATCAAAGAAGAAGTCCTTATAAAGACCTAAAGGTCTTTGCTACTGTGATATCATGACCCATGGCTTACCCCTCATTTATATACACCTACCTAAAACATCCCAGGCATAGTGATGCCTTTTCAGTCTTGCTGTAATGCCACCCTCTCAGTGAAGCCAACCCTAGGTACCCTGTTTAAAAATTACAGCCTGCTTTAAAAACAATCTCCTTTAACCTGTCTCACTTTTCCTTCATAGTATTTATCTACATAGTTCTAATGTATAATGTAATTTACTTAGGTTTTTAAAAAGTTTTAAATGATCCATTCTTCTCCCTCCTTCCACTGGAATGTAAGTTCCATGCGAGTAGGAATCTTCATCTGTTTGTTCATTGATGTATTGAGCTTCCTAGAATAGGAGCCAAAATAATGCTTAGGAAAGAATAGCAGACACTCAATAAACATTGAGAGAATATACCATTCCTTTAGAAATTGCATGTAATGGGACCAGCAGGTGGCATGGTGGTTAAGGTTGCTGGACTCCTACATGGTCCACCATGGTTCAAGTTCTGGACCTGGCAGCTTGCTTTCTTGCTTTCCATTTCTCTATCTCACTCTGTTCTTTCTGGTCATATTAAAATAAATAAATGAATACAGTTAAATAAAATGATTATTAAAATAAGTTGCATGTAATTGATGAAATGTGAGTGGAGTTAAAAAATTGCATGTAACATTGGTATCAGTGTCATATTCATAATTTTGGTGGTGTTTAATTTATGATGGCCTACAATGGCCACTGTACTCACACACTTGGCTTCGTATGGATAAGCTGAAATCACACGTTAGGATTTTTTTCCTGAGCTGGTTGCTAAGTTACAGCCAATCACACTAGCCACACTTGAGTCCATCGCAGGAAGCCCGCCTTTTAGGCTGTGAGGACAGTATATCGTCCAGCTGCGAGGAACGCAGACATTTCTCTACCTCACTCTCTCACTTTTGTTGTGTGTACCTCTTTTTCCCTTTCCTGCACGCATCACTTTTCCCTCCCGGAAGACTTAAATGCCCTGTGACCATGGGGCTAGCTGGAGTCCTTCAGGAACCATTTTCTAAGAGACTGCCCTATTTGAATCGTCTGCCCTTTGTTTAACTAAACTGTTCAATTTTGGTTTGTCTAAAAAAATTTTTTTAACACTAGTGATAGTGAGAATGGAGAGATATAGGTGATCTAGGAGAAAGCTCTTATTTGTAGGGAATAAACACTAATGTACTGGGGTCATGGCAGCATGAACAGCTTACTTTTAAATCATTTAGGAATAAAACAGTTCGCACTAGCCTTGCAGCATTCAGTAAGCTGGAGATGATTTTAAAACAGAAATGCTTTAAAAATTGTTTTGATGTTAGAGGCAGGAGTGGAGAGGCTAGGCCAAGAAGAAAAGGGGATGTCACAGAGCAGAGTTACTTCCATCCCTAGCCATATTTTCCTTTCCTACTTACTTGTGTTTCTCACCCCATTTCCTTGGTTGCAGTACTCAGATGGAAGAGATGGAGTTTTAAACCAAGTGGCAGGATCATCTCGACTAGTTATTAAAATAGTCTATTGAAATGTTATCTGCTTTTATCAAAAAGGATAGGAACAATGTGGCATTTGCCAGAAATGGGTAGCATGCAGTGTATACTGTGGTTAAAAAATAGAGCACTCTGCGGCATGACAAGTTCAATTTTGGCGACAGACTTTGAAAGAGTAAAGAGGGAGCTCGTGTTTGTGGTGAAATGTTCTCTAAGTGATTAGCTAACGTGAAAGGAGAAACACTATTTATAAAATGAGTTCTACGATTAGAGCAATTCTAGAAGTACACATCCTTATATCATATTGGAGCCTAAAAGCTTAAACTCATGGGTAAAATTCAAAAATAGAAAGATTTCAGTCTGGAAGGAAATATGGTGGGAAAAACAAGCAAGGAGAATGTTCTGCTTATGTATGGGTGTGTAACAAACTCTCACAGCTCAGTTAGTGGCTTAAATCAGCTTTTCTTTCTCTCAGTAAAGTATTGAGATGTCAGAAAAGTCATGACATTTTTGCATAGAAAAATATATCATGACTTTTCCAATAACCCAATAGATTGAGGTCTGGGAATCTCTCCTTGTGGTGCAATTCAGACAGGTCAGGCTGCTGAATTCCTTCCTTCCTTTCTTTCTTTCTTTCTTTCTTTCTTTCTTTCTTTCTTTCTTTCTTTTTTTGAGAGTTTTTTTGCCATAGGGCATGTGCACTCTCACCCCCCAGGGGGGATGGCCACGCTGCAATCTCTTCTCCTCCATTCTCCTCTTGGGATTTTGGGCACACATGCACATGTGCCCAGCATGAATTTAAGCCACTGGGTCCAGGTCCCGAACTGTGGTCGACTACATGGGAGTCCAGCAACATAGCCACTATACCAACTGCTGGTCCTGGCTGAATCCATTTTTTTTTTTTTTTCCAGCTGAATCCAATTTTAAGATGGCTTCTTTATCCACATATTTTTGCCCCTCAGTATTCCTTGGCCTTTCTTCTCTCTCCATGTGCTGTGGACAGAATTTTTGTGTCATTCCCAAATTCATATGTTGAAATCCTAACTCCTGGGATTAGGAGATGAGGTTTTTGAGAGGTAAGTCAAGAGAGTGAAGCCTTCATGAATGGGCTGTCTACACGCCTTATAAAAAGGCAGGAGACAAAGGATCTAGCCCTCCATTCTCATCTATGTTAGGATACAAGAAGACGACTATAGTCTATGAACTAGGAAGCAGGCCTTCGTGAGACTACAGGGCTGCTGGCACCTTGACCATAGATTTCCTAGCCTGACAACTTTGAGAAATAAATGTCTGTCATTTCAGCCTCCCAGTTGATGATGTTTTGTTATAGCAACCAGCTGACCAAGGCATTGATCCTCCTAGGCCTTTGCAGACAGTTATGCTTCTCACGGCTAGCTGACTTGAAGATGGTTAGACCGCCTACATAGTGGCTTAGGGCGGTCAGAGAATAGTGTTCCCATAGATCCTGGCGGAAGCTGCAAGGCTTTTTATAATCTTGCTTCAGAAGTCCTGGTTTGCTACTTATACTGTGTCCATGGGCCAAGTAAGTCACTAAGGCCAGTTGAGATTCAGTGGGAGAAGTCACAGAGAATTAATGGACTACTTTCATCCATTCAGTTTTCCTTTTAACCACCAATTATTTACATTCTTCCCAAACACACAATACATGCACACATCCCAAAGCCCCGGATCTGATTGTTTTTCAACATTGGTTTGAACCAAAGGGTCTGATCAGCTAAATCAGGTCCAGATGTGGTGAGTTCCTCAGAGGAAGGTCCCCGAGTACGACTCTTCTTGATCTAAAGACTTGTAAACTGAAGAGGCGAGTTTCCTGGCCTTCCCACAGCACCCAGCGTAAGACTGTACAACTGGCAGAGGATAGCCACAATTGACGCTCTGGTTCGAGAAGACGGAAAACAGAAGCCGTGTCAGTAGTCCTTGGTAAATCACATTAGGAAACCCAGCTGGGGGCGTGTGGCCAGTCCTGCCCTCTGAGAATGCTTCTCTCTGGCACTTTGTTCTTCCCTCTGGATTCTTGTCACTACCTTCCTTTTCCCCGTGAGTTGTCTCTCCTTCTCTGTAAGAAATGGTCCCTGTTTTCAGCTGAGGAATGTTCTCAGTCTGCTTTTTCTCTAAACAAATTCAAGCGGTCAAAGGCCTGTTTCATTTTGTAATCCCTTTTTCCCCCCCTCTCAGTTAAAACTGATATAAATCCTTTAAAAACTTGGTGAGAGGGGCCGGCAGGTGGTGTGGTCGTGGTTAAGGGCAGTGGATTCCCATGTGGTAACTGTGGTTCGAGTCTCAGACCTGGCAGCTTGGTTTCTCGCTTTCACTTTCCCTTTCTCTGTTTATATCTGGTCAAATTGAAAAATGATAATAACAAATGGTATTAAATAATTAAATAATAAGTAATTCCTTGAGAGGGGAAAAAAAAAAAAAAAACACTTGGTGAGCTTGTATGTATCAAATGGTAATTCATTCCATTAGTCCAAAGTCAGACCATGCTTCTTTCTTCCAAGATAGAATTGTGTTTGCTTATTTTTACTTAGGACTAAGAATCCTGATGCAGAGGTCAAATAGCAAATGTCCTTAGGATTTTTAGGGTTCTTCTTCTTTTTTTTTTTTTTTTTTAATCTGGGAGGGATTCTGAGAAGCAGGACCTTAAGATTTTAAGAAATCCTAATATAAACACCCTTAAATCATTGTGAGGTCTCAACTGAGTCTTAGGGCCCTACCCTGGGACACTTTACCCTAAGTTGGTGCTGACCGTTAGTGCCCTGCAGTCGTATTTATATGGAGGCCATTTCTTATTTTAGAGTCTTTAACTTATCAGAAAAACTGGGGTTGAAAAACAGCTTTATTGGGGCCAGCAGGTGGTGTGGTGGGTAAGGTGGCTGACCATGGTTTCTTGGACCTGGTGACTTAAAAAGCATGCTGGGCATGTGTGTGTGCATGCCCAAAATCTCAGAGGAGAATGGAGAAGAAGGAATTGTGGTGTGGCCATCCTTCCTGGGGTGTGATTTCTCACTTCCCCTCTCTCTCTCTCTGGTGAGCACATGCACCCTATGCCAAAAAACTAAATATAAGTAAATAAATAAATAAAAGCTTTATTTTGGGCTGGCCTTGTCTTGGCCTGGTGGTTAAGGGAGCTGGATCCCTTTAGTCAACAATGTGGATCAAATCCCAGGCTCAGCGGCTTGAAAAACACATCAGGCACGTGTGCATGTGTGCCCAAATTCCGGACAGCAGAGAAAGATGAAAGATTGTGGCATGACTACATCCCAGAAGGAGGTGCTTTATCCCTCTCTCTCTTTGTTTTTCTCTGGCGAGCATTCATGTCTACTGGAAAAACGAAATCAAAGAGTTTTATTTCAAAATCCAGCAAATTCTGACACTTGTAGATCTCCTCTCAAGTTTGCTTGAGTTGAGTAGTTTTTTTTTTCTTTTTTTTTTTTTTTAGGTTCCCGTATATTTGTACTTTATTATACACAGCTAAAAGAAATTGGTTTCACTTTCAGCACCGATATGGAAATCTCTTCAGACAAGGCCATCAGTTCATTAAATGTATTTCCTTTCTTTCCTTCTCTGTTTCTTCTTTTTCTTTTCTCTTCATTCTTTGTTTCTTTTCTCTAAATAAAGGGGACACATTGTTGCCAAAACTATAACCACCATAAGTAGGTTGCCTTTTGCTCTAGTAACCATTTTCTCACTATCCTTAAGCCCAGTGAGAAAGCCCTTCCAGCTTTTGCTTCCTGCTTGGTCTAAAAGCTGTCACATGTTTCAAGTTTTTGTTATAACAATGTATCAAATTCTGTTCTCTCTATTTGCTGCATAAAAAAACACCCCAAAACTTAATGACTTATAAAAACTGTTTCATTGTCCAGGATTTTCTGGTCTAGGAATCTGAGTGAGGCTCACATGGGCAGTTTGTCTTTGATCTACTTGTGGCATCAGCTGAAGGATTTAGAGCTGGAGCATCCACTTAAAATGTAACATGGCTTCTTCACTTACATATTTGATTATTCTCTGGCTTCTGTCTTGTTCCATATGGTATTTCATACTCTAGAACTTTCCCATGTGGTTCGAACGTCTCACAGCATGGTGGTCTCAAGGTGGGCAAAGTAGTCACCACTTCTTAAATGTATCTTAGGGCTGCCATGTAGCTCTCCAAGAGGCTTGAGAAGAAGCTACAAGGCTTTGTATAACCTTGGCTCAGAAGTATTAGAACAATTCAAGTGTTGATCAGTGAGTGTATCAAGACCAATCCAGACTCAAGGAGAGAGAGGGGAATTACAGTCTACTCTCAATGGTAGAAATAACAAAAGATACGCAATCACTATTAAAAATATCCTTAAGAATTTAAGTCTCAGGCCAGCTTTGTAACACAGTGTTCAATGCTGTGTTTGGGGGCCAGATCCCACATGACTGACTGCAGTTCAAATCCCAGCCTTGTGCATAGATGCATGTGCACACACGCTCAAAATTCTGATAGGTTGAGGAAGTAGAGGAAAAAGGATCGTGGCATGACCATGCCTTATTGGGGATATGCACTCTCACTCTCTGGCAAGCACATGTACCCTCTGGCTATTAAGACAATAACGACAACAAAAAAAGAATTTGGGCATTGAGAGGTGTAGTTATTATTTAGATGACAATTTTATGTATGCTAAAGGTATTAAATGGGTTTAGGCAGTATTTATTTATTTTTCCCTCCTTGAATATACTTCTATGCTTTTTTGAAAAATATTAATTTTAGAAATTTGTAGCGTCAATCAGGGAATATAGAGTTTCTAAAGATACTATAATTTATATATGTATTCATTAGTTTTAGTCTCAGACTAAACTTAAAGGAAGGAAAATTAGGCCATGGAAACACCCAAGTCAATGATCACATTTATTGCTCATTATTTATATGTACTTAGATACTGGGTGTTCGCATAACTTACTAGTGAATTTTATTCAGCTGTTCTTGAATGTCAGAGAAATAAAACACTTACGTTTTCTGTGATAGTCAGTGTGTATTTGAGAAAATGTAGCCAAAAGGAACAGAAATTTATAGTCTTATATGGCTCTGGCATAGTGGAGAAAAATCCATGGAAAACTCACACTTTTATCTGTATTCTCAGTTTGGTTAGTGTCATTTCTGAAACTCCTTCTGATATAGGAGAAAAGAGGATCTAGGATCCCCCCAAATTAAAAGACTCTGGGGAAACTTCTATTCAAAATCCCCACTCCTCATATTTATGACTTTTTAAAATTAAAAAAGTCTTCCACATATAAAAAGGGAACAAGAAGAAATTTCTTTCCCAAAGAGAGTGGTTTAAGACACATATGTAATGGGAACCAGCAGTTAGCGTAATGGCTATGTCGCTGGACTCCCACGTAGTCGACCGCGGTTCGTGTCCCAGACCCGGTGGCTTAAAACTCACGCCGGGCACATGTGCGTGCGTGCCCAAGATCCCGAGAGGAGAATGGAGGAGAAGGGATTGCGGCGTGACCATCCCCCCTGGGGGGTGATTTCTCGCTTTCTGTCTCTATGTCTCTCTCTGCCTGTCTGGCTAGCGCACACGCCCTATAGCGAAAACCTCTCCAAAAAAAAAAAAAAAACACATATGTAATGATATTCTACAGTCACCATGTCCTTTGTTAAAAAAAAAAAAAAAGTCTATTACTCTGGTAGAGATGTCAGGCCTTTCTGAAAAATTGGTATATTTATTTAAGTGTACATAGTAAAACTTCTAAGTTTGAAAGGAACATAAAATCCAACTTGCTCACCAAGCCAATTTTTTTCAAGCTTTCGAAACTTGCTTGTATAGACAGTTGAATCTTAATCTTACCACAGTCTAGCCTTCGCCATTTTCCCAGCAGCTTGATAACTCTTGGCATTAAGGTTTCATTCTCAGGCTTAGGGTAGACAGATATGTTGTTGTCCAGCACACACATAGAGCTGACGACAGTAATGAGATAATGACTTGATAACATGCATATGTTCCTCACCCTTTGAGTCTGCGCTTAGGCAAGTATCAGTTCTGACAGCTTTGGACCTCTATCCAAGTTGGGCTAAACCAAGCCAACTATCACTGGCAATTTTCCTCCTATAAATAAGACATTTCTCATGAGGCAGCTAACTTCTGACTTAAAAATAATTATTTCTAAAACCAGTGTGCTTCTGTTTACATATTCACCCATAACTAGCATTGAAATGGCAAAACCTTTGCAGAAGTGCTTGCTATTTGGAAGCTGGACAATGACCAGACAGACAAAATCAAAAAAGACATGTTCATATAAATATAGGGTTTAGAGAAGGCAGCCCCAATTTTTTATTTTCCTGAAGAGAAAAGATGGTAGTTGATAACTTATTCTGATTGATAAAGTATTGCTACTATTAATATATGAGAAAATAAAGTAGGTCAGTCAGGCCACACCAAACTCCAAAGAAATTCTGTGCAGAGTCTGGCATTATCCATAAAACTTTATTTCATGTGTCCCCTAAACCAGCCACTTTTGGTATGGGAAGAATATGCTGAGGTAATATCTAGAATTTGTAGTTGGATGAATACTTAAAGTTGATCTAGCAAGTCCATGATCCAGAGAACTTAAGACACTTTGCTCTGCTCTTGGGGTTCATTAGAGTCAAGTCTTTGGCTCTAACTTAGTGTGTTTTTGACACTGCATGCTGCCATCTGAATCTCAGTGCTTTTGTCCTTAAACAACATTTTTGATAGAAGTGGTTATATAAATTTAGCTATTTCCGGAATACACATGCTTTGTGCTAGCAACCAGAGATACAAGAATGAAGAAAATGTTCCGTGTCAAAGGTTTTACTCTCTATAAGGAGATCAACAGTAAACAAAATGTTAAAACACAATGAGATTAGTGTTAAAATAGAGAATTAAAAAGATGCTACAGGAGGGACTTCATCGGCAATCAAGGCTACCACCCTGGTTACTACAGTCATAGCAGTAGAAGGAGCAGGGGGAAAGCAGGCCTGCCTGGCGTCAGTTCTTCCCCTAACCCCCTTGCCCATTCTAGGATGTGAGAGAAGAGGCTAACTTGGCATTGAAGACCACCACCCTGGTTCCTATAGTCACAGAGGGCAAATAAGAGAGAGCAAAATAAAAGGAGCAGAGGGAAAGTAGGCCTATCCACAGTGAGCTCTTCACCTAAGCCCCGTGCCCAGTCTATGGTGTGGAGGAAGGGCAGCCTCAATATAAGACTACCACATCTGAACTAAATAGAGAATTTTAAAAAAAGGGGGGGGGGAGGGAACCAGCAGATGGCATAATGGCTATGTCTCTGGACTCCCACATAGTTGACTGCAGTTCAAGTTCCAGACCCAGTGGCTTAAAATTCATGCCAGGCGCATGTGTGTGGATGTCCAAAATCCTGAGAGAAGAATGGATTGTGGTGTGACCATCTCCCCTGGGGGGTGATTTCTCAGTTTCTGTGTCTCTGTCTCTCTTGCGAGTGCACATGCCCTCTAGCAAAAATTTATTTAAAAGAAGAGTCACACAAAACATCAACAAAAGAAAGAGCTGTTTTTTGAGATAATAAACAAAATCGACAAATTATTAGGTAGCTTAACTAAGAAAAAGAGAAAATGGAGCCAGATAGATAAAATTAGTAGCAAAGCTGATCATATTATAACCGATATACCAGAAATACAAAAAAATTATGACAGATTACTGTAAGCAACTATATACCAACAATTTAGGAAAACCAAGATGAGATGGATACATTTCCGGGTACATACAAGGTATCTAAGCTGAATCAGGATGAAATAGAAAGCCTGAATAGGTCAGTAACAAGTGATCAGATTGAGTCAATAATAAGTAGTCTCCCAACAAAGAAAAGCCCAATTTTAGATTTCACTTCTGAATTCTACAAAACTTTTAAAGAAGAATTCCAGTTCTCAAACCATTTCCACAGATCGAAAAGGAAGAACCCTCCCAAACTCATTCTATGAAACCTCCATCACCTTGATAGCAAAACCAAACAAGGACATAAGAAAAAAGGAGTTATGGACCAATATTACTGATGAATATGGGTGCAAAAAAATCTCAATAAGATATTAGCAGACTGAATCCAACATCGCATTCAGAAGATTATACACTACAACCAGATAGGCTTTTCCCAGGAAATGCAAGGGTGGTCGATATATGCAAAACAATAAATGTAATACATTACATTAACAGAAAGAAAGATAAAAACCATATGATTGTATCTATGAATGCAGAAAAAGCATTTGATAAAATTCAACATCCCTTCAAGATGAAGACTCATCAAAATTGGCATAGAAGGGACATTTTTTCAACACAATAATAAACTTATTAAAAGTAATTTAGCTAAGGCCAGCAGGTGGCATGGAGGTTAAGGTGGCTGTATCTCACACGGCTGACTTCAAGTCCCCGAAACAGTGGCTTGAAAAATATACTGGTGCATGTACACACATGTCCAAAATCTGGAAAGGGAAAGGGAGATGGGATTTCCCTATGGTATCCCCTCTGGGGGATGATTTCTCAGTTTTCTCACTCCAGCAAGTGCTTGTGCCCTAAAGCAAACAACAAAAAAAGTATAACTGCTATTCTTTTTGGTTTGTTTGTTTTGGAGAGATTTTTGCTATAGGATGTGTGTGCTCACTGGAGAGACAGAGAGAGACAGAGAGACAGAAGGCAAGAAATCACCCTGTGGGGGGATGGCCACATTGCAATCTCTTTTCCTCCATTCTCCTCTCTCTCTCTCTCTCTCTCTCCCTCGCCGCTCTCTCTCTCTCTCTCTCTCTCTCACACACACACACACACACACACACACACACACACACCTGATGTGAGTTTTAAACCATCAGGTCCGGGCCTTGAACCACTGTCAACTACATGGGAGTCCAGCAATGTAATCATTACATCATCTACTGTTCCCATAACATTTATTCTTAATAGTTAAAGAATGAATGCTTTCCCCCAAGACTGAAAACAAGATAAGGATATATGTTCTCACCATTCTTATTCAAAACAGAGCTGAAACAGTCAAGAAAAAGAAATAAAAGGCATACAAATAGGCAAGGGATAAGTGAAACTACTATCTTTCTTTATGAATGGCATGATTGCCTATATAGAAAATGCCCATGAATTTATAAATACTCCTAAAATTAATAAGTAGTTCATCAGGTTTTCAAGTATAAGAACAACTCACAAAAAGCAGTCTACTTCATCAGTTGCAGAAACTGAAATTAAAAGCACAATACCATTTATAATTATTCCAAATAAAATATTTAGGGACTCAACAAAACAAATATTTGCTGGGAATTACAAAATTCTACTGAAAAAACTCAAAGAAGATCTAAATAAATAGGAGTTTTATCTTATCTTACTCATTATTGAAAGACCCATCGGAGAAAAGTTGTCAATTTCTCCCTCATCCATCTATGGGTTTAGTGTGGTTTCTATAAATACTCCATCATAAGCATTGGAAACAAATGAAATAGCTTATAAAATTTATATGGAAAGGGGCCAGTGATGGCATGATTGTTACGGTGCTGGACTCCCACATCACCAACCATGGTTCAACTCCTGGACCTGGTGGCTTGCTTTCTCTCTCTCTCTCTCTCTCTCTCTCTCTCTCGTGAGTACATGTGCCCTATAGCAAATTGAAATAATAATAAATTAAATACATAAATAATAAAATAAAAAGTTTTATGGAAAGACAAAGACACTAGAATAGCTGAAGTAATCTTTACAAATTAGAAAAAAAGTAGAAAGAATAGGTCAATGGAACAGAATGGAAAATCTAGGAATAGAGTCAGAAAACATCCTCAACTGATTTTTGATAAAGGTGCAAAACTAAGCAGTAGAAGAAAGAAAACCTTTTCATTTTTAAAATAGAAAATTTTGAGAAATAGAGGGCAGATTAATAGCTGCCAGGTATTACAGATGGGAGTAGGAGTACCATGGAGGGCCTTTCTACTGTTCAAAGAGTTTAGTAGTATAATTGTGGTGGTGAATATATGGACCTATGCAGATGGTAAAATGCTATATAACTTAATATATGCAAACCAATATAACTAAGCACAAGTGAACTGAGACAATCTGAAGAAGATCAGTAGATTGTATCAATGTCAATATCTCAGCTGCTATATTAGTCCAAGCAACCCAAGTGAATGGAACAATATCCATTGAAAATGAGGACAACATAACAAGAAATCCCAGAAACCATTAAATGGCATAATAGGTATTCTACCGGGTGAAAAGGCAAAGGCATTGAAAACCTTTTTCATGATGTGCTAGCTGAAAACTTCCCAAATTGAAAGACATATAGACATTCAAAATCCAAGCAATTCAAAAGATGCTAAATAGATTTAACATGAAAAGATCATCTCCAAGCACAACCAAATTGGTAAAAAATCAAAGACAAAGGCAATGTTCTGAAAATGGCAAGAAATACCAAGTTACTTACAAAGGTTACCCCAAGAGCTAACATTGGACCTCTCAACTGAAGCAATGCAGGCAAGTAAAGAATGGGAAGACAGGGACCAGCAGTTAGCGTAATGGCTATGTTGCTAAACTCCCATGTAGTCGACTACAGTTTGAGTCCAGGACCCGGTGGCTTAAATTCATGCCGACTGCGTGTGTGTGTGTCCAAGACCCCGAGAGGAGAATGGAGGAGAAGGGATTGTGGTGTGACCATCCCCCCTGGGGGGTGATTTCTCGCTTTCTGTCTCTATGTCTCTCTCTTTCTGGCAAGTGCACGCGCCCTATAGCAAAAACCTCTCCAAAAAAAAAAAAAAATGGGAAGACATATTTAAAACTCTGAAAGAAAACAATTTCAGATAAGATTATTATATCTGGCAAGATTATTCTTCAAATGAGATGGACAAATAAAATCATCCCAGATAAACATAAGCTGAAAGATCAGCTCTTCAGGAAATACTTAAGGGACTACCATACCAGGAAAATTAAATGGAGATAAAAAGAAAAGAACACAAAACAATTAGGAAAAAATATAAAAGGAGTACCCAATGCCAGGGACAACTTCACATGTATCAATAATAACACTGAATGTTAATGAATTAAATTCCCCAACTAATAGGCTGAAAATTCAGATTCAACTATTTTACATAGAAGCAGATTTCAGTACAAATTCACCAATAATTTGATAGACATATTGCATTTGTTATTTATTATTTATAAACATTATTCATTGTATAACACTAGGTAGCAGAGGAAAGTCCAAAATGTTAGAAGTAGCTGAATCTTTCTTTGGCAAGCATTTACAGAAGACTAAAATCAAGAAATTTATAAAGCCTATGAATCACCAAATCACTGATTTTTACCAAGTCTTTATTTTTAAACTTCTCTTTCCAAGTTTGTTTGTTTGTTTGTTTTTGCTTTTCTTGAGGACATACTTTATACACAGTATAGTACTGTATTCTTAGAAGAACTCACAGCGAGTGAGTAAGTGTTCTTTTTCTCTCTCTTCCTAATGAGCTAATGTTATGTACAGTTTTACCTGTCTTTAACTGGACCAATGATTGATAACAAAGAGGCTTTTAGATGATGAATTCTTGTCTCCCACAATCCTCTACATGGAAATTACAAATTCTTTTTTATTAGCTCCGTTAAGATTATCTTTGTTTTCCAAAATCCATTCTCATTGATTTATGAGACTTGTTGTTGTCTGATTGTTAATTATTTTGTTTTTCTTTAGAACTGTATTTCATAATAAAGAACATCATTGACAATTTAAAATATACTTCCAAAAAAACTAGTAGATTAAACTTCAAACGTGTACAACATAATGTAATACTATATGTTGAAGATGGAAAATTGTTAATATCCTTGATTTATTACACACTGTATACATACTTTAAAAATTCATATTATATTTTACAAAGATTTATAATGATCATATATAAATCAGAAATTACAATAAAAGTAAAACATAGAAAAATTCTGTTTATCCACAACTATTATGAGAATTAAGTGGCAAGACCCTAGAATGAGAGATTTTACAATATGCCTGACAAATTATTCACATGCAGAATATATAAATAACTGCTGCAAATTGAATGAGGTAATATAGTAGAAAACAGGCAAGAAACTTGATAGGTACTTCACAAAACAATATATACGGGGGAGCAAAACACATATGACAACATACTCATCCCCTGGTGTAGGACCCACTATGTTTGCTCTAAAAAACAGGTGGTCCAACTTTGATGACCGTGTAAGACAGAGCTGCCTAAATTGAATCATTATGTGAGAGAAAAACTATATTCTATCTAGTGAAAATCATTTTGAGTCTGTGTTGCTACAAAGCTTAACCAATACCCTACAAACCAAATTGTTAAATTTTCACAAGTTTACTATGTATAAAACTAGCACAGAAAAATTAGTTGCATATCCATGCTCCAGCACCATACAGAAAGTATAACAACCATGTTAGATCTATGCAAAATTGATCTATAGAATCAAAGTAAGCTTAATAACCAACAGGCTTTTTCATAGAACTCAACCCAACTATTTTTAAATGACCACAAAAGGGTAAAAAAATAACTGAGACTCACTTGAAGAACAAGGTGCGGACAATTATTTTAACCATATTAAATATTCAAATATGAAGCTGGCATTCAACAATGTAGCATTAGTACAGGGAAGGAAAATAGATCAGTGGAAGAAATTGAGATGTCAGAAAGTGACCCAGGACCAGTTGGTGGCTTGTTGGTTAGGCAGCTTGATCCCAAATGGCTGACAGTACAGATCAAGTCCCAGACTTGGTGGCTTGAAAACATGCCTGGTGCATGTACGTGCATGTCTGAAATCTCAAGAGGAGAATGGAGGAGAATGGCATGATCATACACCCTGGGGGTACTTTCTTGCTTTCCTTCTCTCTTTCTGTCAAGTGCTCAGTGACCCATTCATATCTGGAAATCTGTTATATAATAAACACATAACTGTAGAGCAGTGGGTAAAGTTGAACTCTTCAATAAGATATGGTAATTATTACTCATAAAAAAGAATAAAATAAAATTTCTATTTCATACTATACTACAAACTTTATTCCAGAATTTTTGAAAATTTATTTATTTTATTTATCATCATCATTTTTTTAACCAGAGAGAGACAGAAACAGAGACAGAGACAGAGAAACAGAGAGAGAGAGAGTGAGAAAGCAAGGCACTAGGTCTAGGTCTGGGAATAAACTTCAGTTGGCTATGTGGAAGTCCAGCGCCCCAACTATCACCTGGCCACAATACTCTCCAGATGTTTTAAATACATTAATGTAAAAAAAAAAAAAAATTTAGAAAGAAATGTAGAAGAGTCATTTCATGATCTCATGAACAGAAGTGTTTCTTAAGACACGGAAAGGAAGAACCATAAAGGAAAGATCAATAATTCACCTCTGCTTAAATCAAGAACATTTGCACATGAAAGAACATCATTAAAAAGTGACAAGACACTACAGTCTAGTAAAATATAAACTCAATAAAGAATTTGGGCCCAGAGAAGATAAAGAATCACCTATAAATTGAGAGAAAAACAAATAATCCGATAGAAAATGTGGGCAAAAGACATATACACTTTTCTTACAAGAAGAAAAATAAAAGACCCATAAACACAAATTCTATTAGGTCATCAGGAAAATCATGACGTATTTTTCTACACAAAAATGAGTCATGTCTTTTCTGATGACCCAGTATATGCTTAGCGTCATTGATAATATGAAATACAAAATTAACATCACAATGCAGTAGAATTTTCCATCCACAAAATTAGTAAACATCAAAATATTTAACAATATTAAGTGTTTGCTAAGAAATCTCTGCTATACATGTAACTAATGGAAGTATAAATTGGTGTAGACATTTTGTAAAACAATTTGATATTGCCTTGTAAAGTTAAGTGTGTATTACTATAAGGCCTGGGATTGAGCTCCTGTTAAACTTCCTCAAAACCTTTGCACATACTCACTGCTTGTAGTAGCATTAATGCAGCAGCGATAACCTGGAAACAACAAAAATAACTACTTTGAGGAGAATGAATAAAATGGAATTGAATGAAATCATTTACAGTGCTGAAAGTTAGTGAGCAATAGTTACCAATGTTGTTATGAGCTAATTAAAAAAAAATCATATCCCCCACCCCACCAAAAAAAAAAAAAAAAAGGGAAGAAGATAACAGATCATAGACCATAGGAGACTGTATCAATTGTACTAAGTAAAGAAACATAAAATTCAAAAGTATAATGCTTAGGGATACATCCTATGTTGCAAAACTATAATATCGGGTAAATAAAAGGACTCATAAACACAAAATTCAGAGTAGTGTTTACCTTGGGGTGCTGAGGAGAATATACTAGGAAGGACATCCAGGGCTTCACCATTCACCATTCACTTAACCATTCAGTATGGTATTGTTTAATTTTTTTTTTTTTTTTTTTTTTTTTTTTTTTTTTTTGAAAAAAACAAAGAGGAAAAGAAGAAAGAGAGACAGAAGGTGAGAAATCACCTCCCAGGGGATTGGCCACACCGCAGTCCCTTCTCCATTTTCCTCTTGGGATCTTGGGCACACACACACACATGTGCCCAGTGTGAGTTTTAAGCTGCGGAGTCTTGGACTTGAACCTGGTCGACTATGGGGGAGTCCAGTAATGTAACTATTATGGCATCTGTTGATCTTCGTATTGTTTGATTTCTTAAGTTCAGTGGTTGATAGTTTCTGCTCATTTAATTATTGCTTATAATACATGCATAGGTTATATTTATCATATATGTCTGTATTACCTTATACATAAAAATGAATAGAATAAATAATTGATAGTTTCCAATCTGGAATATGTAATTAGATTAAAAAGTTATAGTAGTCCTCGATTTTCTCTAGAAGTTGTATACAATAGCATGGTATAATGGAAACTCAATGTGTGGTGATGTCTCTTTATACTGAGCTAATGATATTTGTGTTGCCAGAATATATAAAGGCTCCATCTTCTCTTCTTGTAGACAAAGATTTGCAACTGATAAGATAGAGTTGAAGATGGTGAATGGGCCTGGGCAGCATTCATTACTCTTCCCACTTTGCCCAGCAGATAACGTTAATCACTCGGAGCATTTACTCCCAAATCCCTAGAGGGTGATTTAACACAGACTACTATAGCAAAATGCCATGGGATGGGTGATTTAAACATTTATTTCTCACATGTCTGGGTGTGGGGAAGTAAGAGATCAAGGTGTCGGCAAATTTTGTTCTAATTCCATCCTGGGGTTCTACTCTCATGATCTCATCCAAATCTAATTACTTCCCAAATGCCTTACCTCCAATTACCATCACACTGGGATTAGGGCTTTATGTGAGTTTGGTGGTGGTGGTGGGGGGGTTCCAGGTGCAACCTTCAGTGGGTAGCAGAGGGATTTGTCAGGGTCTCAAATTCTTTCTCTAAATGTGGCTCTAAGTAGCCACTGCCAACTAGCCAAAGGTAGTTCTCAAGTTGAAACTCATTTGCCTTCACCGTGTTAGGTCACATATTCTGACTAATACTCTACTGGAGTATGTTCATATGGAGGGAATAGTAGTTTTGTTTGAGTTATTCTAAATTCAGAACCAGAAAAAAATAAAGAAATTACATAAAGGAAAATCTAGAAAACCAAACCAAATAAACTCTCTTGTTTATGGTTTTATTTAACATAAAATTTCCTCTCAGTAAAATGTCCAAATATTTAATATCTAATCTGATGTTTTGACAAATATATAAATGCACCCACAATCCATCAAATTAGTTTCCCCTCACATCAGAGAGCTCTTTTATGACATTTCCTATTAATTTCTCCAGAGTTTTCTATTACCTTTCTGTTGTTCCCTTCTTGAGATTTTTTCCCCCTTTGTTTTCAATAGAAACCCCAATCTTTAAGATTCTCAACCTAATGAATTCATGCCTTTCTATGTGACTTCTAGCCTTTCCACGCCAAATAAACTGCAGAGGACTAAAGCGAAGAGCCGTGTAATTCTAACTTCGTTTCAAATCCCCTGACATTAGTTTCGTCTGCTTTTGATTTTTCTCCAGTGCCTTCAGATATTGTTGTGCTTATATTTTTCCAGAGTTTATGATTGTTATTCGAGGAAAGTTTAGTCCAACATAAACTCTTTCTCTATTACTTGAAAGTCAAATCAATTTGTAACAGAAAAACTTTTTAACTCCAAAAGCTAACCTAGGTTTAGAAGTAGCTTGTTTCATAAGATAGTGAGCTAACAGGACCTGGAATATTTAAGCAGGAACTATATTAGAAGTTAATTTGTGAGTTCCACCTGCAGACCCCTGGCCAATCAGGGAAAATTAGGCAGGGCCTTTCACTGGCCCTGGCCCCAGCTCCAGCTCCAGTCCCAGTCCAGCTCTCTCAATCTCAGAGCCCCCCTCCCCCCACCTGCCAGAAAGTATGCTGCCTTTTATTTCCTTCTTTCTTTTGGTAATTTCCTACTTCTCCTTTCCCATAGGACAAACCCAGCTCTCCAGTAGTGCCCAGTTCCATCTGACAGACTCCTGGCCAGTCAGGGCTACTGAGCCAGGGCCCTTCATGCTCCAGCTCTGGCCCCAGCTCGGTTCTCCCAACCTCAGAGCCCCCATCTTCCTGTCAGAAAGGTAGGCTGCTTTTTTTTTCTTCTTTCTTTTGCTAATTTTCTACTTCACCTTATCCCATAGGACAGCCCCAGCTCTCTAGCAGAGCCCAGTTCCATCTGCAGACCCCTGGTGAAATTGTGTGCTGTGTTAGTACACGGTGTGCAACTTTTTCTTTTTTCTCTTGCATATTCTTTTTTCTTCTCTCTTATATTGTCATCTTCTCATCCTCCACCCATCCAGAGGGACTAGACAGGTCTAGAATCATAGTTTTCAAATACCTTTGTATTGTTAGGCTCCCTGGGACTCCCTCTTTTACTGATCCACCTAAGCAAAAGGATAAACTGCTCTTCAGACACCTGAATAGAAGACTCCTTCTGTGGGGGCCTCATTCCTAAACACAGCAGAAGAGAGACTTTGGTACACATCAATCCACAGCAAAAGGTAAAGAAACTTGTTCCCAGTGGCAGAAACATTCTCCAAAAGGATATACAAAAGTGAGTACATCACCCAATGGCTAGAAGTAGAAGAGGAGCCTCAGGTTTGAAGAAACCAGAAAATATGTCTTCATCAATAACTCTCCTCCATCTCTTGAAAAATGAGAAGAAGTAACCAAAATGTCAGAGAAAGAATTCAGAACATTCATAGTGACAAAACTCTATGAGTTGGAACAGAAAAGAGACAATGAACTCAAGGAGATGAGGAAGTCCTTCCATGGTTTGAAAGAAGAAATGGACACTATGAGAAAGAATCTTATGGAACTATTAGAAATGAAGTCTGTAATACAGGAAATCAAAAACTCTCTAGAAAGTATTAAGAACAGATTAGACCATGCTGAAGATAGAATCTCCAATGTAGAAGATAAAAACTCTGACCTAGTAAAAAGCACCAAAAAGGTAGAGAAAATAACAAAAAAATGAGGATAATATACTAGAAATACTAGATTCCATTAAACATTCAAACATCCGGATAATTGTTATCCCAGAAGGTTAAGAAACAAATCAGAGCGGGGATAATTTATTCCATGAAATCCTGGAAGAAAACTTTCCAAGTCTAGAGAAGCATTCAAACATCTAGACCCAAGAAATACAAAGGACCACAAAAAAAAAAAAAAAAAAAAAAAAAAAAACAACCACAAAAAAAAAATCAACCCAAGAAGATCCTCCCCAAGGCACATCTGAGCCAGACTGGCCAAAACCACAGATAAAGACAAGATACTAACATTGGCAAGAGTGAAATGACAAATAATTTACTAAGGTCATCCCATCAGGTTAACACTGGACCTTTCAATAGAAACAATGCAAGCAAGGAAAGAATGGGAAGTCATATTGAAAGTGTTAAGAGAGAAAGTTATTGTATTTATCTTCTCCAATTGTAACTGAAGCTCAGACTATTTCATTCTCCTAATCAGCAAAGTATAATATTTTAGGTATTTGTCCAAGAATTTAAACTTGGTCTCACTGCCACTATCACTTATTCAAAGTTTTACTGAGAGAATTTGTATTTATGTATTATTTTTAAAAAGAATATACAGTCCAAAGTTCACAGTCATTCTGAAAATAATCCAAAGACAGTGTAGTATCATGTGTGTAAGTACAGACTCTGGGGTTACACTGTGGGATGTGACTAAACTCTGTTTCTTACTTATGTGGCCTTGGGAAAAATATGGAAATTCTCTTTATTTCAGTTCCCTAATCTATATAATAAGAATGAGAATAACAATCTTCATAAAGCTCTTATGTGCAATGTATAATGCATAATAAGTGCTGAGAAATTTTTGACACACCGAAATTATTAAAAATGTTAACTATTATAACCTCAGTTTTTGAACCCAATTATGTACTTATTTTATAGATCTGTATGCCATCTTTGTTGTAAGGGTCACTAAAAAAAGTCTTATATACTTGTTATTATGAGCAGGTAATGATGTTATCTCCATTTTATAGATGAGTAAACACATGCTTAAAGAGTTCTGCAGTTGGTCCAAAGTCACTTTGCAGAAAGTACTTGGACTCAGGCCTGTTTCTAGGCCATGATGATAACCAAGAGGCCATGTTTTATTCATCCTGACCAACCTCAAGCTTGGCTGAGCATACATTCACTTTCTATGTGTCTACAAGTAATTGTTACACTCTATTTTAGTGGTTCATGCTTATTTCCTTAGCACTTTAGGGGGATATCTTTAGGTCTTCTGCTCAGGATTAAAATACACATTTAATGGTGTCTCAATGAGCTAATATCAGTACAAATTCACTTTGACAGGTAGAACATGAAATCACTATCATTTTATTACTATTATTGCCTGTGTTAATAATTATGGTATGATGTTACTATTAGAATCAGATGATGGGAAGGTCCTATGAAAGAATCCTTAGGTTTTCCCCTTGCATTCAGGTAGGATTCAACTAATTTCTCCCAGTCAGGTAAGAATCTCCCCTGCTTTAAACCTCTGTAACTTTGGGACCTGCAATGTCAGATGACTGACTATCCTGGTTGGCCCAAGAGTTTCCCAGAATAGGAATTTCATTGCTAAAACTAGCAAAGTCCTAGGAAAACTGGTTGGTCATACTCAAAATGAACCCTCACCTTTCCTCTTTAGTTTTTGCTTTCTATCTGTGCGCTAAACAGGGTGGAGGCAGAGACAGCTGGTTGCCATTTTTAAAAATAATAACCCTTCACCAATCTGAGGGCTGTTATTATGTTGTTCCTCTCACCTTTCTCCCTTAGGCCAACCAACAGACTTGTACCAAAAATTCACTTCACCTGGTGTACTGTGCTCACTGATTTGAGGGGATGCAAAAGAGACAGGATGAAAAAAACCTTGCCCTGGAGGAAACAAAAGAGGTAGTTCTAGTTCCTTTCACCTTTGTCCATGGCCTTGTTTTCCAACCCTTTAATTATCTGTATTGATTTGCTTTGAACATTTTGCAAATGATTGGTAAAGACCAGAGTTGTGTATAGCTCTTAAATGTTCTGTGATAGTGCCATGCTGTGTGAAGATGCTTCTACTTTTGTATTCATTTGTTACATTTATTTGTAACCATTTTAGACATCACCACCCCATGGCAGAGTCAGCTCCCCTTGGAGCCTTCTATGACACTGGCAGTGGAACTAGTCAGTATCTAAGATGTTTCTCTCCTGACAAGGAGCAGGATTGTCCACAGACTACTCTGCTTTGTATTAATCTATGGTTTAAAGTTTAAAAGCTCTACTTGATCTACTGTTTACAAATAGTTTTCACAACAGAAAAATGAACTGCATATATTCCATAATTCTAACCATGTCCTCCCTCCAATTTGTCATCTGCCTTTTATTAAATTGTGTTTGGACTTCTTTCTCTAAAAAAAAAAAAAAATTCTATCCTTCGCAATTGACCTCCTCCACATATCAGTTTAGGAATTCAAGCCCTATGTCATGGTGACCTTGCTCCTTGATTTGAATCTTTTCACCATTTAAATATAGACAGTATTTCCTTGAAACAGGTGTTTAGAAATATCTGGGAACTCTTAACAGCTTACAAAGGAATGAGTTGACTTAGTACTTTCAGCTTAGACCCTGGAAATACTTAATCATTTAGCATTTTGTTTTTGAAATACAGTATCATTTATGGTCTAGACACCACAGACAGCTGTTCAAATTCAATTCAAATGAGCCCTGTTTCTGCTGTATTTATTTAGCTTGCCTAGCTAAATCTCTGAGTAATCTTGGCTTGAGTCCTTAAACACAGATTAGAAAATACCAATTGTTGGTTTTCTTTTCTCTTACAGAACATACTCATGAGAGATTTTTTTTGTAAATAAAAATTTAGTTATTAGCTTAATCATTTAGCATTTTGTTTTTGAAATACAGTATCATTTATGGTCTAGACACCACAGACAGCTGTTCAAATTCAATTCAAATGAGCCCTGTTTCTGCTGTATTTATTTAGCTTGCCTAGCTAAATCTCTGAGTAATCTTGGCTTGAGTCCTTAAACACAGATTAGAAAATACCAATTGTTGGTTTTCTTTTCTCTTACAGAACATACTCATGAGAGATTTTTTTTTGTAAATAAAAATTTAGTTATTAGTTTTAAGCAAATAATTTTCAGTTGTTTTTAATTTGCTCTTCTTTATATGACTGCCAGTTGATCTTGGCAAAAATTTAGGGAAAATTAATAAAAAGATGAATGTAAGTGGAAGTTTACCTTGAAATATAATCTGTTTTAAAAATAAAGGTTTGAATTTCCCTTCTCCCTATTGGCCATATTGTGTATTGCCATGTTGGATACTATAGCTGCATTCATGTTTTAGGAAATTGGGTCATTTGAACTATAAATCTATGTAAAAAAATGTTTTTTTCTCTTCTACTAATTGATACATATTTGTATAAATTTCATCAGGCCTGGCAATATCATTAGAGTCTAGACATTTTCTCTTAACTATGGGCTGCTAGTTAATTTATCAAACAAATAGTAAAAATTCAGTTATGTTATTTTAGCATGTAACCATAAAAAGTCTTAGTTTTTCTGAAAGGTATTACATTTAAGAATAATTTTTAATTAATTATGATTACTTTGAAATTATTAAGAACTATACAAAGAAACATATATTGATAGTAAGGTTATTTCATCTATTAATATTTGTTTAAAGGTTTGTAATTACCAGTTTTCCCTTAGTACCATAAAGAGAGACAAGAGAACCTGTCCATGGCTTTGCAATAATAACATAGACTTTTATTTTATTTTGAAATCAATGACAACATAAACTTTTATTTTATTTTGAACTTACTGTTTCTACCTGGAATTGGACAAGAATAGCCATTTTGTGTTTCCTTTGTACTGGGGGTGGGGGGGAGGGATTCCCAATCTCTGATGTCATTAGATTTTCCCAAATGGTTTTTTTGCTCTTCATTGTGGGGAAAGCAGGTTAGATTTTCCCATGTGGTTTTTTTGCTCTTCATTGTGGGGAAAGCAAGTAATTAATTCTGACTACCACACTTAGTTCCACACATCTGCAATAATGCTTCTATTTATTATTTTGAAATAAGGCATAACTTACATACATGAAATTTACCCTTTGTATGATTGTACCAGTTTGACAGGAGTGTAAAATTGTGTAACAACCAGCAAAATCAAGAGAGACAGAACAATTCCATTTTCCTTTTATTTATTTGTAAAGTGCAGATTAAAAGAAGTCTAGTGTTTTAAACAGGCACATTTGAGTTGACCGATTCAAGAATGTAAACAAGAAGGAAGACTAAATGACTATCCACTTTCTTATTATGCTAATCTTGTGGTTTAGAAGTGATGATGATGTTACAAATCTCTGAGACTATGTGCGATGCGTAGTGCCAAGCACACTGTATACATATTACATTAAACTGTATCAATAATCCAAGAGCTACCATACCCATGTCACAGATGATTCTCAGATATAGGAAGAATAAGTGCCTTTTAAGTACTTTTCTCTTTCCCATGGCCAGAAAGTAGTAGAAGTCGAGTTTGTACCCATATCTGATTATCAAGCATAGGAGCATATATTTTGGGGGTTGATTTGCCATTGGGTGCTTGCATTCACTGGAGAGAGACAGACAGAGGAAAAGTGGGAAATTACTCCCTGAGGAAATGGCCATGATGACATCCCTTCTTCATTATCCTCTCGAAATTTTGGGCACGCATGCATGTGTGCCCAGAGTGATTTTCAGGCCACCAGGTCCAGGACCCAACTGTGGTCAGCCATATGGGAGTCCAGTGCCTTAGCACTACACCACCTGATGGCCTGAGCATGTGTCTTAAACCTGGATGTTGGGCCAGGCAATGACATGTTGGTTAAGTCAGCTGGACTCCACGTGGCCAACTCTGTAGTTCGAAGCTTGGACCCAGCCACTAGAAAAACACTGGTGTGTGTATGTGAATTCCCAAAATTCCAGGAGGAGAAATTGAGAAGAAGAGATTGTGATATGACCACCTTCCATGGGGGGTGGGGGGTGTTCTTTTTTTCTCTCTCTCCATTGACTGCATGTGCTTTCTGGCAAAAAATATAAAGACATAAAACAAACACAGGATTTTATTCTACCTAACTTTCAATGGTACCAGTGATATTTAAGGAACTTGATCTTTTCCTTGCCGTTATTTCCTAGTCCTTGTGAATAATTGATAAAACATTAACTATGTTGAAATTAATATCCTCGCTAGATTTATTAAGTGAGTGGCTGGATCCTGCATATATTGTGAAAGTAGAGCCCTCATCATCTGCTGACAGATTAAGTATCGGTTGTGAAATATGTTGAGAAATTAATGATGAAACCAACGTTTTCGGTTTAAGTCAAATAGCCTTTGAGCCAAATCTGGCCTATGATTTTTTTTTTAAATTTTTTTTTTACACTTGTGAAATGAATTTACCCAATACAAATATACTTCACCCCAGTGCAGTTGAAGATATCATATAGATTGTCATCAACAGATAATCATCCATTTCTATGTCCCATAAATGTCTTGCCTCTCTATTTTCTCTATTTTTCTCCTTGATTCTCTTCCTCTCATTCTCCTGCTTCTCCCTCCCTCTTCCTACACTGTCTCCAGTTTCTGTAAACATTTTCCATGCTTCTATATAAACTAATCTTTCAGTTTCGCCATAGAATAGAGACAGTCAGTATATATTAAGTGGAGACATACAGTGTCTCTTTCAAAATCTGGCTTACTTCACTCAGTAGTAAATCTTCCTTATTTGTCCACTTTCTATCAAAACCCAGGGTCTTATTTCTTTTTATGGCTGAGTAATATTCCATAGAGTATATGTGCCATATTTTTCAATCCATTCATCTATTTGTGGACATTTGAGTTGGTTCCCTGTCTTAACAATAATGAATAATGCTTCAATAAATATAGATATGCAAGCACTTTTGTGACAGATAATTTTTCTGTCCTTTGGGTAGATATCCAGGAGTGGAACTGCTGGATCACGTGGTAGTTCTATTTGCAGATCTTTTTTTTTACTTTTTTTTTTTGAGAGGTTTTCGCTATAGGGTGTGTACGCTCACCAGACAGACAGAGAGAGACATAGAGACAGAAAGCGAGAAATCACCCCCCAGGGGGGATGGTCACGCCGCAATCCCTTCTCCTCCATTCTCCTCTCGGGATCTTGGGCACGCACGCACACGTGCCTGGCGTGAGTTCTAAGCCACCGGGTCTGGGAAGCAAACCGCAGTTGACTACGTGGGAGTCCAGCGACATAGCCATTACGCTAACTGCTGGTTCCCTATTTGCAGATCTTTGAAGAACCTATGTATTGCTATCCACAGTGGCTGGACTAATTTACATTCTCACCAGCAGTGTAGAAGAGTTCCCTTTTCACCACAGCCTTGCCATTACTTATCTTTTTAAATTAAATTAAATTAAATTTTATTATTATTATTTTTATATATATAGAGAGATTTTTGCTATAGTGCAAGTGTACTCACTGGAGTGAAAGAGAAAGACAGAGAAACAAAAAGTAAGAGATCATGATATTGTCACTCTGCAATTCCTTCTCCTCCATTCTCTTCATGGGATCTTGAGCATGCACGTACACATGACCAACATGAGTTTTAAGCCACTGGGTCCAGGAGTCGAACCACAGTTGACTGTGTAAGAGTCCATTGACATAACCATTATGTGATCTGCTGGTCCCCATTTTTTTTAATCTTCCCCTTTCTGACTTGGGTTAGGTGATATCTCATTGTAGTTTTGATTTGCATCTCCTTTATGATGAGGGATGTTGAGCATTTTTCATATGCTTTTTGGTTGTTCGTATATCTTCCTTAGTTGATTGAATGGCTCATTTTCCCATCTTTAAATTGGGTTGATTTTCAGGATGGGGGTAAGCTGCTTGAACTCCCTTTATCAGACCCTTATCTGAGGCATAGTTTACAAAAGTATTCTCCCATTCTAAGGGTTGTTGAGTCACAAATTACTGTGTCTTTTGCTGTGCAGAAACTTCTTAATCTGATGTTATCCCACTTGTCTATTTTTGGGATTATTGCCTGTGCTTTGGGGGATTTACTTAAGAATTCTTTGCTTGAGACCAGCAGTTGGCGTAATGGCTATGTCGCTGGACTCCCATGTAGTTGACCATGGTTCAAGTCCTGGACCTGATGGCTTAAACTCACGCTGGGTGCATGTGCATGTGTGCCAAGATCCCTAGAGTAGAGTGGAGAAGAAGGGATTGTGTCATGGCCACCCCCCCCGGAGGGGGGGCGATTTCTTGCTTTCTGTCTCTCTGTCTCTCTCTGTCTTTCTAGTGAACGCACCCACCCTATAGCAAAACCCTCTAAAAATTTTTTTTAAAAAGGAATTATTTGCCTACTCTGATGTCTCCCAGAGTTTCCACAGTGTTTTCCAGTAGTAGTTTTATAGTTTAAAGTCTTAGGTTTAGATCTTTGATCCACTTTGACTTGATTGTTGTTTTTTTTTTTTTTTTTTTGGGGGGTTTTTTTTTTTCACAATATGGCGCGGGCGCTCCCCCGACAGAGAGAAAGCGAGAAATCACCCCCCAGGGGGGATGGCCACGCCGCAATCCCTTCTCCATTCTCCCCTTGGGATCCTGGGCACGCACTCACACGCACCCGGCATAAGTTTTAAGCCACCGGGTCTGGAACGCGAACCACAGTCGACTACATGAGAGTCCAGCAACATAGCCATTACGCTAACTGCTGGTCCCTTGACTGGTACCCTTTGTCAAAGATCAGTTGGCTCTGTGTTTTGGGGGTTATTTCTGAAGCCTCTATTCTGTTCCATTGGTCCATATGTCTGTTTTTTGTGTCAATACCATTCTGTCTTTTAAATAATTATTTTATTTAACTTTATTTTAATTTGACCAGAGAGAAACAGAGTGAGAGAGAGAAAGTGAGAAAGCAAGCCACCAGGTCTAGGACTCGTATCGAGGTCGGCCATGTGGGCATCCAGTGCCCTCAACCCCCACCCTACCTCATGCTGTTTTTATTATCATGGCTTTGTAATATATTTTGGGATCAGGGAGTGAGATGCTTCCTATTCCACTCTTTTTGTGCTGGATTGCTTTGGAAATATGGGGTCTTTTATGATCTCAGACAAATTCTATGATTGTCTTTTCTAGATCTCTGAAGAATGTCTCTGGTAATTTGATTGGGATTGCATTAAATATGTAGATAAATTTGGGTAAAATTTTCATTTTGATTATATTGATTCTTCCAAT
Source organism: Tupaia belangeri chinensis (assembly GCF_000334495.1). NCBI lineage: Eukaryota > Metazoa > Chordata > Mammalia > Scandentia > Tupaiidae > Tupaia > Tupaia belangeri. The sequence continues at coordinate 1,059,831 of NW_006207899.1, forward strand.
CTAGGAACATGAGGTCTCTTTCGAATTTTTTCTGTCATTTAGGTTTTTTTTTTTTCAGGTTTTCATTGTAGAGGTTTTTGACTTTTTTGGTTAGATTTATTTCTAGGTATCTTAAATGTTTTGTGGTTATGGTAAATAGGATTACTTTCTTTAGTTTTACCCGAGTCTATTTGTTGTTTGTATATAGAAATGTTACAGATTTTTGTATTTTGGTTTTGTATCCTGCCACTTTGCAGTATTCATTTATTACTTCCAGGAGTTTTTCATAGATACCTTTGTATCTTCTATGCATACAATCATGTCATCTACAAATAGAGATAATTTCACTTCTTCTTTCCCTGTTTGAATGCCTTTTACTTTATTCTCTTTTCTGTTGCATTGACTAGGACTTCCAGCATTGTATTGAAAAGGAGCGCAGAAAGTGGGCAGTCTTGTCTTGTACCGGTTTTTAGTTTCTGCATTCAATATGATGTTAGTTATGGGTTTTTCATATATGGCTTTTACTGTGTTGAGAAATGACCCTTCTATATCAATTTTGCTGACAGTCTTAATCATAAAGATGTTGTATTTTATCAAATACCTTTTCTTCATTATTGATATGATTATGTGGTTTTTATCTCTCTCTCTGTTAATATGGTGTATTACATTAATGGTTTTGCATAAGTTGAATCACCCTTGCATCCCTGGAATAAAGCCTACCTGGTCATGATGTATACTTTTTTATTTGTTATTGGATACGATTTGGTAGTATCTTGTTGAGAATTTTTGCACATATAGTCATCAGAGATTTTAATCTGTGGTTTTCCTTTTTGTCATTTCCTTATCTGTTTGGGGGATAAGGGTGATGGAGGCTTCATAAGATCAATTTGGGAAGGTTCCTTCTTTTTGGATCTTTAGAAATAATTTGAGTAGAATGGGGGTTAACTCTTTAAAAGTTTTGTAGAATTTAGAAGTAAAGCCATCAGGATGTGGGCTTTTCTTTGTTGGGAGGTTTTTTAAAAATTTTTTTACTGATTCCATCTCATTGCTTGTTATGTGTCTATTCTGTCTTTCTATATCTTCCTGATTCAATCTTGGTAGATTATCTGTGTCCAGGATTTTTTTCATCTTATCCAGGTTTTCTTGTTTGTTGGCAAATAGTCACTCATAGTATTCTCCAGTGATGTTTTGTATTTCTATTATATCTGTTGTAATATTTCCTGTTTCACTGCAAATTCAATTTATCTTTTTCCTTTCTCATTCCTTCTTAGTCTATCTAGTGGTGTGTGAATTTTGCTTATCTTTTCAAAGAACCAACTTTTTTCTTTTTTTGGAAAGTTTTTTTGCTATAGGGCACGTGCGCTCACCAGAAAGACAGAGAAGGACATAGAGACAGGAAGCGAGAAATCACCCCCCAGGGGGGATCGCCACGCTGCAATCCCTTCTCTTTTCTCCTCTTGGGATCTTGGGCACGCACACACATGCGCCCGGCATGAGTTTAAGCCACTGGGTCTGGAACTCAAACTGCGGTCAACTATGTGGGAGTCCAGCAACATAGCCATTATGCTAACTGCTGGTCCCCCTCTGATTGATTTTTTTTTTTTAATGGTGTCTATTTCTTCCTTCGAATCCTGGAAAGACTTCCTTATCTTGGTCACTACGAATATTCTGAACTCTATTTCTGATATTCCTGCAAATTCCTCTGTGCTGTCCATGGTGGAAGAAGCGTTGCTGTATTCCATTGAAGAAGAGGCGTTTCTTTGTTTTCTCATACTTCCTGTGCCTCTACGCTGGTTTTGAGTCATCCAGTGGATTATACACTACTTTCCGCTTTTCTGATGTCAAATCTGTAGTGTGAGGGGGCAAGAAGAACTCTATTTCTCAGATGTTTTCTTTGTAGAGGGCCTTGAATTCCAGTCAGAGAGTGTGTATATACTCTTCTTTAGATGCTGCTTCCTTTCCCAGTCTCTTGAGATGAGGTGCACCTGGGGCTAACCTGGAGATTTTAAGATGAAGGAGGAAAAATGTGTTGTGCAGCACCATGTGCTCCACAGTTCAGAAAGCTATGAAGTCTCAAAATATTCCTGGGACAGACTGAGAGGCAAGAAGTCTGGAGCAGTCTCCTGTCTCAGCTTCTCTCAACAGCTGCCTGTGACCCATTTTTGTATGATCTAGGACCTAAGCACTAAAAAAAAAAAAAAAAAAAAAAAAATTACACATATTTGTTATTGCCCAACAGATAAGAGAGAGAAAGAGCAAGAGAGAGGGGGTGAGAAAGCATTCCTTCAAATTAGCATGGTCATGCTGCAATCCTTTTTCCTTCATCTCTCCATCTCAGCATGGTTTTCAAGTCACTGGAGGCAGAATTCAAACCATGCGATCAGCCATGTGGGACCTAGCTCCTTTAACCTCCAGTCTAAGAATGGTTTTAATATTAAAAAAAGTAAAAAGAAAGAAAGAAGGCAACCAGCAGGTGGCATGGTGTTTAAGGTGCTGAACTTCCACATGGTCGACTGCAGTTTGAGTCCCAGCCAGATCTCACGACTTGCTTTCTCACTTTCCCCCTCCTTCTGTCTCTGTTCTCTCTTTTCTCTTGGTCTCTCTCTCTCTCGTGAGTGCGTGTGTCTTATAGCAAATTAAAAAAAAAAACTAATATTAAATAAATAATTCTAGGAAAAGAAACAAAGAAGAAGAATATGCACGAGGGCTGTATTACCTGGTTCTTTATAGAAAAAGTTTGCTGAGCTCTGCTCTAAATATTGGAAAAATAAAAGTATCATTGACTGAGAAAAGTTGGGACAAGAGTAATGTTTTAGAAGAAATATTCAAAATTGAGCTTTGAACATGGGGAGTTTAGAATTCCTAGTAGACACTGGCTCTCTAAGCTCAGGGAAAGGTCCTGTGCTAGAGATAACATTCAGTAGTTACCCATGTATCGACAGAATTTAAGGCTACAATTTGGATGAATCACTATAGGAGTAAATGTACCTAGAAAATAGAAGGATGGGACCAGCAGATGGTGTAATGGTTACATCGTTCAATTCCCATTTAGTCAATTGCTGTTCAAGTCCTGGATCTGGTGACTTAAAACTTACACTGGATGTATGTGTGTGTTTGCCCAAGATCCTGAGAGGAGAATGGAGAAGAAGGGATTGTGGCCTGGCCATCCCCTCCAAAAGGTGGGGGTAGGGGTGGGAGTGGGGTGATTTCTTGCTTTCTGTCTCTCTGGTGTACACATGCTTCCTGTAGCAAATATTTCTCTTAAAAAAAAAGAAAATAGAAGAAAGTCTAAAAGATGAGCCCTGAGATGTGCCAACATCAAGAGGTCAGAGAGAGAAGAGAAGAAATAGAAAATATTACTATACCTGGAAGAAAGGAAAAATTCAACAGATTACATGAGTTTGAATCCAGGAAACTTTATATAGTTTTTGTTTTAGAAGTTCCTATATAAAATAAAAAATTGGAGTGAAAAAATGAAATGAAAATTTAAAAAATAATTATTTTATTTAACTTTATTTACTTATTATTTTTTTTAAAAAAAATTTGACCAGCAAGGGACAGAATGAGAGAGAGAGAGAGAAAGTGAGAAAGCAAGCCACCAGGTCTGAGACTCAAACTAGAGGTGGTCATGTGGGAGTCCAGTGCCGTCAACCACCACACCACCTGCCGGCCCTGAAATGGAAAAATTTAAGCTTTTTGTTTTTTTTTTATTGATTTGGTATAACTATTTAACTATTTACAACATTTTAAAACTTCTTAAGAATTTTCATAATTGACACTCATGTGTAATATAGCATTTTAATCTACAGTAAGTAAACACATTTTTTTTTAAGGTTTTTGTCATAGGGTGTGTACACTTGCCAGAGAGAGAGAGAGTTGGAAGGAAGAAGAAAGTGAGAAATCACCCAACTGGAGGGATGGCCAGGCCATATTCCCTTTTCCTCCATTCTCCTCCTAGGATCTTGGTCATGCAGGCACATGCACCCGGCATGATTTTCATGTGGTCAGGTCTGGGATTTGAATTGCAGTCAGCTAGGTGGGAGACCTGCGCCTTAAACACTACACCATCTGCTGGCCCCAGATAAACACATCTTAGCCTCACTTTGCTGTATACCAATTATAGACTACCATTTACAAAAAAGAACCTTTTCTTTTTATATCTTAGTAATTTAGATTGCAAACTATACAAATGCATGCACAAACAAAAAACTTTAAGTGCTTCACAACTGTTACCTCTAGATTCTCTAGCATGCAGCACATTTTTTCTTGGTTAATCCTGCTACTTCCATGGTTTAATTTCTCAAATATATGGGGTTTATCATGACTTCAGATATAGAAACTTTATACTTTTGGCCATAGTCAAAGGGCTAGGCAAACAATTAAAAGAGAATATTAACATAGGGGGTTTTATCAAGATAGAATTTGGTTCTAATTTCGATGCACTATAATATGAAGAATTAACTTAAATCAAAATCATTGAATATAAATTTCAATGTCTTAACTAAGAAATAAAAATGTTTATATAAAATATGCTTTCTATATAGTAGAATTAAGAGAATATCTGTAGAATAAGTGATATAAAAATGAACTGGGATACCAAAATTTATTTAAATTTGTCATTAGAAAGTAGTTTTGTGGTTAAGACTGTGGACTCCCATATGGCTGATGGTGGTTTGAATCCTGGACCCAGTGGCTTGAAAATCATGACTGGCATGTGTGCATGCATGCCCCAAATCCCAGGAAGACAGTAGAAAAGGGATTGTGGCATGACCATCCTCCCTGTAGTTTCTGACTTTCTCTCTCTGTCTCTCTTTCTGTAGTGACCACCTATGCCCTATTACAAAAACCTAAAAATAAAAGAAAAAGATAGTTTTTGGTTAAGACATACATTAGAGACACATTTGTTTTACTCAGAGTATCTGAATTGATCTCATCAAAATAAACTTTCTCAGAGTATCTGAATTGATATAATCAAAATAAACTATCTTCATATCTTTAATAATGTGCTTATTCATACCCTATTTTGTGATGTGTTAATTTTAGATAGTATTTAATTAATTTTGTTCATGAGCTCAAAATAATGTAGCTGATTAAAGTTTCTCTTACCTTTTCACTTGCATTACATTTTTGTTATATGATACATTTTGTTTATTTAATTCTTCTTTTAAAAATATATATATTCATGTATTTATTTTAATTTGACCAGAGAGAGACAGAGAGAGAGAGAGGAAGAAATTGAGAAAGCAAGCTGCCAGGTCCAGGACTCAAACAGTGATTGGCCATGTGGGAGTGTCCAGTGCCTTAGCCACCATGCCACCTGCTGGTCCCCTTGTTCATTTAATTTCTTTAATTTTCTTTATAAGTTAATATAATATCTTAAATGTCTACTTCTACTTAAATGTCTATCTTAAATGTCACAACTACAGTCAATTTGCACATTTTATTTCTTGCATTTTATCTTGTGTTTTGCAGATCTTATATCTCTCAACTATATCTGTTTTTTCATGAGAGAGGGAGAGAGAGAGACAGTGTCCCTTCTTCTAGTTTTCTAGCTGACCACAGCCCTGGGTGTGCTTGCATGTACCCACTGTGCTTTCAGGCCAGCGAGGGCAGGGACTCAAACTGCAGTCCAAATGTGGCTTCCAGCTCCACATTCTGGCATACTACTGACTGAACCACAGAGGCTGGGACTCAGATGTTTCTTTCTACATTGCCAAAGTTTATAAATTTTGTGTCCTGCTCAATATGCATTAGTTTTTTGTGTTTGGCTACACATTTATTTTTAGAATTGAAAAACAGTAAGTATTTATTATTGTCTTAATAGTCAGATAAGGAAAAAAAATAAGAGTGTCATAACATTGTGCCATTCAAAGGAAAATTAAAGCTGATGCCACATGGATTTTCTTCTCTGATACTTCATTAGATGCTCAAAATCATTTCACAGTAGTTTGCCTTGTATATAACACAATTTTCTTGTTTCAATTGTTTTCCTCCTTTTTCTGGAGCCTATAATTGTTCTCCCCTTATTAAGAGCTGAAACACACTTATACCATATCACTAAGGTAATTCGCTTTCTTCATATTCATTATTTAAGTAGATTGACTTTTCTTCTGATGGCTTTGTCCCTCAGTGCTCATTGATACGCTGTTGGAGAGAAAGCAGCGATACAGAGCTTCCCTGTCCTAAATGTCAGATCAGGTGAGCTAACCTGCTGAAGAATGACCTCGTACTAGCGGTCCCAAGGACACTGGTACCATTTCTTCAGTAAACTCATTTCCAGTTTTGTACCAATGCAAATGCTGCTGCCACTATGTTTCTGTAAGGGAAGGAAAGTGGGTAGGGGATCTAGCTCAACTGTTTATTTTATTTATCTTTATTTATTTATTTTAATTTGACCAGAGAGGGACAAAGTGAGAAAGAAAGCCACCAGGTCCGGGACTCGAACTGTGGTCAGCCATGTGGGAGTCCAGCGCCCTTAACCACCACGCCACTTGCCAGCCCCTAGGTCAGCTGTTTATATACGTACCTTTTATCAAACGTTTGATTGCTGCATTGCCTCCCATTCCTGTTTGCTAAACCTGCCGCACCTGTGCTTACCGCCAGGAAAAAAGCTTTCTGAGTTTCCTCCCTCCCCCAATGAAGGCGCCTCCATTTTAGCCAACTAGAAGTAAGATTCCAATATGTTTTCTATTTTCTAGTAATTAGTCATATCTCTGGTATGCTGATGGGATTTCTTCCCCCACTGAGTGCTATTATAAATCTATCTCATTTTTATACATCTTTACTGATATTTAATTGGGATTTTGAGAAAATAAGTGTGTATTGTTGGTTATCTCAAACCAAAACCTCCCTTACAAATGTTTGTAAAACTAATTATGGTACTTGAGAATGCAAGAAAGAGTTACATTGTATCTACTATGCTTTGAAACGGACTCAAGACACGGTCCAAGGATTTCATTGATAATTTAGCCAAAATGTAAACTATTGCAATATTTAAAGGGATACATTTGTTACCTGTGATGTTTACTCAACTAGATTATCTCATTCTTCGAAGACTGCAATTGTGTGCAACATCATTGTGTTTTATTATGATTTATTTTGCACTAGCATTTGAAGAGTTTTATATTTTTGCCTTTATCTTTGGCATCTGGATTGTTGTTTCTGGGTAACCATTTATCTTTCTCTGGTTGCTCTACTTGCCTTGGGTCTTGAGTGATTTTGCTGCAATATGCCTGGGATGGACTTTTTAAAAATACTTACTCTGCTTGGGCTCAAACATGATTTTGGAAACTGATTATTCATATTTTCCATAAATTCTGAGAAATTCTAATTCCATCTCTAGGTATTGTCTCTCTGACTTTACCTCTATTGTTTTGTTTTGAAAATACCATTGACATGGGACCAGCAGTTAGCATAATGGCTGTCGCGGTTTGAGTCCTGGACCTGGTGGCTTAAACTCACTCTGGGAGCATGTGTGTGCATGCCCAAGATCCCAAGCTGAATGGAGGAGAAGGGATTGCGGCATGGTCATACTTCTAGGGGGTGATTTCTTGCTTTCTGTCTTCCTGTCACTCTCTGTCTTTCTGGTGAGTGTGCACGCCCTGTAGCAAAAACCTCTCAAAAAAAAAAAAAAAAAAAAAAAAAAACAAAAGAAGAAAATACCATTGACTATCATTTGATTCAAAGTGGACAAATGTATATGGAAGACTTAATGCTAAGTGAAATAAGCCAGACTCTAAAACACATATTGTTTATTCCCACTCAAGGTATACTGAATGTCTGTTCTTCATGGAAAAAACAGAGAGACCTGCAGATATGATAGTAGGGAGGATAAGTGTAGATATCAAAGACTATGAGGCAGGGGAGTAGATGGGAGAGAGTGTATGGGAGGAGCAGAAGGATGAATCACTTAACAGAAAAAATAAAGTCAATTTCTCTGTTGAAAATAATGTATATCCTTGATTTGAGTGTCATGTGTTACATGAACCATATTGTGTGCTGTACAGAGATGTACAATGATGCAATCTAATAAAATATATTTTTAAAAATTGCCTAAAAAGTGCATACACTCACCACACACACACACACACACACACACACACACACACACACAGAGTGAGAGAAAGTGAGAAAGGGCCCTTCCATGAGGATAATCATGCTTAATCCCTTCTCTGTTTCTCCCTCTCTTTGGAACTGTGGGCACACATGCTCATGTGCCTGACATGTTTGTCAAGCCACCATGTCTGGGACCCAAACAGCACAGCTGGCTATCTGGGATCCCCAACCAGCACACTACCCACCGATCCCTCTGTGTTCATTTTCAAAGTTAATTTTTCATTCTGGGTTTTTCATACCACATGTACATTATAATTTCAAATCAAGAACTCATTGGAATTGTTGCCCCATCATGATGAATTTCAGAGAAGATTAATTTTGTTCCTGAGTCTAGACTGAGATAGACATGGCTTCTCATCTTCTTGTGTTATTGAGTGGATTATTTCCTAATTGTTACTGGGATTGAAGTTCTTTGAGTGCCCTGAGACTGTATGGGTTCTTATAAGGTCTTTGTTCCTTGTAGGTCTAGACCACAGTTGCTGTCCACAAAGTAGACATTAGAATTTAGAATCTTTGTAACTGAGACCAAAAAACATAACCCCATGGAAGCAGCTGCAATTTCAATTTGAATGCTTACTGCTTTGGTTTTGCATTCTGTCATTTTTAGTATGTAAAAAATCCTGTTTCTTTGTTTTTGATTTTTCCCGCACAAACTTGCCTTGTGATTTTAAGGTGGCTGGTGATATGTCAGCCAGAATTTCTAGATGTTTTGTAACTAGAGATTTGCCATTTCTTTTTTTTTTTCTTCAGATGGTTTCTTCTGTCAATTTTCAGAAAAGTGAAGTATATTAATTACTTTTTAAAATATTAAAATGATAACTTTAAAGAATAGTTTTCTTGGGGCCAGTAGGTGATGTGCGAATTAAGGCGTTAGACTCCCACACAGCTGGCTGCAGTTTAAGTCTTGGATCTGGCGGCTTGAAAGTCATGCCAGGCACATGCGATGCACACCCCAAATCCCTAGAGGAGAATGGAGGGGAAGGGATTGTGGCGTGGCCTTCACCCCTGGGTGGTCATTTCTCACTTTCACTTTCTCTAGCAAATGCCTGTGCTCCATGCCAAAAACTTTAAAACAAAATTTCTCACTCAGAACTTTAAAAGTCTTGTTTTGTCTTTTCTTTTCATTGTAATAGAAATATATTTTTATAGAAAAAATGAATAATGGAGCAATGAATTTGAATTTGTGACAACTTCAGCAGTTTTAGTGATGCTTTTTTTTTAAGGATTATTTTATTTAACTTTATTTCATTTATTTATTTGAATTTTGACCAGAGAGGGAGAGAGAGAGAGAGAGAGAGAGAGAGAGAGGAAGTGAGAGAAAGTGAGAAAGCAAGCTGCCAGGTCTGGGACTCAAACCGTGGCTCAAGGTTTGAGCACCCTTACCCATTATGCCACCTGTTGACCCCTAATGATGTTTTATTATTGAGAAAATATCAGTGTTTATTCTCAACAGTGGCTATTTGAATTTGGAATCATTTTTTGTTGGTTGGTTGGTTGGTTTTTCTCCAGGACTCGAACTCCAGTTGGCTATGTGAGAGTCCAGCACCTCAATCGTGCTACCTGATGGACCCTGGAACCACTTTTAGTATCTTTTATACATCAGAAGATAAACTCATATTTAATGAAAATATTTATCTTCTTAGTAATGATAAGTTTATGTGTTTAATAGTTTTGTTTAACTACAAATGACACATTAAAATTTGCACATCTAAAATGTATGTAATTAAGTTTTAATATGTATATATGTGTCGGTGAAACCACCATCATAATCAAGAGAGTGAATGTGTTTGTCACTCCCAAAAGTTTTCTCGTGCCTCTTTGTAGTCCCTTCCTTCTGCTTCTACCCCTCACCCCAACCTCATATTCAGGCAACTGCTGATATACTTACTGTCACTGTAGATGAATTTGAATTCTCAGAAGTTTAATATAAATGGACACATTATAAACTCGTTTACATTTATCTTCTTTCCCTCAACATAATTATTTTAAGATTTGTCTGTGCTGTTATATGTATGAATAGATTTTTTTTTTTAAGTTGAAGAATTGTATTCCATTATACTGACATACCACGCTGTTTATCTATTAATGCATTGAAGGACATTTGAGTTATTTTCAGCTTGAGGCTATTTACAAATAAAGCTGCTATGAATATTTATGTACAAGCCTTCATTAGGACATGTAGAGATAATGACGACACTCACTGGTTGTAGAATGTGAAAAAAAAAAAAGAGGAGTCAAGAATGATTTCAAGTTTTTGGCCGGAGCAGCAAGTACTAGTCATGTGTTTAGAAGTAGAAAGCTGCTGGAAGGACAGACTTTTATTTATTTATTTTTTAAGAGTTATTTTATTTGGGACCAGCAGTTAGCGTAATGGCTATGTCGCTGGACTCCCATGTAGTCAACCGTGGTTCAAGTCCCGGACCCGGCGGCTTAAACTCATGCCAGGCGCGTGTGCGTGCATGCCCAAGATCCCAAGAAGAGAATGGAGGAGAAGGGATTGCGGTGTGACCATCCCACCTGGGGGGGGATTTCTCATTTTCTGTCTCTCTGTCTCTGTCTTTCTGGTGAGTACACGTGCCCTATAACAAAAACCTCTAAAAAAATAGCTGAAGAATTATTTTATTTAACTTTTATTTATTTATTTATTTACTTATTTTAATTTGGCCAGTGAGGGACAGAGCAAAAGCAAGAGGGGTGGGAAGAAAGTAAGAAAGTAAGCCACCAGGTCCAGGACTCAAACTGCAGTTGGCCATGTGAGTTTAGCACCCTTAGCCACCGTGCCACCTGCTGGCCCCTGGAAGGGTGGATTTTGCTGCAAGTAAGAATGAGTATAACTCAATTGGTTTTGAACATACTGCGCTTGAGATGCTTATTATAAGAGAAATGTAGGTTGCAATGCAAAATAAGTTATTGTATGACTGAATCCGAAGTTTAAGGGTGAGGTCCAAGCCTTAAATATAACTCTGAGAATTGTCACAATGTATGATATTTAAAGTTGTGACAGGCAGAATACAAATCATTCCAAGACAATCCACTTAATCCCCTCTCAAATCAGTGCCTATGTTACTTAAATGGTAAGAGGCACTTGGCCATTGTGTTAAGGATACTGACATGGAACTGTTGTCCAAAATTACCCCAATGGGTGTAATGTAGGCCCAAGGGTCTTTCTAAGAGGGAGGCAGGAGAGCTGGAGTCACAGGGGAGGGCAGGAGCAAGAGAGAGAAGGATGAGGGGGGAGAAGGAGAAAGAGAGTCAGATGGGGACTTGAAGTTGCTTCACCATTTGCTCTGAAGTTCATGGAAGGATTCATGAGCCAAGGAATGTAGCAGTCTATGGAAGAAAGGGAAGGCAAAGATTCAGGTTCTCCCCTGAACTTCCAGAAAGAGCATAGTCCCGCTGACACCTTGATTTTCTCTAGCGAGTCTTCGCATCCCCAGAACTGTGAGTTAATAACTTAAGGTTGATTTAAGCCCATAAGTTTTTGATAGTGAGTCACAGCAGCAATAGAAACTAATATAAAGCCCTAAGACTGGATCGCATCACCTAGGAAGTGAGTCACAGCTGCTATATATCTTTACAGTATTATAGAATATACCTAAGAAGTAATAATCTATTTTTTTTTCCAATTGGCAGAGGGACATGCACTCAGAGAGAGAGAGGGAGACAGAAAAAGAGGAAGCACCCCACAATGGGGCACGGTCACACTGCAATCCGTTTTCTTGCATTTCTCCATCATGTTGGGATTTTGGACACACATGCACTTGACATGTTTTCCAAACAAGGGGTGGGGTTTGAACTGTAGTTCTGGCTCCATTATCCACTAGGCTATGTGGCCAGCTCTAAAGTATGAGTCTTGATAATGCTGGGACAAGCAGATGGCATAATAATTATGTCACTGGATTCTCACATAGTCAACTGTGGTTCAAGAACTGGACCCGGTGGCTTAAAACTCATGCTGAGCACATATGTATGCATGCCCAAAAATCCCTAGAGGAGACTGGAGAAGGGATTGCGGCATGGTCATTTCCCTGGGGGGTGATTTCTCTCTTTCTGTCTCTTTGTCTCTCTGTGTCTCTGGTGAGCACACACCTATAGCAAAAACCTCTCTAAAAAAGAAAAAAAGAAAAGAAAATGTTGACTGTACACCAGAAATTTTCTAGGTCTCCCCTTCCAGGGCTCTTCTCTACAAGTGGGTGAAGTGGGTGTATAGATGGCTTCTTCTTGAGATGACTTGCATCGGCAAGGCCACAACGTGCACTTGTGGAGTACAGCTGCAACACTACTATTTTTGGAACCTAATTTTCTATTGTGTGCTGGGGCTTTATTCTTTATCTAAGTTATTTTGATGACTAATGTGTCCTACAAGGTACTGCTCCTGGTCTTTACCCTTTATCTGGATGCTTTTGTTCTTTTTTTTTGTCTCACTGATTACACACCCTGTGTAAGCCTGCTTCAATTCTCACTTCAAATTACTTTCTGCCCTGTTGAGATAGAGATGACACAACGTTTGCTTGGTACAGCATATGGCATTCTGGCCTCAGGTTTGATGGCTTTCCTCTACTTCATCTCCAGAATTTTGCATTGTCATATGCCTTAATCACTAAGCCTACTCCTTGGTCTCTAGCTATTTCTGTACTCTTCTGGTTTCTTGAAATTGAGACCTTGTTCTTTGTCACTATAGATCCTCGACTCTTCAGTTCTTCATTGTTGACCTGTTTCTGAGCTTGTGTCTGCTTCATCTTTCTGGTTTTAAGGTGCTTGCTTATACCTAACAACAGATTATACTTTGCAGATGTCTGCTGATTCATTTAGTCAATGCAATGTGCTCACATACAATTTAAAATGTAAGAAATAAGATTTAGAGAGCTTAGGCAATGCATTAAACGTTCCTGATGACAAAGCCAGGTTTGAATGCAAATCAGTCTGGTGGAAAAGTCCATGTTCTTTGATACTATGGTACTGATACTCTTTTGACCTTGCATCCTTTTGAAAGTTGACTGCCCCCCCTCCCCCAGGTAAACTGAGGAAGATTCAATGCTTCATGTCCATTTCTAACAAGACCTTCTTGCATCTGTACTGTCAGAGGAATACACTTCTATTGCAAACTACCTTTATCTCTATTTCTAAATGTTTGATCAGTATTTATATACTTTAGCTAAATTCATTCAGATCATTCGAAGTTGCGATTATTATGTTGTTGATAGCTATGTTCAAAAATAAACCTTCGGACCTTCTATTCTCCAATGGAATTGGGGTAGGGGAGATCCTAATAATATTAACATAACCAAAACATTTTAATCCGTTACTTGAAACTTTACTATTTTCTTTAACAAAACAAAAACTACGACAACAAAAAAAACTATGAACTATGCCATTGACAATAGTTTCAATAATATTTCCAGTATGCTTCACAAAGTTATTTCTATAAACTACAACATTCATTTGTTGTTTCTTATTCAATCCAATATCAAAGAGCTGGCTCTCCACTGAAGACAGAAACTCACGAGGTGCAGAAGCCAGTGAGTCAGCAATTCGGTCACTCCCACATCTCAGGAGTTTAGTTCAAGGGAGGAAATGTGAAACTTCTATAATGAAAAAGCAGCAGCAGGATTGTTATTTTTGTTCAACCTTTATGTAACTTGAGTATTCTCAGTCTCCAAATCTAGGCTGTTTCTTCTAACGGTGACAAGAGAGCTCTCACATGTCATGGGTGCTGGTGGGACTGAATCATGTCTCTGAAGGTTGTTCCTGATTTCTTCAATGGGTCACTGCTGACCTCACTGTGAATCCTGAGGAAAAGTGAGTTTCTGTGTAAGGCAGGTAAATGCTCTGAGCTCTTGGTAACCCCAAGCATTATTATTGATGACTAGGCAGCAGGTTGAAAGGGATCTTTGGGCCCTTTCCTGTGTCAGCAATGCCTTAAACACAGATGGTGTTGGAGATCCTGCAGATCCCAGAAGAACCACTCATGTTTTAGGGGGGCAGACTCCTTCTCCCACTACCTCTGCCATAAGGACACAAAGATGAATGGCCAGCCCGAATGACAGGGCTGCCTCTCTGCAGGCTGCATACAGAGATCTTTGTGTTCATGGCGATTGCAATACTTCCCTTCTGGCAGAGGGAAGCTGGCTTCTCTAGGGCTGCGGAAAGTAACGCTTGTTTCTGAATTGGTTGGAGTTCAATCTCAATTATGTCTGGAAACAACACACGTTGCTTTCCCCCTTCTGTATGACTGCAGTGTTAATGTTCAAGTAAACTTGCCCTAGTTCCTTTACAGTTGGAATAGCCACACACAGCACTGACATTTCTTGGGCACTCCCTTTCAAGACTTCTTGGCAGCATGGCCATAGGTGGTGTTGCCTCTGTGCCGGGGGCTTGGAGGCTCAGAGGCTCAGTCTTTCCAGTCTTCAGGTAGTACCCTAGGGCTAGGCTGAAAAGGGTTATTTGAACAGGATCACATTCAAATCTGCCTCTCCTCCAGCCACGAAAAGTCTAATTTCAACTTTTCCCTCAGTGGTATGATGCTGGAATCCCAGATCAAGTCTATAGAAAAGAAGAAAGATGATATAAATTCATACACTTGCCATTTAAAACTAATTTTCATTATGCAGATGGCTACTTCCTTGGATTTTCCTAGGGTAAATCACCAGCGGCAAAATAAAAATAATCTCTTATGATTTTAAGTTTGACATTTTTTTTTTACTTATGTAAAGCCTTAATATTTCAGTTGACCATGTTTCCAAATTCTTTTATGGCTCTCAAATCCATTTTAAGCAAATCTTGGTCAGATGAAGAATGAGCATGGGGTTTTTTGTTTTGTTTTGTTTTGTTTTTAAGGCACATTGCATGATAGTCCTGAGATGCACCTGTTTTTGGTATCTGCACATACTCCGCCAGGGTGTGTTACAGAGCTGCTCCTGCAGCTGTTGTTTTGCCATTAAAAAAAAAAATACTACTGTACTCATGTCACTTTAAGCTTTGTGAACTCTCTAACTTGGACTTGTTAACGGGAGTCCAAGACTCTGTCTGGATTGCTGATAATACATAAGATAAAGATCCAACACGAACCCTCACACCACAACATTTGTACCGATGGGAGGAAGTCTTTCAAGCAATCTACAATCCAGCAGACAGCAGATGTAGACCATGCAAAATTAATGATTAACTGCATGCCAGTGTGTTCGGCAGGGAACAGTACTGCTCTTTAAGGGGCTTATATAGTCTATGAAAGAAATTAGCTCAAGAGAGGGACTCATAAGGATAAAAGAAAAAACTTAAGTAGAGGCTTGACATATCCTGCTTTTCTCACAGGGCAAAAAGTTAAACATAATGGTCTCCTTTTTATAGTGTGAAGTTCTGACTCTGAAGTTGGGGCAGATCATCCACTTGTTAAAACAAGACATGAACATTCTTGTATTCCTTAAAGAAGGAGGGGGTTGGGGTGCACTCAGATTGAACTCTGAATGTAGCAGTAAAAATGGGGAAAATTATCGAACAATTATCCTAGACGTTGAAGACCGTGAAACCAGAAATAATTATGAAAGTGACAGCAGAGTAGTAAATAGGACTAGATGTTCACAATTCCTTATCCCTTTGGATTATATAAACTTTAAAATGACCAGAAAGTCTCATCAAATCACAGGTAAAACTGAGGGTATCAGGTGAGTTTTAGAAACCTTGTAATTTATCAAAGGCATGTTGCAAGAAGTATAATCTCCCCAAATATCTAGTCAAAATGAATTTTATAATGATAATTTCTTTCCATGACCTAAATTCCTTTCCTGAATCCCAATTACGGCTTGGCAGATTAAAGATAATGGGAATCCAGGAATTGCTAAAACAAACATAAATCCCGTAGCATTCATTCGACTGAAGATCTCTTAGAACTTCTGTGGCCTGTCAGCTGCGGAGCTCCATTAGAATATGACTCCTTTATTAGAGCCAGCACATGTATCTGATGACAAGATTCAATCCACAAACATCGAATGACCTCAACTGGCCCCTAGTCCAGTGGTTAAAGTGAGCTGGGTCCTACATGGCTGATCCTAGTCTGAATACTGCCTTTGATGTTTTGAAAAATACACTGAGTGTGTGTGTGTGTGTGTGTGTGTGTGTGTGTGCCCAAATCCCAATAGAAATGGTGGAGAAAAAATTACAGTGTGGCCAAGCCCTCTCTCTCTCTGACTCTCTCTGCAGAGCACATGGACCCTCGGGCAATAAAACAAATGAACAAATAAACATTGAATGACTGTTCAAAGAAGAGTCTAGTATATGATGCTTTCTTCTTCTTTTTTTTTTTTTTTTTTTTGAGTAAGGAGTAAGGTGAGTGGAATTAGAGAGAGAGAAATTGGAATTGGGAGCAGGAGAAAATGCTAAAATGAACTAATGAAAGAGGAGAAGATGCTTCAATTTTTTTGCCTTTCAACCAAGGCAAGCAGTTCTGTCAACTGGCTTTTGATCTCCTTATCTACCTTCATTTCTTATAATGGCCCTCTCCTTCCATCCTGATTCTTTCATGCAGAGATGCTGTTTCTTTACTGCTTTTCCATATGCGCTGTTTTTATAATTGCCCTCTTCCTCCTGATGTTCCTGAAATTAATCATTCCAGCACGCATTCTTACATCGTTTCTCTAGTATTCTTTACAAGGTTTATTTGGTCTTTTGATTTTTTTCTAAAAAAACATATTTTAAGTTCCTTAAATTCAGGGAATATATAAAGGTGTGTGTGTGAATATTTTGTGTGTTTCTGTGCTGGGTGCAGTTTTCTGCATTCACCCTAGTTTTTTGTTTGCTTGATCTTTTTTTTCCTATGGGGCACATGTGCTCACCAGAGAGAGACAAAGAGAGAAAGAAAGTGAGAAATCACCCCCATGGGCGATGACCATGTTGCAATCCCATTTCTACTCTCCTCTTGGGATTTTGGGCACACACATACACACACACACCCAGCATGGTTTTCAAATGGCTGAGTTCAGGACTCGAACCACGAAGCTGGCCATGTGGGATCTAGCACCTCAACCTTCACACCGTCTGCTAGCCACATGCTAGTTTTTATCTTAGATAAAATTATGCATAAGCAAATATGAGAAATTTGTATTATGTTCAATTTCTCCCCAATATAGCAATCATAATGCAACAAATTTGTGTTTTCAAAACAAATTGTGCAGTGGAACTAATTGCGTGTGCATATTTCAAAACAATGGCAAGTGCAACACACAGTAAATATAACCTCAAACCTTAGTGAACTGTTTACCTCCATGTAAATGAGATAAGTAGACACTTCTGATTCTTGATCTCTAGTTAGAGTAGGCCCAAAGCTCTAATCCCATGGTTTGGGTAGTCTAATCTTCCCGCTATTTCCAGGTCCTCGCTAGTTTGTGGCCCTCTTAGTTTTGGGGATTCTGAATTCTCAATTTCTGTGCTATAACCATGGATCAAGATCCTCAGTAGTCCCAAAGAATCAGCTCATAAAACACATTGGCTTCTAGGGCACAGTGTTAACACAACTGGACCTGGATTGAGGAGGGTCTTGCATTCATGTCCTGGAACCTATCTGAGCATGCTGGGTGCTCTCCTGTGGACCTGTGATCCTGTCTGGCTGAGACTGTGAGTGGATTGTGGTGTGAGGACCCTGTTGGAGAATGCTCGTTTCTGTGTCTCTGTTTTTCTCTCTCATAGAAAAAATAAATAGGTTTTTATAAAGAAAACAAAAAATCATATTGAAAAGTGGAATTTGATGTCAGATTTAAATAGCTTCATAAAGTTTCCTGGATGCTACTCTCTTATCAGTAATCATTAAAGATTGATTGTGAGAATTACATAGACTACCCTCCTGCTAAGAGATTTGTCTAAGGTCTACTTACCATTAATTGGCCAGGCTAGTTCATCTTCTCCAACAAGAATGGTCATTGTTATTTGGGAGGACAGATGTTGACAGAATTTCATAAGGGAGAAGTTGAATGAATGTTTACATTGAGCATCCACATGAAAGTTTAATTTTATCTTATTCATGATAGGATGGACAGTGTATGCAAAGAGTGGGGAGAGAGAAAGAGAGGGGAGCTCTGTCTACAGGGTCTTGTCACAGCACTGTCCCCCTTCCCCAACCCGAGAATCTCGGGCACATGCTTACATGCCTGGAACATTTTTAGACTGACCCAGGAATCCAAACTCCTAGTCTAACATGTGTCTTCCAGCACTATAGTTCAGTTCGCCTCCAACTGCACCACTTGAAACACCCTGGGGCTGAAACAACTTTCAAGTCTGTATGAGACATTTCTCTTTCTTAAAATCTTTCCTGGGCCACTTCTACCCTGGATTAGTTTGTTAGTTTTCTCTCTGGATTATTGATCTCAGAGAATGTAGCCCTGATGTTTCCTTTTTTTTTTTTTTTCTCTTTTCTTGCTCAAATTCTCCTTAGTCTCCCGACTTCCTAATGCCAGTTCTTCATCCTTTTATATTTCTGAATCTTACTCCTAAACTCACAAACATCAGCACTTCAGCACACACGAAGGCTATCCACCTCCCTGAGGCAGCAGGCAGAATTTCAGGTAGTGGAGTGTTTCTTTCTGATATACATTCCTCTCCCTGCCAGCCATAAACGTTAATCACTTTTCACAGCAGCCCCTTCCCTGTAAGGGATCATTGCACATGGCAGGTAGTGGAGTTCATATAGCTTGAGGCATGCTTTCTCCCCTGGTTAGCATCTAAGATAATCTCAGGCAGCTACAGTGGCTGGTGAAGGTCAAAGGTATTCTGCCTGCCTGAGGTCAAGATCATTCTTGCTTTGCAAGCCTGTGAGTCCGAAAGTTATGTCAGCAGATACAGGCTACTACTTTCTCTCCCAAAAAGTTTTAGAAAAGATACTAAGTGAAAATGAACTCTCTCTGAAGCAGTTCCTAAGTCATACAACACTGGATCTCTGTACTCTTCCCCTGAGATAAATTGTACGTTACAAGCTTGAGGTTTATTGTACATCTTGGCACATGTGAAACAGTTTACGTAGAAATCCTCTGGATAGAAGAAGTAAATAAGCTATGCTCTAACCAGTTCTATAGCTGACCCAACTTTTACCCAAATTGTACATACAAGTTGTCTGAATAAGCCTAGACTGTACATTAGGGATGTAAAGTTAAAAATTATTACCTCCTGAACAACATGTTTTCGGAATTTTCACTACAGAGGAGTGTAAAATACGTATACCGGGGACTTCAGAAAGTTTGGAAAAACGGAATCGAAGTATAGATTTATTTTAGTAAACAAAATGGAAATCCATAGAGTTTTTTCATAGTACGCATGTGCCATGAATTTTTTGAAGACCCCTTGTATTGTAGATAAAAGGAAGGGAAAAATAGCAAAGCTATCAAAGTAGTTCAGTGTCACAATGTAAATGAGAAAGGTGTGTGTGTGTGTGTGTGTGTGTAGGGTGTTAAAATGGTTTAACCAGGGGTTTTGTCTGATTCTTTTTAGAGATTTTTGCTATAGGGCACTTGTGCTTGACAGAGAGACAGAGAGACAGAAAGTAAGAAATCACCCTCCTGCGAGGATGGCCATTCCACAATCCCTTCTCCTCCATTCCCCTCTCAGGATTTGGGGCACACCTGCATACGTGCCCAGTGTGTTTCAAACTTCCGGGTCCCGAACTTGAACTATGCCTTAACCACTATATTACCTACTGGCCCCATGATTTAACTAGTCTTAACCTGCTGCTAATTTTCAAACTTGCATCTTTGAATTTCAAGTAAAAATGATAAGTGCACTAGCTAAAGTGAGAAAGGGGGATTTATTGTGGGAATGAAGACACACAATGAGGTTTAAAGGCAAAAAAACTGAATATTTCTGGAGGTCAAAACAAATACCTGGTAAATAGAGGCAGCTGTTATCTTTTTTCTTCCTTTTTGTTTTTCTTTAAATTGCGAGGTGACTCGTGTGCTTGCCAGAGATAGAGAGACAGAGAGAGAGGGAGAGGAGAAAGCACCCCCTGTGGGAATGGTCACTGCAATCCCTTCTCCATTTTTCTAGCTCGTTGGGATTTTGGACATGCATGCACATGTGCCCAGTGGGTTTTTCAAGCCCCGAGGGCCGAGATTTAAACTGCAGCTAACTGTGGGATCTGGCTCCCTTAACCACTAGGCTGCGGGGCTGCCCCCCACTTTTCCTTTGTCTGTTACACTGCTGTTTGCACATCTGCTTTCTTTCTTGGCTCCGGATACAGACCTCTACTTTTCTCAGTATGTGACTGATTGCTGCTGTTCAACAAATTTCTACAATGCAAGAAATATTCTTTTTTTAAAAAAATATTTAATTTTATTTATTATTGTTATTTAAAAAATATCTCTGCAGGCCATGCACTCTCACCAGACAGAGACAGAGAGAGAGAGAAAGAGAGAGAGAGAGAGAAAGTGAGAAAGCAAGTCTTCAGGTCTGGGATGGTCAGCCCAGTGGGAGTACATCTTCTTTTTCTTAAATTTAATTTAATTAATTTATTTATTTTTGAGAGATTTTTGCTATAGGATGTGTGCACTCGCCAGAAAGACAGAGAGAGACAGAGAGACAGAAAGTGAGAAATCACACCCCGCCCCTCTCCCCCCCCTCAGTGGGGATGGCCACGCCACAATCCCTTCTCCTCCATTTTCTTCTTGGGATCTTGAGCACGCACGCACATGCCCTCGGCATGAATTTTAAGTAACTGGGTCCAGGGCTCAAACCGCAGTCGACTACATGGGAGTTCAGCCATTACGCTAACTGCTGGTCCCGGGATTTGAGTTTTTAATTTCAATTTAATTTAACTAAAATTTAAATGGCCACATGTGACTAGTAGCTACTCCATTAGATAACAATAAATTACTGTCTAATAGTGTCTGAGTTTGCATCCCTGACTCTGAATTCCAAAATCTCAAAAGAGACACTGTCTAGTCTAGTTTGTTTCAGGTACTACACTTGATCAACCAGTTTTGTTAAGGTGATAATGTATGTGTAGTATAAACATTATTGCCAAGGCCAGCACTTATGTCAGGAGCAGGAAATGCAATTCTGAAAAAAAAAAAAAAAAAAAAAAAAGTCATGTTATAGGTAATCACTCCAAAACATACCTACTCCTCACATTAACTTCCTATCTTGATTATGGTCAAATCACTTTCACTTAAGTATGCAAAATCGATTTAGGATTCTAGTTTACACAAAAATGGGGATTATATTTTTATTGATAGGGAGATAGGACAATGGTATCAAAGGACTAAGAAATTAAAACTTAGAAACGATTCAGAAATACATTTCTGGAGGCATCTAGTCCCATTTCCATTTTCTCTTTTATAGAAATTTAGTTTCAGAGGATAATAGGCCATTGCACTAGGACTCTAGAAACATAGAAAAGTTAAATAATATTCTTTTTTATTCTTAAAATATTTATTTATTTGTTTGTTGTGATTTTCAGTCTGCTGGGCCCAGGATTCCAACTGTGGTCGACCATGTGGGCATCCAGTGCCTAACCATCATATCACCTGCTGGCTTGTGAATGATTGTTAATAATTTTATCGAGATATAAATCATATACCACAAAACTTATCTTTTTTCAGAGTTCCCCCCCCCCGGGGCACATGAGCACCAGAGAGAGTGATAGAGACAGTGAGAGGGAAAGTGAGAAATCACCCCCCAGGGGGATGACTATGCTGCAATTCCTTCTCTTCCATTCTCCTCCTGGGATTTTGGGCACACACACACACATGTAGCCAGCATGAATTCCAAGTTGCCCGGTCCTGATTCCAATCGCAGTCAGATATGTGGATGTCTAGCAATGTAACTGCTACACCATCTGCTGGGCCCCCAAAACGTTTCCTTTTAAAGTATAACGTTCAAAGGTTTTTAGCTTATTTAGAGAATTTTACAATCATCACTAATATCTAAGTTTAGGACATTTTCATTACCCACCAAAAATAAACTCTACCTAGTTTTTTTTTTTTTTTTTGAGAGGTTTTCGCTATAGGGCGCGTGTGCTCGCCAGACAGACAGAGAGAGACATAGAGACAGAAAGTGAGAAATCACCCCCCAGAGGGGATGGTCACGCCGCAATCCCTTCTCCTCCATTCTCCTCTTGGGATCTTGGGCATGCACGCACACGTGCCCGGCGTGAGTTTTAAGCCACTGGGTCTGGTATGTGAATCGCGGTCGACTACGTGGGAATCCAGCAACATAGCCATTACGCTAACTGCTGGTTCCCTCTACCTAGTTTTTAAAAATTATTATTTATACTATTATTATTAGTTTTTAAAACATTCGGTCACTATACCCCATTTGACTTCTAAAGAGAATTTACCCAACATGAAATATACCTCAGACAAGTCCAGTTGAGAATACTAAACACGTTATCATCAACAGGTAATAAACCATATCTGTGCCCCACAAATATCTTGCCTCTTTATTTTTTCTCCCTGTTTTTATTCCCTATATTCTTTCCCTCTTCTACCCTCCTTCCACACTGTCTCCAGGGTCCATAACTATTTTCACTGCTTTTATGTCCTCCAGTCTTTCAATCTCTACTAT
Organism: Tupaia belangeri chinensis; assembly: GCF_000334495.1. Lineage (NCBI taxonomy): Eukaryota > Metazoa > Chordata > Mammalia > Scandentia > Tupaiidae > Tupaia > Tupaia belangeri. Next base: position 1,082,463 of record NW_006207899.1, read on the forward strand.
AGAGTGAGGACAGTTGGTCTATATTAAGTGGAGACATACAATCTCTTTCATAGCCTGACTTGCTTCACTGAGCAATAAATCTTCCACATTCGACCACTTTCTATCAAATGCCAGGGTCTTGTTGTTTATGGCTGAATACTATTCCATAGAATATATGTGCCACACTTTTTCAATCCGTTTATCTATTGTGGACATTTGGGTTGGTTCCATGTGTTAGCAATTGTGAAAAATGATGCTATAAACACTGTGGGCAAGTGCCTTTCTGATTAAGCATTCTTCTTTCCTTTGGGTAGATACCAGCCCTTCACTTTTAGTCTATGTGTCTTTACCCATAAGGTGTGTTTCTTGTAGGCAAAAGATAGACGGTTTCTTTTTCTTTTTCTTTTTCTTTTTCTTTTTCTTTTTTTATCCATTCAGCCAGTCTGTATCTCTTGATCAGATAATCTAATCCATTAATGTTCAATGTTATTATCAATATTTCCAGACATGTTCCTATCATTAAGTGAATCATTTTCCTGGTTGTTCTTTGTTCTCTTACATCTGTCTGTCTGACTTTAGTTTTCCTGGCATGGCACTCCCTTCAAAACTTCTTGAAGAACTGGTCTAGAGTTGGTAAATTCTTTCAGGTTTTGTTTATCTGAGAATGTTTTTATATTTTCTTTCCATATGAAGGATAATCTTGTTGGGTCTCGTATTCTTGGTTGAAATTGATTTTCATTTAGCACTTTGACTATATTTCCCTTCTTTCCTTGCCTGGGATTGTTTCTAATGAGAGGTCTGATGTTAACCTGATGGGATAACCTTTGTATGTAACTTGAAATTTCTCTCTTGCCAATTTTAATATCTTGTCTTTGTCTGTGGTTTTGGCCAATCTAGCTATAATATGCCTTGGAAAAGATCTTCTTGGGTTGATTCTATTTAGGGTCTTTTATATGTCTTGTGTCTGGATATTTGAATGCTTTTCTAGGTTTGGAAAATTTTCTTTCAGGATTTTATAGAATTAATTATCAATGCCCTTATTATTTTCTTTACTTTCTGTGATATCAATTATTCATATGTTTGGGCACTTAATGATGTCTTGTACATCTCTTATATTATCCTAATTTTTCTTGGTTTCTCAGTCTTTTTGATAATTTTTTCTAGGTCAGAGATTTTGTGTTCTTCATTTGAGATTCAGTCTTCTGTGTGATCTACTCTGCTTTTAATATTTTCAAGGAGGTTTTAATTTCCTGTATCACAGTCTTCCTTTCTAACAATTCCATTTTATTTTTTTATGGTGTCTATTTCTTCTTTCAAATCTTGAAAGGACTTCCTCATCTCCTAAAGTTTTTTTGTCCCTTTTCTCTTGCATCTCATTTAGTTTTGTCACTATAAATGTTCTGAATTGTTTATCTGACATTTCCACAAGTTCTGCCTGTGGATGATGAGGAATTGCTGGCTTCTGTTGTGGGAGAGAGATTGCATTGGTCATTCATATTTCTTGTGCCTCTGCAATGGTTTCTAGTCATCTGGTGATTTATACATTCCTTCCTAAGTTCTTCTAGTTAATTCTTAGCATTCAAAGGTGTGTGCAGGTGTATGTGACTAGCTTTCTCTCTGCTGCTCTACTTCCCTGATGCTCACCAGCAATCAGCACTGTTGTAACTGGTTTTAGATGGTTCAAAGACCTATCAGTTTCCAGAGAACAGGTGGGCCTGAGACTCAGCTGCTGAGCTTTAATTCAGGAAGATAGAAAGCACTGTATGCTTCAGAAAGCACTGAAGACTTAGAATTGTCGCGTGTGGCAGGAGATAAGCCACAGTTTCTTTGTAGCTCAGTCTTCCTGCGCAGGAATGGATGTCTGGATGGGGCAGTGAGGTGCACAAGGTCTTCTCAAAGTTCCGAGCAACACAACTGAAAGTTCAATGGTGAGTGGCAGAAGGGATGAGCCATAGATCTCTGTTGCCTAGCCTCCAGCTGCAAGTGGCCTGTTGCATGGCATGGCCCTTCACTGGAACGGATGTCCAGATGGGGCAGGGAGGGGCACAGGGTCTCTAAATAATATTCTTATCCTTATTTAATTTATGAGAGGGTGCATGTTCTCACTGAAGAGAGACAGAGAGAAAGAGAGAAGAGAAAATGATAAAACATTTCCCATTGGGGATGGTCATATCACAATCCTTCTCCTCCATGTCTTCCTCCTTTCAGTATTTTGAGCAGGCACACACACACACACACACACACTCACACACGTGTCAGGTATGTTTTTTAAACTGATGGGCTTGAAACTTGAACTGTGCAGTTGGCCACGTAGGATCAGCCACCTTACATCATGTCACTGGTTGACCTGAAAATACTATTCTATCCTTATTTTTTTCTTCCGTCAAAAAGTATCTCTAATTTCTAAGTAATGGAGGTGGTAAATAGTCAACACATGTGGGCAGCACTTGACCATGGGATGGAGTTTTCTGCCTCATGGTTAAGCAACAATTCTAGAATGGGTAGAGGAGGAGTGTCAACTGCAATCTGGGGTCAAGGCTCCCTGGGACTGTGCCCTTGCCTTGATGCAGTCTATCTAAGTACTTTGGACCTATCTGCTCATTTGTCCTGACCTATGAGGCCAGTTGGCTCATTAAGATCTTGGCTATTGACATCTGGCTTACTCTAGCCTCAAGCTTTTGCTTTCTAGCTTTCCGCACTTCCTGCTCCTTGATCCCAATTTTAAAATCAGTTTCCCAACTTCTAGCTTGCCATGATCTGTATTAGCTATGATTCCTGATTACTTAGCTTTTCTGTCTTAATTGTTTTTCCTGAGGGTTTCAGTTTGATGAGTCCAGTGACTGGGCATGATGCATGTGTCTCTTAGCCAATGTTTTCAGAACAGTTTTCCTTTTTTTCTGTTAAAAAGTATATATGTTGCACAGATACCTCAACTAACGACAGATGTTCTATTGACACTTTTTAAAGTATTGTAAGAAATTTTGTGAGCTTGATCGAAATGATAACAGTGCAGGAGTACTTGTATTCCCACTCTAAAGAAAAATTATCTAAAACCTATAAATAAGGACAGAAAACGACTGTATTATTATTATTATTATTATTATTATTATTTTAGGCTATAAGGAGCATGCACTTGCCAGTAAGAGAAAGAGAGACAGAGAGGAAGAGGAGAAAGCATTGGAAATGGTCATGCTATCATCCCTTCTCCATTTATCTCTTCTTTTGGCCTGGCATGTTTTTCAGGTCTAAAATTATTAGTATTTTCAAATTGCCTATAAATAGCCCCTCACAGTGTTTTTTAAAGCAACTTTATATCTACTAATTCCCTTATTAGTGAGTTGAATAAGTTATGAACATGTTAATTGTATGTTTGTATGAGTCATATTTTTATTTTCTTTCAGAGTTTCCCATAGGGCAGGTGTACTCACCAGAGAGAGACAGAGACAGTGAGAGGGAAAGTGAGAAGTTACCCCTCCAACCCCCACTTCCTGGGTGGAGGGAATGGCCACACTGCAATCCCTTCTCCTCTATTCTGCTCCTGGGATTTTGGGCATGTGCTCACACATGCGTGGTGTGATTTTCAAGCCACCAGGTCTGGGACTCACCCATGGTCAATCATGTGGAGTCTAACACCTTAACCACCATGCCACCTGCTGGCCCCATAAGTCATAATCTTAAGTAACAAAAATCATAATTTGTCACTGTACATGAGATGAAAAATTAGGAATACCAAAATAGTATTAGAAATGAAAGCAAATGTGAGTCTTACGGTAGTGGAAGGAGGTTGCACTGAAGATAGTGAGGTTTAGGGACCAGCAGTTAGCGTAATGGCTATGTCGCTGAACTCCCATGTAGTCGACTGTGGTTTGAGTCCTGGACCCAGTGGCTTAAACTCATGCCGGGCGTGTGTGCATGCGTGCCCAAGATCCTGAGAGGAGAATGGAGGAGAAGGGATTGCGGCGTGGCCATCCCCCCTGGGGGGTGATTTCTCGCTTTCTGTCTCTCTGTCTCTCTCTGTCTGTCTGGCGAGCTCACACGCCCTATAGTGAAAACCTCTCCAAAAAAAAAAAAAAAAGAAGATAGTGAGGTTTACAACAGTGAGAGAATGCATAACTAGTACTCAGTCAGGGATAAACACACAAGAAATAGAAGATTTAGATAGAACACAGAGAGCCAATAGCACATGAAAGTTATTCTGGGTTAATTCTTCCCTTTACTTTATCAATAAGAAGCCATGAAGGAAGGGCCTCATGATCAAACATAATTATGTAATTATGTATCTATGTCTTTATAACGGCTAATTGCATATATTTGAACATCAAAAGGAAGTGTTCTCGGGACCAGCAGTTAGCGTAATGGCTATGTCGCTGAACTCCCATGTAGTCGACTGTGGTTTGAGTCCTGGACCCAGTGGCTTAAACTCATGCCGGGCGTGTGTGCATGCGTGCCCAAGATCCTGAGAGGAGAATGGAGGAGAAGGGATTGCGGCGTGGCCCTCCCCCCAGAGGATGATTTCTCGCTTTCTGTCTCTCTGTATCTCTCTGTATTTCTGGCGAGTGCGCGCACCCTATAGCAAAAACCTCTAAAAAAAATTAAACCAAGAAGAAGTGTTCTTTACAGGAAACATAAAACCTTAATCCAATACATTGAAAAACAACACTTTTTTTTTTTTTTTGCCATTATTGCTTAGGGTGGTACCTAGAAACTCCATTACATTGAAGTTTTCTCTGATTAGTTACACTAAGCCATTTATTGTAATAGAGGGAAAAGAAATAGCTAGAGAGAACTAGAGTGGTGTGGAGAGAGATAAACATAAAAGAAGAGAAAAAGGAATGAAAGAAGAGACTAAGGAACAGAAGATGATTTTCAAGCAATGCTTTATCTTCAATTTTCTGCTATTTTTGAAAATAGTTTCAATTTTTTAAAAAAATGAAGACTCCATTATGGAAATAGCTAATTCTTAAATGACTTATTAAATGAGACATTGTATGATCTTTTCCTTTTGCTTAAAGGTACTTGCATTAGTGCCAAGGGACCCAAGTTTTGGTCATGACATTGGCCTTTTGCAAACTGTATTGTTGCCCTGAGTTAGTCAGTATAATACTTCTTCCTCAGTCTATTTTTTTTTTTTTCTGAAAGAGTTCTGTTATAGAGCATGTGCATTTATTGGAAAGACAGAGAAAGACAGAGGAAAAAAAAGCGAGAAATTACCCCCCAAGGGGATGGCCATGTCATACTCCTTTCTTCTCCATTCTCCTCTCAGGATTTTTGGCATGCATACACACATGGCTGGGGTGAGTTTTAAAACTTCAGGTCTGGGGCTCGAACCACGATCAGCTATATAGGAGTCCAGCCACTTTAACTACTACACCACCTGCTGGCCCTTCAGTATATTTTTTAATGAATTATTTATTGAATGTTATTTATTATTATTATTTTTAATTTGACCAGAGAGAGAGAGATTGAGAAAGTGAAAGTAAAAAAACAAGCCATCAGGTCCAGGACTCCAACCATGGTTAGCTATGTGGGAGTCTAGCACCTTAACCACCACCTCAGTCTATTGTAAAGAATGAATAGGGGGACCAGCATATGCCATAGCAGTTATATCACTGGATTCCCACAGGGCCTACTGTGGTTCTAGTCCCGATTCAGTAGCTTGAAAATCATGTCTGATATGTGTGCCCAAAATCCCTAGAGGGGAATGGAGGAGAAGGGATCGTGTCATGGCCATTCACCCTGAGGGGTGATTTATTACTTTCCCTCTTACTGTCTCTGTCTCTCTCTCCAGCAAACGCATGTGTCCTAAGGCAAAAACCTCTAAAAAAAATAGAATGAATAAGACTATCTCTGTTAACTTCTGAGTTTCTACTTAAATGTAATACTTTGTATTCCATTTTTCATTTAACCTGTAACAGGGAATGTCACGTTAATTAAACAAAGTAGGTGATTGTTTTCATCTCAAAAAGAGCTTTTACTTTAAAAATAAATTTCTAATATGAATCCTTCAAGAAGGAAATTTCTCCAATACATTTAAATAAGAAATTTAAGGAGGAAAAAGATTGTGTGCACCAAACTTACATGTACGTTGAGGTATACTGAAGTCTTTTCACCTCTATCAAAATAATGAGAAGTTCCTACTTGTTGTTAATATTAGGTCGTCGGGAAAGTCATGACGTATTTTTCTATGTTTTTCTGTGCAGAAATGAATCATGGCTTTCCCAATGACCCAATACATTAGCTAGCCTCTTCAGATTCTGGAATGAGACCAAGGAACACATGTAATGAAAGCAATGGGTCTTGCTTTTCCACTCACCTTTCCCTCTCCTTTTTTCCTCTCATCTTCTCTATCTTCTTCTGATCTCTTTTAGTTATCATTTCTCTTTTCTTTTTGCGGTGTATTCATGCACAGACAGGTCCAATGGATGGTGCTGTGGCTAAAATAGCTTGTTCCTGTCTGGGAAAGAACTCCTTTGGGGATTTTAAGTATAAAGCAATATCCCTCCTGTCTAAGTCTAGGGTGTTGGGAGAAGAGTCAGGAGTCTGCCACTTAATACTATTCAGATTTATGGTCCTAAGAGGCTCTTAACAGGTACACTAGAAAGCCGGTCTATATAATTTTGATAGCAGGTACTCTTGGAAGACTGTGAAGGACTCCGGCCTACCCAGGGAAAGTCCTTTCTGAATAGATCTTCCCTTTAGAACTGTGGAAGGAAGGAATCAGATACCTGGAGAAGTTGCTTGGAAACACCAGGAGACCTCCTACGGAGCTGCAGAAAGGGCCAGCTGGAGAAGACTTCATTTCTGCAGACTGGCACTTCCATTCTTCCCCTCCAATTAATTCATACGAGTGAGCCACATCCAGTCTAGTGAATACCCATCCCCCATGGAGGGAGACCATTGCTGACCTGCTGTTATACCCCTCAGGGAGGAAAAGGAATAGATTGCTCACCCAGCTGGATGGATTTCAAATAAATTGCAATGAAGATTTATCCTATTCCCAAACTAACTGGAAACTTAGATTCTAGGGAGGGAAAAAAATGGAGATAAAAATGATGATGGATGGAGATGCTTCAAGCTCTACTGGTAAAGCAAGTAGGAGGCAAAGGCAAGAAAAGCACTTCCTTAACTTCCGCCCAGACTTTCTATTTATTTCTGTGTCTTTGAAATAGGCTGTTCAAGCTTTTTAGTAAGATGGCAAAATGAGGTTTTCCATTCTTCCTTTCACATTTCACAGATATGAATAATACCAGATTTACTATTAAAAAAAAATCACATTTGAGATTCCAGCCTGTGCTTTATTTTTTTCCATTAATGGGTTCTTTCCAAGGCAGGAAATCAACAAGAGAGAAAATTTATAGCTAGACTAAGTTAAAGAATGCTGTTCTGAGCACTACATTTCTTTTCTGCTTTTAAATATCCCCATTTGTCTTCACATTTTCTTTTCCAGATCCCTCCCCATCCTATTCCATGTGGCTAGATGCTTAATATGCTAACACTTAGGAGAACAGAAGGCTTTCTCCAGAGAGAGTCACAGAGCTGTTCTGTGTAGCTGCCAGAACAACCAACCTGAACCTCCCAACACAGACCAGCCCAGCCCTGCCAGGATATGATCTGTCTCCAGTCCCACAGCAGATGAGAGGCCCAGGGGCACCTTGGATTGGCTTTCTACACCAGAAATGAAAGATAGGTTCAAAGATTGAGCAAAGTGTCTGGGAAGATTAAAAAAATACACACACACGCACACACACACACACACACACACACACACACACACACACACAAAGTTACCTATTGAGATAACTAATTGAAAAATATATTGGCTAGGAATAGGCAATTTATTCTCTCTCAGGAATTTCTCTATTCACTCCAGGCTCTCTTGTCTTCCAGTTATAATCAAAGAAGGATTTCTTTTCAAACACATTATATTGTTTCTTTTTGTACTATGTGCTTAGATAATTCAGGTAAGGTTATGATCTTACAATTGCACAAGTTAGTATATATAAATTTATTAGGCAAATATTTTTTTGAGAGGTTTTTGCTATAGGGCGCGTGCACTTGCCAGACAGAGAGAGACATAGAGACAGAAAGCGAGAAATCACCCCCTAGGGGAGATGGCCATGCCACAATCCCTTCTCCTCCATTCTCCTCTCGGGATCTTGGGCATGCACGCACACGTGCCCGGCGTGAGTTTTAAGCCACCGGGTCCAGGACGCGAACCATGGTCAACTACGTGGGAGTCCAGCAACATAGCCATTACGCTAACTGCTGGTCTATTTTAAAATATTTTAAAATATTTTTAAAATAGAAAGAAATAGAATATAACTTAATAAATTTTTATCTTTTAGTTTCTTGAAGTTGGCAGAGGTCGCAAGCTTAAAAAAATAGGAAACTATCTTGGACATCAAGAACTTTGCTTTTCTTCATTGTTCTTTTTAATTAAAAATGAAAAAATTAAGGTAATTTTCTACCAATAAAATTCGCAAAGATTTAAATATATATATATACACACATATATACACATATATATGTGTGTATATATATACACACATATCTGAGAGAGACAGAGAGAGAAAGGGAAAGTGAGAAATCACTCTCCCAACCCTAGAGGGGATGACCATGCTGGAATCCCTTGTTCTCTATTCTTCTTTGGGATTTTGGGTATACCTGCTGTAATTTTCAAGCCTCCAGATCTAGTACTTGAACCACACAGCTGGTCATGTGGAACTCAGTGCCTAAACTTCTTACCACCTGCTGGCTCAGCAAAAAATATTTTTACAGATTATATCTTCTTATATGAATAGAGGGAAGGAAAATAGACATTTAAATGCTGCTCAGAGATAGAAGTAATAGAGAGGCCCAGGATGCTCAGCTTGAGCACTTCAGGGACCCCTGCCCAGCCTGCTATGGGGGAGAAGGGGCTGCTCCAGCCTTCAAGAACCAATACCTGGTTCCTGTGATCTCTGAGACAGAAGAAATAAGAAGGAAGGAGCTGCTGTCCCATTTATGCTATTGTTCTGACTCTCACCTGCCCAGGAACAACAGGGCGGCCCAGGCTGCTTAGTCTGAGCTCATCAGCCTGCTGTGTAGAAGAGGCTTCTCTGGTCCCCACAGTGCACAAGCACTGTGTGAATTGGTCTACCAACTCTTAATTATACCTAGCCAGTTCGATTTCCAGCCTCATTGGGAGCAGAAAGATTTGGGTAAACAGGAAGAGAGGAGACTCTAGAGGATACTCTAGAGACTCTAGAGGAATTCTCTCCCCATGACCATCTAGCAGTAAAAGAAGAGAAACTTCCTTTGGAAGACTTGAACCCAAGACTCCTACTGTGGATTCTACATCCCATTCACAGTAGAGGAGGGAAACTGGCACACAGCTAATGCAGACCATAGGGAAGGGCATGAGCACACAGGCACAGAAACATACTCCATAGAAGTAGGAAACATTGAGTAAACCAAAATTAAACCTAAAATTCGAAGCAGACCTTTAAGAAATAGGACAGAAACAGGAAATACCTTCTCCTCAAGGGAACATAAACACTCCTCACCAGCAATGGATAAAACACATGAGATCACAGAAATGTCTGTAAAGATTTTAGCATATTTATTGCAACAAAACTCAATGTGATGCAAGAGTAAACAGATAACCAATTCCAGGAGATGAGAAAAATCCTTCCTTGACATTTCTATAAAGAAATAGACACACTGAGACCAGCAGTTAGCGTAATGGCTATGTCACTGGACTCCCATGTAGTTGACCACGGTTCAAGTCCTGGACCTGGTGGCTTAAAACTCATGCCGGGCGCGTGTGCCCAAGATCCCGAGAGGAGAATGGAGGAGAAGGGACTGAGGCATGGCCATCCTCCCTGGGGAGTGATTCTCCCGTTCTGTCTCTCTCTCTCTTTCTGGCGAGTGCACGCATCCTATAGCAAAAACCTCTACTACAAAAAAAAAAAAAAAGAAAAAAAAGAAAAAAGAAATAGACACACTCAAAAAGAATCAAACAGAACTTCTGGAGATAATAATATGATACAAGAAATCAAAACCTCTCTCAAAAGTATCAACAGCAGATTAGACTATACAGAAAAATCTCTAATCTTGAAGACAAAAACTTTTATCCAGTCAAACCAAAAAGAATAGAATAACCATTAAAAATCAGGACAACATATGGGGAATCCCAGACACCATTAAACAGCTGAATAGGCACAGAGACAGATAAAAGCACAGAAAATATCTTTCATCATATATTAACTAAAAACTTTCAAAATTTAGAGGAATGTGGACATCCAAATCCAGAAAATACAAAGGATATCAAATAGATATAAGAAGTTCCTCTCCAACTTATGTCATAGCCAAATTGGTAATAATCAAAGACAAAGACAGTATTCTAAAAATGGCAAGAGAGAAATGCCAAGTTATTTACAAAGGTTACCCCATTAGACTAATATCTGACATCTCAACTGAAATAATGCTGGCAAGGAAAGAATGGGAAGACATATTTAAAACTCTGAAAGAAAAACAATTTCAGCCAAGAGTGCTATAACCAAGAAGATTATCCTTAAAATGGGAAGAAGAAATAAAATCATTCCCAAATAAACAAATGCTAAAATAATTCACCAAAACTAAACCAGCTCTTCATGAAATACTTAAGGGAATACTACACCAGGAAAACTAAAGAGAGATAAATAGAAATAAGAGAACACAAAACAACTAGAGAAAATGAGTAAGTCCACACATACTGATAATAACATTGAATATCAGGATTAAATTTCCTAACAAGGCTATAAACAGATTCAGCCATCTAACACACAAGTAGGTTTAAGTTCAAATTCACCAAATATTTGATAGGCAGTTGTCTCCATAGGTTTCCATTTACATATTTATTATAACCATTCTTATTGTATAAAACTACATAACAGAGAAAAAGTCCAAATATTATAAGTAGCTGAGTCTTTCCTTGGAATGAATTTAAAGAAGGTTAAAATCAAGAACATTATAAAGCCCATAAATCACCAAATCACTGATTTTACTGTTTCTTCATTTTTAGACTTCTTTTCCAATTCTTTTTTTATTTTTGCTTTTTAAGAGACATTTCTTTATGTGCAGTACAGTACTATGGCTTTACAAGAACTTACAGTGAGTGAGTAAAAGTTTTCTATCTCTTCCTAATAAGCTACTCTTAAATACAATTGTGCATATCTCTTACTGGAGGAATGGTACAGCAGATCTTTTCAGAATATAAACTTTTATTTCCCACAATCCTCTACATGGAAATTACGAATTATTCTTTCATCAGCTATGTTAAGATTATCTTTATTTTTAAAAATCCATCCTAGGGACCAGCAGGTGGCATGGTGGTTAAGGTGTTGGACACTCCCAAATGGCCGACTGCGAGTCCTGGAGCTAGTGTCTTGCTTTCTCAATTTCTCTCTCTCTCTCTATGTGTCTCTCTCAGGTCAAATTTAAATAAATAAATGAATAAATAAAATTAAATAATTCTTTAAAAAAAAATCCATCCTCATTAATTTTAGAAAATTTCTGTGACCGATTTTTAATCAATTAGTTTTTCTTTAGAACGGTATTTCACAATAAAGAATGTCACAAACAATTCAGTACATACTTCCAAAATATGCAGCTTTTGAATGTTCACAACATAATATAAAGTTGAGTGTTGAAGATGGTGAATATGCTTATATTTTCAGTTTGTTTATTATACACTAGACCATTCTGTACACTACAATGATATGTAATAATTATATGCAAATCACAAATTACAATAAATATTTTTTAAAATGCCGTCCATTTTGAATATAAATGCATAAATTTTTTGAGTATAATTACAAATATATACATAATCTACAGATTAAAGGACATGACATATGAGTTCACTTTAAAGTAATCTAGTAAAATGTAGATGGAGATAAGTAGGATGAGGAAATATATGGTAAGATTGACTGTATATTAATAGTTGTTGAAGTTCACAGTAACTAAATGGGAAGTTGTTAAATGATTTTCTCTAATTTGTATATATTTAAAATTTTTATAATGAACATTTAAAACAGAAAAAAAACCAACATGCATTTTTCCTTAAATATTTTATTATTTTTTAATTATGATATTTGGTTTATATCCTATTGCTGTCTATGTTTGTGGGCTGCAATGTGGCTATTACTGCTATAAAGACAGAAATAGTATCCATGAAAAAACTTCTTGAAGTAATAAATGCATACAGTAAAGTGACAGGACACAAAATTAACTTACAAAAATCTATAGCATTTCTATATACAAGCAGCAAGCAGACAGAGACAGAACTGAAGAAAGTAATTCCATTTACCATAGCCACAAGAAGCATAAGATACTTAGGAATAAAACTAAACAAGGAAGTCAAAGACCTCTATAATGAAAACTGTGAAAACCTTAAAAAGGAAATTGAAAAGGACACTAAAAAGTGGAAGGACATCCCATGTTCCTTGATTGGCAGAATTAATATAATCAAAATGGCAATCATACCCAAATTAATCTACATGTTTAATGCAATCCCTATAAAATTACAAGAGACATTCTTCATAGATCTAGAAAAATAATAATAGAATTTGTCTGGAACCATAAAAGACCCTGTTTTGCTAAAGCCATCCTGCACAAGAAGACTGCAGTAGGTGGCATCTCACTTCCTGACCCAAAAATATATTACAAAGTTGTGATAATCAAAACATCATGGTATTGGCAAAAAAGCAAACATGAAGACCAATGGAACAGAGTAGAGACTCCATAGATAAACCCCAAAACATACAGCCAACTGATCTTTGACAAAGGGTACCAGTCAATCCTGTGGGAAAAGGGAAATCTCTTTAGCAAATAGTGCTGGAAAAACTGGGTATACACCTACAGGAAGATGAATCTGAACCCCTATCTGTCACCATTAACGAAAATCAATTCAAAGTGGATCAAAGATCTAAACCTAAGACTGCAAATGATAAGACTACTGGTGGAAAACACTGGGGAAACTCTAGAATACATTGAATTAAGGAAAGACTTCTTAAGCAAGACCCCCAAAGCACAAGCAATAATCCACAAACTAGACAGGTGGGATTACATCAGAATAAGGAGTTTCTGCACAGGAAAGGACACCGTAATTAGTGTGAATCAACAATCCTCAGAATGGGAGAGAATTTTTGTTAATTGTGCCTCAGATAAGGGACTGATAATCAGAATACACAGGGAACTCAAGCAACTTACCTCTCCCAAAAATGATTAACCCAATTAAAAGATAGGAAAATGAGCTGAATAAACAACTCTCTAAGGAAGACATATGAACAGCCAAAAAGCATATGAAAAAATACTCAACATCCCTCATTGTAGGGGAGATGTGGATCAAAACCACAATGAGATACTACCTAACCCCAGTCAGAATGACAAAGATTAAAAAAGCAAATAATGATAAGTACTGGGGAGTATGTGGTGAAAGGGGGACACTCCTATACTGTTGGTGGAGAACGATATGGAGGTTCCTCAAAGACTTTCAAATAGAACTACCATATGATCCAGCAATTCCACTCCTGGGTATCTACCCAAAGGACAGGAGAATACTCAGTCAGAAAAGTACTTGCACAACTATTTTCATTGCAGCATTACTCATGATTACTAAGACATGGAATCAACCCAAATGTCCGCAAACAGATGAATGGATTGAAAAATTATGGCACATATACTTGTGGTGGGCACTGCATACGGAAACCATCTTAAACTATCCACCATCTTGAGCTATCCACCATCTTGGAAACCTTTAGGTTTCACTTCCTCAATGAGCAAACCATTTCTCAGAAATCATGTGACCAACCGTTCTCCCCAGAAGCGATTGGGTTTCTAGGCAACGGGAGAGATTCACCCACACCAATGATTGGTTCATACTGTTCTATCTCATTTGCATTTCGGGCAACCAATCAATGCCCACCAACTTGTATATAACTCACCATTTTTCCTCAATAAACAGAGGTAGACGGAAGACTTGATCAGCACCTTGTGTTGTCTCCACTCTGTGTCTGTGTGTGTGTGCGTGTGTGTTTGTCCCATCCCTCCCCCAGGAAACCTGTTCAACAGTCCCACGGGTCGGGACACTACTTCATGGAATACTATTCAGTCATAAAAATCAACAAAGCCCTGGAATTTGATAGAAAGTGGATGAATATGGAAGATTTGTTGCTGAGGGAAGTAAGTCAGGCTATGAAAGAGAGACATTGTATATCTCCACTTAACATACTGACTTTCCACACTCTATGGTAGAGACTGAAAGACTAGAGAACATAAAAGCGTTAAAAATTGTAATGGACACTAGAGACAAAGTGGAAAAAGAGTGTGGGAGGGGAAGATCGTAGGAAAGGCAATGGGGGGGATGGATAAGTAAGACACTTGTAAGACACAGATAAGATTTTTTATCTGTTGATGAGGATGTGTACAATAGTCTTAACTAGGCTGGACTGAGGTGTATATCATGCTGGGTAAAGTCTCTTCACAATCTAAATGATGTATAGCATTTTAGGTATGAATAATAATTTAAAACATTAATTAAAAAAAAGGAGAAAAATTTCACTGTAGGGGCTAGCAGGTGGCATGTTGGTTAAATGTGCTGGGGGTCCCATATGGCCATTTGTGGTTCGAGTTTCGGATCTGATGGCTTTCTCTTTCTCTTTGCTCAAATTAAAAAATAATAATAACAAGTGAAAATAAATACATAATTATTTTCAACATTTTTCACTGCATATATTATATAATGCTTCATTTTCCTCTAATTGATTGCCCTCCGCACATACACACACACACACACTGCCCTCTACCCCTCTGCCCATATATTTAGTTTGTTTCCTGGGTGGCCTACTCATGCTTATAGTCTCTTTGAATTCTACAGATGCATTATATTATTTGAAATTGAAACCCCAAGGCATGACTATGAGGACTTATTGCACGTCTATTTCTTACAATAAAAATTGCACGCGCAAATGTCTGGCTACCATGTAACCTTCCTGTAAGGACTGGACTGAAGGAAACACTAATTCAGTCTGGAGAACTAGAAATGCAGTTGAACCTCATTGTTGATAATGCTGAGAAGATGATAGGTAGTGAGTCTCCATGAAAGGTAGCACTAAGAAAAACATTATCAGACAGCAAATTACCATGGCTGAAGCCCCATCTATGGGCCCTCTGTTCAGATGATTGATGTAAAGGTTAACATTGATTGTAATAAAACCACATTAATTATCACTTTAAGAAAAACAAGTATTTATTGAGCACCTACTCTGTGCTGAGTGCTTGATTGCTAGTTATGAATAGATAATATAGGGAATGGTCTTTGCACCCAAAGAACTTGCTATTTAGCTGGAGATACAATTAATACAAGAGCCAGTAAGGATCATAGGACAAGATATACTTAATTGTAAAATTGTTTCTTATGGGGGCCAGCAGGTTACATAGTGGTTGGGATGCCAGATTCCCTCATGGGGAACCATGGTTTGAGTCCTGGACATAGTGGCTTGAAACTACTGCCAGGTGCATGTGCATGTTTGCTCAAAATCCCAAGAGGAAAATGGAGAAGGGATTACATTGTGGTCATCCCTCTAGGGGGGTGATTTCACAGTTTTTTTTTGTCCTGTCTCTTTAGTGAGTGTACACACCCTATAGCAAAAATCTGTCTTAAAAAAATTTTCTTATGGGTCATAAATTACATGCATTTCAGAGGAAACAAGGAGGGTGGACTTAATTAAGCATGTGCTATAAAAATGTTGATGTGAACTCTGAAGGAAGAATAGGTCTTGAAAAAGAGTCATGACACAGATTTGTGGAAAGTTAAATAGCCCAGGACTGTTATGACTAGATTGAAGAGTAAGCAAGGGCAGGGGTGATGGGAAGGAAAAAGCTTTTCTGTTTGTTTTGAATTCATGATAGAGTGTGTGTATACATGCAAGAGAGAGAGCCAGAGGAGAGAGAGCAAGAGAAAGACACCTTCTTTCTATAGGACGTGGTTGAGATTGCCTTCCACAGGGCAATTTCTTTTTGTAATCCTCCATCTTGCCAGAACTTTCAGCATGTGCCTAGTGTGTTTCCAGGCCAGCCAGGCCAGGTACTCAGACTATAGTTGGAACGAGGCTTCCAGTGTGCTACTGATTGAACCTCAGAGACTGGGCCAAAAGGCTTTTTTGTTGTTGCTGTTTCTTAAATAAATTTGAATACTCTCAAGTTAACATATATGTATCAGAATTAGCCTGTCTAGGGAAGAAAATGACATTCTTAAGCCAGCTGACTATAATGTGACATGAAAATGAACTTCTTTAAAAATCTTTAGAGAAAAAGATCCACTTGGTAGGGAGGTTATTTAGTTTAACAGGTCACTGAATAAGTTAGGAAACCTGATTCTTTTCTGATATCAAGTTTGTTAACTGCCTTGACCTTACATCAGAGGAGACTATTATTTATTGACTGCTTCCTCTATGCTAGACTTCTTCCAGGGAGTAATTTTTTTTTTTTAATCTCTATTATACAAACCACGGAGCCGAGACTCAGAGAAGTCTAGAAATGTAACTAAATTCACACAGCTAGAAGGAGTAGGATTGTTATTTAAACTTTCACTCTCTGACTCCACAACTCCACAATTTGACCAGTGTCTCAAATAGCCCTGGTTCCAGAATGTCAAAATGTTAAAAACACATGTGGGAAGGTTTACATAAATTTCACCTTTTCTAACCTTTGCAGATTTCTGTTTTTCCATCTTGTGATAGGGCATGACTTAAATCATAACATAGCTGCATGTTTCACAGGAGAGCTTCTTAAAAACTGAAGTATCTGTTTTCAAATAGCATTGAAATTCTAGAGGCCAATATGTTTCCTAAGAGTGAAAAGTTCTTGGCCCAGTACCCAGGCACAAGAGTCTCCTGCTATGTGCTTCCATGGAAATAGGCCAGGGATGTCCACAGCTACACAGCAGAGGAATGTGGCCTTTGCAGAGATAGTCAGGGAGGGTACTCAGCAAGAGGAGGAAATGGCTACATTTCAGTAACCTGCAAGACTTGGAATTCACAGGAAATGATTTCTTCCCTTGTGGGAGCTAAGGCATTCCAGTAAATCTGAGCGCCTGTCAGAGAAGCAGCCACCATGAGGCTGATTACATTTGCAGTTAAAACCCCCCAAATCCCACTCATAATGGTTCTTACTTTGAAAATGATATCTTACAAGGATCTTTGCTAATGTCTCTCCCCTAGAAAACAGATTTCATTTTCACTGAAACTCCCCAGAGCCACAGAGATAAGCTACCTATATAGATGCAAAGTAGCATATTTTCCCAAAATGTAGGAATTGGACTTCAGTATGTTAATTGATTTCTACATACCCAGATCTGCCTGGAAGGTTGGGTAATTCCAACAATACTACCCTTTACCTCACATTCACAGAAGGCCATTCATGTTACTTTTTTCATTTCTAGGCCTGTGTCTGAATGGTTTCCCCAGTGGGGCCATGGTTTGGGTAAGAGGACTGTGATTTTAAGTCATCCGAGAGGAAAACTATTCAGCAACCCAGGAGATGTTGCTGTAGATTGCTGCAAGTTCCTTGTAAAGTAAGAGTGGTACCTCTGGAAGCTCATCCAGCCAGTTGGGAAGTCACAGTAGCCCTATCTTTTTCCTCAGAAGAACTTGGAATTTTAGAAATTTCTGATGTGCAGAAAAGGAAATAGGCACCTGAGATGGAAAAGATCTTTTAAAAACTTATATATATATATATATATATATATATATGCAACATATATAAACACACAATATATATATATATATAAATACATGTGTATATATATATATAAATATATGCAATATGCAAACACACATACACACACACACACACACACACATTTACACATCTCCCTTAAAATGGTAAAGAGGCCCCTGTGAGGACGTCAGACTAGAAAGAAATGATGATTTATAAAGCAGTTTCCTTAGTCTAAGAACACACCATCTTCTATTTCACAACAGAAATCTTCCTCCAGTAAGAACAGTAATCTAAAGATATCACTGGCCAAATTTCAACTTCGAATGAAACCCTCTTTCAAGTTATTCCTGTGCCTCCTGTTAACTTTCTTAACTTGAGGATGGAGCTTTCTTTTACAGCTTTAGAACTACATCACCTTCCTCCTCTTATCTCCTCATTCCTTCCTCATGAGTCCTTCTCTTTCACCTCCCCTTTTCAGACCACTTTCCCCTCTAGCTTCCTATTCTCTGTTCCTTTTGTTTTCTTTTTCTGCTTCCTTCTGCTTATTTATGTTTTCTTTCTTTCTGTCTTTCTTCTTGCCATTCCCTCTCCATCCTTTCCTTCTTCCTTCTCTCAAAAACAAGTGAATGAACACACAAGTACACTCACACCCACAGGGATATTCACTGTCATGGAGGAACACCATGTTTTCCTAAAAGGCTGACTTTAACTTC
>NW_006207899.1:1100927-1110192 GCF_000334495.1 Tupaia belangeri chinensis
CAGCAGTCTTTGGATGCTTTCTGAACTTTAGCTTTTTTAAAAAATTTTATTTATTTTATTTTTATTTTATTATTTACATAGCAATGGAATTATGAACAATTTAGAATATTTCAGTTTTTTAAGGTTTTTGTCAAAGTGAGTATGCTTGCTGGAGAGAGAGACAGAGACAGAGAAAAGAAAAGTGAGAAATCACCCCTTGGGGAGATGGCCACGCAGCAATTCCTTCTCTTCCATTCTCCTCTTGGGATTTTGGGTATTCATGCACATGTGCCCAGTGTGTTTCAAGTCACTGGGTCCAGGACTCAAACTACAGTTAGCCATGTGGGAATTCAGTTTAGTACCATAATCACCATGCCATGTGCTGGCCCCTAGAATATTTCATTGTTTATTACACTTGTCTATTCCTAATTACTGAACATTACACTGGGTAATTTATAAAAATCAGAGGTTTATTTAGCTCATCATTTTGGAGGTCCACGTTTGAAGAGCCACCTCTAGCAAGGGTCTTCTTGATGGAGACTTTCTGTAGAACCCCAAGGTGGTGTTGGCACTGTATGGAGAGACAGAGCAAGAGCAGAGCATGTGAGTCTGTATTTGCTCTTCTTATGAAGCTATTAGGGAATCAATCATGGGGGCCCACCCTGATGTCATCCAATCCTGATAACCTTCCAAAGTTCCCTTTCAAAACAATAAAGACATTTTATCTTCACCCTCTCAACACCATTAGAATGGCTCACTAAATCTCAACACATGGTTTTCTAGGGGAACACATTCAAACCATAGCTGTCATAGATCATTATTTCATATAATTCTAAGAGTTGAATTGATAGACATCATATCTTTATTTTAAAAAAAGCCTAGGTACAGAGGGGCCAGATAGTGGAACAGTGGTAAATATGATGCTCTGGTTCCAGGTTGGTTCCAGAGACCTCCATGAATACAAAGGGCCTGTGTGTACCTACATTGGTGACTGACTGAAGCTAATAGCAGGAGTGTCTCTAGCCAATAGTGATCGAGCACTTACTAATTGCCTGCCACCCTTGTGAGCTATTTATATGTGTTCTGTCCTGTAATTTTTGAAACATCTCTATTGTGTATGCCACAGGCCATTGTGATCTGCTTCTTTTTGTTAAAGCATCTATTTATTTCTTTCTTCATCTATTTATTTGTTGTGGTCAGCCATGTGGGAATCCAGCACCTCAACCACCAGGCTACCTGCTGGCCCCATGATCTACTTTTTATGAATGAAGAAACTGAGACTAGAGATTAAATAACTTGCTCAAGGTCTCTAGTAAGGTGGGGAGTTCAACTAGTGTAAGTTGGTAAATTTCAAGTACCACGTGAACGAACGGGGTGAAAAATATGCTTGTAGTTCTGAGCTGGAGGAAAAAAAAAATCACTGTTTACTTGGATATATAAAGAGACAGGAGAGTAGAACTGTAGGAGACCTTGGAGACTAGAATCTTCTCTTCTAATGTCATACTTGATGAAACTGAAACTCAAAGGCAGAAATTATCTGCTGAAAGATGGAGACTATGAATGGTATTCGGAAGATGGGTAGGGGTTTGACAGATAAAAGAGAGCAAGAAGGCATTCCCAGGGAAGGAAAAAAAAAAGTATCCTAAATCATATTCCAATTATTTTTTATATTGATTTATTTTCACTAAGAACCTTTCTTCAACATTTAATATCCAGGGAGAAGAGTTTGGCGAAGAGAGGAAAAGAGGAACATTTGTAACTGCTGTCACCTCCTGCAGTTTGAGAGTTCTTGTCCCCATGGAACTGGGTTAGTCAATGTTACCAGTTGCTCCTGTCTATCTGATGAAGGACCATGACTGAAAAAGGGCCAAACATAGGTAACAACTTGAATGAAATAAAGCTTTGGGAGAAAGAGAAATACAATGAAAAGTATCCGAGAATATAACCTAAAGCATTGCGACTGAAAAAGTCGAGTGTGTAGGAAAATTCGCCATAGTCTCTTTACTCTGTGTTATCCTCAAACAGAGCACAGTTTTATATAGAATGTTTGCTGCAAAATGAGACACAAATAGTTCCGAGGATTAACTTTGAATTTCCTGGATTTGGTGGGCATAAATCAGGTCCTTCATGCTATTTTAACACTTCTTGAAAACAAGGTCCTTATGAATAAATGGCAAAAGTGGGTCAAGTAATGCTTTATTCATTAATAAGTAAAATCTAGAACTTGGAGTAATGCTCCCTAATTATGAAATGGGCAGCGCTCCGTGCTGTTTTCTGATTGGCTGACATCAGTTTGAATGCAAAGCTTTATTTCACTGCGGAGTCCTGGCATGCTTCACACATTAAAATTCTAAGCTGTCTAAGTAGGTGTGAAACTAATTTCGTGTTTATTTTTTAAAACCCACCTATGATCATTTAGGACCATCCACTTCACTTTGGGAGGGCAGCACCCGGTTGTAGGTGGGCCCTGGGAGACAATAAAGGAGAGGATAATTTCGTAAATGCCTTAAACCAGAATATTTATAGCTTCCTGGAATAGTTGTAACTACTTATCCATTTTTCCAGCCACAACTTTTCTTAATAAGAAGGGCTTTGAAAAACCTGCTAAATCTGGGCATAAAAGGAAACAGAAGTTTTCCTAGAGCAGTGGAATTTTTTAAAGTCACATAGTAACCTTATTGATGAAATCAGGAAGAGAGCACTTTCAGATCAGACTTAAGGGAGGTTATTTACAAAACATAGGCTTTGCTTAGCACATCAGACACATCTACCAGGGCTCCTGCAGTACGAAGACACAGCCCATGACTCGTTTCCTATCAAGTCAGACTATTTTGCAGACTCCTCAATGGAGAACGTAAAATGGTGTTATGAGCAACTGATTCATTCGAAACTACCAAAAAGACTATTTGCAAAGGTCATTTAGCACTTTAAAAAGAAAAAATAACAATAAAGTCAGATTCATTAGCAGTGAAATTGGAAAAAAAAAATGCATGTGTGTGTGTTTTTTCTTGCTTGGATAGAATGTATCTTCCCTGGTTCAGTCTTCTCATAAAAACACTTTCTTATTAAAAAGGTCTATTTTGATAAAATTTAATTTTAAAATTTAGTGCTTTATTAGATCACAGACCATCGAAGCTAATGTACATTTTGGAAAAGCTATATTCTCATTGACCAGCACTTACCAACATTTGATGTGGTATTATCTGTTTTTTTTCATGAGAAAGTGAGAGAAGAAAAAAGAGAGAGACAAAGAAAGGTATTTTTGATGGGGTCTCATTGCATCATAATCCTCTTGCCCTAGTTCCCCAGTTAGTTAGGGCAACCATGTCTGGCAGTTCAGATTGTCCAGGAAACAAACCAGTGCCTCCTGTGTGGTTCCCAGCCTCCTAAGAGGTTGCATTACTTGTGTGTCACTGCAGCTGGTCCCTCGAGGAGATTTTAGTTGTGTAATAAGCTCCTTGAAAGATCTATGGTCTTGGACAGTTATTTTTCTTTCCTTTTTTTTTTCTTTGTGATCCTTCTCCTGCTTTAAAAAAGCAAATACGGAGTGAAATAATGTAGAACTTTCTAAAATGTTGAAGAATAAAATCTCCCTCTTCACACTAGCGGCCTT
This sequence comes from Tupaia belangeri chinensis, assembly GCF_000334495.1. NCBI lineage: Eukaryota > Metazoa > Chordata > Mammalia > Scandentia > Tupaiidae > Tupaia > Tupaia belangeri. The sequence continues at coordinate 1,104,520 of NW_006207899.1, forward strand.
CTACTCCAGAGGCCACCATCCTCTTCTTGCATCTTCCTGAGTTGGAAGAAACTGACAAGGAAACTGTATGTTCTTCATCCTGCTGAGACTAACTAGAATTCTGCAGTTGTGTTTTATTAGTCCCAGGAGAAAAGTGGGAAGTCAGTCACCATAGCACAGGTTATGATGCAGCCTGTTGCAGGCAGATCAGAGGCATCAACTTCGAATGCAAAAGCCATGCATCATGGCCACATAATGAGGTCAATCTTATAGTTATGATGTGGTATTAAATGCAAATTTCTTTTCTCTTTCAACAAATATTATGGGCATTGATGCTATATAAGCCATGGCAGAGCATTAAGGAAAATACAAAGATGTATAAGAGGCAAGACATTCCTTCAGAAAGTTTGAAGAGCAGATGAGATGATGCATGAATGCCAATAACTGAAAAAAAAAAGGGTATAAAATAGTCTTAACAGTGGCACAAGGAGAAAACTGTAAGATTTAGGAAGACACATTTCTAGCTAATGAGATCAAGCTAATTGTCATAGAGTAATGTAGGAATTATATTTTCCTATATTAAACAGTATCTAATAGATGTTATGAAATCATTATACATATATATATGTATGTATATCAGTTTAATTTCATAGCAACTGGAGGAAATAGGCATTATTATCCTCTTTTTCGCAAATGAGAAAACAAGAGACTTAGCCAATTTAAGAGTATTTGTGTGATAGTGATAGGATTTGAGTATTTGAACACTGTAATAACAGATTTCAAAGACCATCTTTTTTTTTTTAAGAAAAGAACTATTTATTTATTTAATTATATTTGTTATTATTATTTTTTAGTTTGACCAGAGAGAGAAAGGGAAAGCGAGGAAGCAAGCTGCCAGGTCTGAGACTCGAACCATGGTAAACCATGTGGGAATCCAGCGCCTTTAACCACCACACCACCTGCCAGCCCTCGAAGCCCGTCTTCTTAATCTTAAATTAATTCCCTATTTCACATCCCAATTACTCACCAGTCTCTCTAGTCTAGATGGCAGTCTAGTTCTTCCATATCTCCTTCCACCGTCTTATAAAGAAACATTCTGTAGAGCACTCAACTAAAAGGCAAGATCTCTTAGAGCACAGGAGAGAGGGAGGTAAGGAGAGTAAAGATCAGAGACATGATTGGACAGAAGCAGGGGTAGCCATGGATAAAGCAGTAATATTAACGATAGTTCAATATTATTTGGTTAGAGAGGAATTAGTTGATTTAGGTTTTTTGTTCTTTTGTTCCTTCTGTTTCTTGTATGTGTGTGTGTGTTTATATGTGATAATTAAGAAATCAGTACCATTTCTATCCTTCTTTACAATTTCTACCTTCGTATATTTTTTGTAATTTAAACCTCCATTGAGTGTCTACTAATTATGGTCATAGAAGTGTTAGGAATGATATAAGGAAAGTAATATTGTTTATCTAAGTATAAGGGAAAAAGACTCCCTAGAGGGTGGCTACTTAAAACTCTTTTCTTGGAAAGAAGTCAGATTCTCATCAGATCTTGATGCTTGAATGAATCATAGGGACACACACCATCTTCAGAGAAAGGACCTTTGGAACTGTGTTGAGGTAAGCAGGGGTAAAGAGCAAAACATTTGGAGCCAAAGATCTGCATTTGAATGTCAACCTTATGAATTAGCAGTTGTCTAAGCCTGAATGTTTTTTTATATGTAAAACAACAGTAATTAACTTTACTGAAATTTCAGTTATCACGAAGATGAAAACAGGTAATGGATCTGGAAACACTTTTGTAAATTGCAAAGGCTTTTCTAGAGGTTCTTACTGTCATTCTGGATTCACAGTTACTCACTTATCTACCTTTCTGAGTTCTAATCAAAGAAGAAGAAATACTGAGGACCAAAAGGAGGTGAACGGTATTAAAGGAGATGCAGTTGTTCTCAAACTTGTGGCTTCAAAACAAAGTTGTATTAGCATGCTGAGGACTGGGGCCTTCAAAACATGACCTGAGAACCCATCTGCAAGGTTAACTGGATTTTGCGAATCAGACTTTTGACCAGTGGCATGAAAGGTTTTGTCTTACATTTCCAACCGTATGGAAGGCAGACCCGTGGCTCTGATTCAAATGTGTTTTGTAAGGGAGGAGGAGAAGGAGAGGCCATTCTTGCTCTCTGTTTGTTCCATGTGGATGGTACTCATGAGAAAGAGACAAGATGGAGTCTCTTTCAGCTTTTGAAAATAAATAAATAAATAGTTGCTCCCATTGGAGAGAGTAAGAAAGCACCAATCAGAAAGGATACTTTTTGGGAACCAGCAGTTAGCGTAATGGCTATGTCGCTGGACTCCCACGTAGTTGACCACCGCTCGCATCCCGGACCCTGTGGCTTAGACCTCACCCCGGGCGCGTGTGCGTGCGTGCCCAAGATCCTGAGAGGAGAATGGAGGAGAAGGGATTGCGGCGTGACCATCCCCTCTGGGGGGTGATTTCTCGCTTTCTGTCTCTATGTCTCTCTCTGTCTGTCTGGTGAGCTCACGCGCCCTATAGCGAAAACCTCTCCAGAGGTTTTTTTTTCCTGCAGAGTCTAGGAAATAGAGCTTCCAGTGTGGTTTATTCCAGTGTAGTGGGAGTGACCTTCTCTGTGAATTATGGGGACAAAGGATTGTTACCAGACTTTATTTGTGTTAGGTGCATTGATTCTTTTGAGAAACTGATAAAATTTGGAGATATTTTCCCAGAAAGAAATACATTTAAGGCTAGTATTTTCATATAGTCTTAAGAAGTTCATATACAACATCCATGGATTCTCTGTGGAGATCACATTTAGAATTCTGAGTCTGTATGCATGTTAATTTTCATGACTATATTTCATCTGAAGGAATACCATAGTCTACTATTAAAATTCCATCTAAGGGCTAGCAGGTGGCATGGAGGTTAAAGCAGCTGGAGGCCAAATGACCAAGTAAGTAGTTCATGTCCTGGACTTGGTTTGAAAATCATGTCAAGTGTATGTGCGTGCATAGCCAAAGTCCTGAGAGAAGGATGGAGGAGAAGGAATTGTGACATGGCCATCTCCTCTGGGTGGTAAATTCTCACTATCTCTTTCTCTATCTTTCTCTCTCTGTTTCTCTCCAGTAAGCACATGCATGCTATAGCAAACTAAACAAATAAAGAAACAAAAATTCCATGTAATTCTCAGAAAGCAAAGGTAAATTAAACGTGTTTTTAAAACTAAATTGACTTTGATGCCTTAGTTAATTGAAGTTTTTCTTTAACTTGTAAGGGGTTTTGCTTTGTACATCCAGCAAACTTTGGCAGACATCAAAGAACACTAAGTTTATTCATTTTAAAAGTGATTCATTATTATCTTATTTAAATGATAAAATGTAATACCTTACATGGGAAGTACATGGCTACCCATCATTCTTAATTGAATAGTTTAACAAACCTAATTTGGAGACAAATTTAATCTAAATCATTGTTTGTCTTCAAACTGGAGGGTAATTAGCAACTAATTTTATGACACTTTGGGAGATGACAGTCATCCTCCCTCCTTCATTCTCTTCTACTCTAACATGCCTCAGTTTTGTATTCAGGATGCAGCCTCAGGTAATGAACGACTCTAGGGATGGTCCTTAGGAAGAAACATTAAAACAAATTTAATCTTACCTCCCCAGCCAACTCTCCATCAATTCTTCCCCTGAGGGTGCCTCTCTACCCACGCCTCCACCTCTTTCTCAGAATTAATTTACATGGGGGACCAGGAGTTAGCGTAATGGCCTTCACTGACTCCCATATAGTCCCCTGTGGTTCGAGTCCCAGACCCAGTGGCTTAAACTCACGCCAGGTGCATGTGCGTGTGTGCCCAAGATCCCGAGAGGAGAATGGAGGAGAAGAGATTGTGGCATGGTCATCCCCCCTGGGGGAGTGATTTCTCACTTTCTATCTCTCTGTCTCTTTCTGTCTTTCTGGCAAGTTCACGTGCCTTATAGCAAAAACCTCTTAAAAAAAAATTAATTCACCTGAACTTTGTGCAGTGCCCCAGTCTATAGATGGGTCAGGCATTGTCCTTGAATTACATTCATAAGCTCATTTAAGCATGATATAAAACTTGAGCTAGAATTATTATCTCCAGGGGACCAGCAGATGGTGTAATGATTACTTTGCTGGATTCCCATATAGTTGTCTGTGGTTCTAGTCCCAGACCCGGTGGATTAAAACTCACACCAGGCGCGAATGCGTGTGTGCACAGAATCTCTAGAGGAGAATCGAGGAAAAGGGATGATTTCTCATTTTCTGTCTCTCTCTGTCTCTCTGGCGAGTACCTGCATCCTATAGCAAAAACTTCTCTAAAAAAAAAGAAAAATCAAGGCTTAGATAAGCTAAGGAATTGAACCCAGGTAGAATGAATTCTGTAGTTCATAATTGTTCCACCATGAGAAAGATGACAGTTTTCAGGGGATCCTTCTGCACCATATCTGGAGCAGTTGGGAGAAATGAGACTAGTGGTCAGGATGCTAATCTAAAAAGCTACAATAGTGAATCAGACTTAGAATAATGGCATGAACTAAGATACAATAAATTAGGCTACTTAAATGCATTTGCTGAAATCTTTTGGAGGAATTCTTATTGTCAGACAGTCTTCTAGGAACAATGCAAATGCAGTTCTTGCCCTCCTGGATGGTAAAATCTATTACAGTGGGCTGACATCAAACGAAGAATTATATAAATAATTATTTAATTGCAGTTATTATAAAAGAAGAGAATAAATACAGAGGAATTCAATCTGATTTGATGTGAGTCTTGAGGGGCTATAGAGGCAGTGACAGAAAGCAGCTGAGGGAACCTCTCTAAGAACGGCTCTTTTCAGATGGCAACCAAGTCAGCCAGCTGAAAAGGGTGTGATGGTGCTAAGAAAGGACTGTAGAGAGAACAGCCCTTCTTCAAGAACCAGCTCCATGGCTCCTGCGATCTAGCCATTTTGGGGGAAACGGAGGAATAAAGAGGTCCCACTGATAATTCAGCCTACAGTATAGAAAACTCGTGTGATAGGAAGACTCCTCTCAGGCCTCCTCTCTCTGTATCTGTCTTTGTCTCTCTCTACCTCTGTCTCTGTCTCTGACTCCTCTCTCTTTTGTTTTTTTAAAAATTTTTGCTTTTTAGAAATTTGTTTAAGGTGAGGCATCTTTCTGGGCCTGTTGGCCCCGCCTAGCCCTTTATCTTGTTAATAATTCCCTCTCCCACTCCCCACCCAGAAGGGAAACAGAACAGCCCTTCTTCAAGAACCAACTCCATGGCTCCTGCGATCTAGCCATGTCGCGTGGCGCACAAGCGTGCCGCACGGTTTTCTAATTTTTGTTTTTTTTTTTGAAATTTTTCAAATATTCATTTTTCTTTTTTTATAAGTTTTATTTAAAAGTTTTCTCTTCATTTTTTTCTCTTTTTCTTTGTTGTCATTTTTTTTCTTTTTCTTTTTCTTTTTTTTGTTGTTGTTACTTTTGTTTCCCTCTCTCTGTTTCCTTTTGTACACACTCCTTGACCCTCAGATTGAACTTCCAAATTTGGGAAGAAATCGACCATCCACGAGATGACTAGTAATCACTGCAGGACCACAAGAAATATGGGGAAGCAGGAAAATACCTCTCCTCCAAGGAAAAAGGATAACTCCTCTTCATCTGCACACAGTTCAA
>NW_006207899.1:1110504-1113364 GCF_000334495.1 Tupaia belangeri chinensis
CCCAAATAGAATCAACCCAAGAAGATCTTCTCCAAGACACATTATAGCCAGATTGACCAAAACCACAGACAAAGACAAGATACTAAGACTGGCAAGAGAAAAAAGGCAAGTTACCTACAAAGGGTATCCCATCAGACTAACAGCAGACTCTCATCGGAAACAATGCAAGTGAGAAAAGAATGGGAAAATATATTCAAAGTGTTAAAGGGAAAGCAATTTCAACCGAGAATACTGTACCCAGCAAGATTATCATTCATTTGGGAAGAAAAGACATGAAAATTCCCAGATAAACAAAACTTGAAAGAATTTACCAGCACCAGACCAGATCTCCAAGAAGTTCTTAAGGGAGTGCTATGTCAGTAAAATTAAATGCAGACACACAGAAATAAGAGTTCAGAAACTAAGAAAATGGGCAACTTAATTGTAGGGACAAAGTCTGGAGTTGAGTATTACATCCCAGAGTTCAATCTCGAATATCGAACCTCAACAGAAACAGAAGAAAATTAAGTACATGAGACTGAACTGATGAAACAGCATTCTATGACTTGACTAAAATATTGCTGCTTTTCTTCTAAGCTTTATTGTCCGATTTTAAGGACTTTTGTCCTGTCTTGAGCTGTCAATGGATTCATGTACCTACTATTTGAACAGAATACTAACCTGTTTCTAGGCCTTAAGTTTCAAGGAAATATCCTTACCAGTTCAAAACTGCTTTTCTTGAACCCATCAGCTGAACTTGCTATGTAAGTAGTTAGATTACTTATGATATTGTGTGATCAATGAAATGTTGGGGGAAAAGGAATTGAAGATAATTGTAGACAGCAGAGATAGTGTAATAAGAGAGTGAAATATGGCAGAGGGTCAGACATGGGATAAAAAACATATATACATGAAAGCAGAAATGGAATATTATGGATGATAACATCATGATTAAGTCACTATCCAGTTTATTCTAGATGGAAAACCACTTTTGTATGTTGTGATGATGCTCAGGGAATGAATGTAAATTAATAAAAAAAATTTTCAGAAGGAAAAAAATAAGATTACAAGTTGAACACTCCCCAAATAGATTAGAAGAAAGCAAGCCATTGTATGGCTATAGTTCTAGTCAACAGTACTCAGAAGTCAATTCTAGTCATGTTCTCAATATTTTGCTTATTACACTAGATGTAGGAGAGAAAAAGTTTATAGTTTATAAAAATCTGCAAGTGGTAAAAAGAAGTATCAGAAATAAAGTGACTGAATAGAAAAAAAGAAAAGAAAGGATTGTAGAGTAAATTTACTTGTGTAAATGCCCTAAGGCCTAGTTACTGATACACAAATATAGCAACTGAGGATGAAAAAAGATGGGAGTTAGGGTGAAAGGACTAACCCCAAAGCAAAGCAGTTAAGCTCTTTACATTGGAAGAAATTTCCTATATGGCTGCCCACAGTTTGAATCCTGGCCCTTGAGGCCTGAAAAACAAGCCAGGCAGGTGTACCTGTGTGCCTCAGATCCTGACAGGATGGAGAAATGGAGGTTACAAGGATTGCAGCATGACCACACCCCATTGAGGGGTGCTTTCTCTATCTCTCTTTTTGTGAGCACATGGACCAGCTGGCAATAAAATTAAAAAGAAAGTTTGGTTGAAGGTGAAAACCTGCCTTCGGTTTTGGATGAATTACTTTTGAGGTGTTGATGATATATATATATATATCCAGGTGACGATATCTAGTAGGCAACTGGATACAGAGTTCAGTTATTAAGAGAGATGTCTGGGCTAGAATATTATGTGTCATATCTGGTTAAATGGTGACTAAAATCACAAAAGTAAATTAAGTTACTTAGAAAGAGAGTATAGATTGAGAAGGAAGAGTTGACAAACATCAGCATTGAAGGGGTAGACTGAAAAACATCTCAAGGGAAGGAGACTGCTTAGGAATTGTCTGATGCTTTTCAATGAGATTGGGGGTCTCAGGGAGAGGATTGGCAGTATTTTCTCTAGGGGAATGTTGCAGAAACAGAAGGGTGATGAAGAGGTCCCATAGTTGGAGTGCTGGTCCTGAAGCAAACTGAGGAGTTATTTCAATAACTAAGAAAGAATAGTTTCCCAAAGATTATCCCAATAAAAATAGTTCTTCAGATACTAAATGTGAGCTGAGCACAGGAGAAGAAAACATATGTATAAATCGAGGACTAGAGTCCAAAGCAGGGAGGGGACATGTATAGGGCAGGTCCTGTAAGATGGTGGCACCACCTGAAGATAGGAGCTGAGAGAGATGGCCAAAATATTGAAGTGTTTCAGCCTATAATGGGCTAAGGAGGTTGGAGGAAACAAGAAGAGTGGAAAAACCGAACAGGAGACAGGTTCAAGAAGAAGTAGAGAGAGAGAAGTCAAATAGAGACAGAACCATTTATTTCCAGGGTACTGATGAGGCTAGAGGTCAGATTTCAGGGACTGAATGAGGGATAGAGACATGCAATGAAAGTGGGTGGGAAAAAAAGTGAGGCAGAAACCATGTTGTGGCTTTATTTTTTTAAAGACTGGAATAACTTAAAGTGAGAGAGCCAGAGAAGAGGTGAGGGAGTCACAGAGGGAACAAAGGAAAACAGAGCTCACAGGTTGACAGATTAGCCTTGAAGAGTAAAGTGAAGAGCTATACTCAGAGAAATTTGCATTTTAATAGAGAATAGTACTTTAAATCAGAGCAGTGCAGTCTAATGAAAAACATAATAGGAGCCACATTTGTAACTTTTTAAAAAGAATAATTTTACTTTATTTATTATTATTATTTTAATTTGCTATAGGGCACATGCCTTCACCAGACAGACAGACAGACACACACACACACACACACACACAGAGAGACAGAGAGAGAG
>NW_006207899.1:1113753-1154493 GCF_000334495.1 Tupaia belangeri chinensis
GGAAGGGGAGGAGAGGAGAGGAGAGGAGAGGAGAGGAGAGGAGAGGAGAGGAGAGGAGAGGAAAGAGAGAGAAAGTGAGAGAAAGTGAGAAAACAAGCCACCAGGGCCTGGGACTTGAACCATAGTTGGCCATGTGGGAGTTCTGTGCTTTAACCTCCACACCATCTGTTGGCCCCATCACCACATATACAATTTAACATTTTTCTTTTGGTTATATTAGTAAAAAGGAACAACTGAAATTAATTTGAATAATATATTCAATTTAACTCAGAATTACTAAAATATTATCATTTCAATGTGTAATCTATATGAAGATTATTAATGAGCTATTTTATGTTCTTTTTATAACTGAATAACCAAAGTCTAAAGTGTAGTGTTACATAGACAGGCTTTTCAGTTTTTGACTAGCTACATTTCAAATGCTCAGGAGCCACTCAAAGCTAGTGGCTGTAGTACTGGACATTGTTGGTCCAGAACTTCCCAACTGGTGACCAGTATTTTGGTCCCCTCAACCCTTGGAGTAGCTGGGTTGTTCTGAGGAAATTGGAACCATTCATTTGAAGCAGAATCAGTCTCTAGTCACCCCTAGTCTGGCACATAAATGTAGTGGATGCCATGAAAAAAGGAAAGAAAAAACTGGGGGGAAAGTACTGCTTAGAATAATGGACTAGAACTACAAGGTATAATCATAAAAATAGCCCAATGTAAGAAAATGACTTGTGAGAAACTGTAGAAATAAATCTTTTTTTTTTCTGTGTCCCAAATGCTTCCATACTGTTGAGTATTGAAAATAATTAATAGGAGGTAAAAGAGAGTCTTTTAAAAAGATACAGCACTTTTAGAAAACCACTTCATAAGATTCAGGAAAGTTCAAGTCTAGGGAAGTACCCAAGGAATTTGACTCATATGCTTAAGAAAATGACCCACCAGACACTGATAACAAAATACATGTTCCAGTATCCTCATGTAATGGGGGGTAAGGGGGAGCTCCCTGTCTTGCCTGACCACCAAAAGGCTCATCTTTATTTCTTCTTTTTAAGAACCATTTTTTATTCAACTTTATCAATTTATTTATATATTTATTTAAATTTGTACAGAGAGGGACAGAGTGAGAGAGAGAGGGAAAGTGAGAAAGCATGTCTCCAGGTCCAGGACTTGAACCATGAGTGGCCATTTAAGAGTCCACTGCCCTTAACTACCACGCCAACTGCCGGCTCCAAGGCTCATCTTTCCAGGTTCCCTTCATCAGAGTTTTCTGGGAATATTTAGGGAATGCTGCTATGCCCAGCCTGCTACTTCCAATCCATTTTGGTGATCCCTTGTGCCCAAAGACAACTGTGGGTTACGGTGTTCTGAAAGTCACTCTGGATCATGTCAAGTTCAACTACACACCTACTCTAGTGTTGTTTTCCTTCAAGAGTAGCCCATGTTTAACCCTCAATCTTCACTGAAGAGTTTATACTCCTGTAACTGTACTGAACACTTAGAGAATCACAGAAACAAATCTGTATACAGACCTCAAGACTGGATAGTAGTAGATATGGCTGTCCTTAGAGTCCTCAGTACAGTTCCCTTTCAATGGTTTTCCCGTGGACAACTCTCTGAAGAGCTCCTAGCTGGTTTCACATTGATAAGAATTAGTGTCTCTTTCTTGCTTTGGAGTTGTCCACAAGGAGAATATCCTAAATCATGTCTCTCCTACCTACACACTCCCAAGTCCTGGAAGGAAGGTATTTTACTAAAAGAGTCTTCATTTGCAGGTATTCACCTCTAGCCATAAGAAAACATTTCCTTTCAAGGCCTAGCTCCTTTTTTTTCAAAATTGTGCAATTCCAAAAGAAATTTTGACTTTCATTTTGAATAATTCTAATCAATTTCTCAAAAAACAAAGAGAGAGAAAGCACTAAAGAGAGAAAAACTCTTTTCTCTAAAGCAGAATACTTTACCTGTAGAGAAACAGAATCAGTTTGCCCTTTAAAATGAGCTCTTATTCAGCAATTCCAGAGAATAAAGTTTCACATGAAAAAAAAAAAGTTAGGAGTAAAAGTACTGTCTCAGTTAATACTCCCCATACATAAAATATTTCTGTACACATAATTTTAAGAAGCAATTAAGGAATAGTAAAGCATATAGAAATGCTTAGATATAAATTAGATGTTAAAATACAATGCATTTCTGTATGCTTTTTCTTACAACTTTCAGTCATTGTTCATAGAAATTAAAAATCAGTTTTACTTTGGATTATTTTCTATGTAAAATCCTTGAAACCAAGATAGGTAAGTTGGTCTGACCTTATAGCTCAGTGGTTAAGTACCAGCAGAGGAAGCTGGAACTCACACGACCATCCAGGGCTTGAGTTGAGGCCCTGGAGCTTACATGCTTGCCATTCATATGCCCAAGATTCTAGTGGGTTGGAGAATGGAGGGAAGGATTATGGCATGACCAGACCCTATTGGGAGGTTCTCCCCCACCCCTTGTGCTTTCAAGTGGCATTAAAACAAAAACAAAACAAACAAACAAACAAACAAAAAAACAAGACTTATGAGACACTTCAAGATCTAGTTTAGATTAGTAGGTACCTCATAGCAGCGGCTGCACCTTATTTGGGTGTCCATCCATCATACTTTAATGATGTCTGGTAATATATTTAAGCTGCATAGATGCCAAAAAATTTTATGAACTGAGGAATTTTACTCATCTCTGAACTTGCGATAGAAATCCCAAGATTTATTTTCATTACACTCCCGGGGTAAGTCTTCTATGTCTTGAATCACATTTCTTTTTTTTTAGAAAGATATCCTCTTGGGAATATTTTACACTTTTCTGGGGAATATCTTTAATAGATTCTTTTTCCCAGAAAGGTTTTATGGCAAGTTATGTTACTGAGGCTTTTTATATTAGGAAACATATTAATTGAACCTCAGTCTTATTGCTTTGTAGTGGGCAGAAGCAATTTTTTCTCCAAAATCGGTTTAAATGCTGGGACCAATGACACCATGCATTCTCCAACATGGTGTTGACTACTCACATGAGGCTTTCTGAGGAGAGCAGGGCAGGTACCTGTCACCTAAAAAAGTCTTGAGCAAAGGGAAGGATAAGTGGCTTTGACTTTTATTATGTTTAGGAGATAGGGCCAAGGTAAGGACCTGAACTTCTCATTAGCGCCTATGTAAGGAATGCATGATCTTCCTTCTCAGTTTGGTCACATATGGAAAAAAGAGGAGAAGAGAGAGAGGAATGGAGATTGAAAACTACATCCAGGATGGAGTCAGATTCTTCTTTATATCGTTTTATTATGCCCTCAGATGATAGTTTGGTTTGAATGTACAACTTTACATAGAAAATAATTTCGCTATGGAACTTTAAATACGCTGCTATATTTTCTCATAGCATCTTCCACTAATGATGAATTAAAGTCTGATGAAAATTTCTTTAAAGACAGAATTCTGACATTTTATTCTTGGAAGTATAATATATTTATTTGGTATTTTTAGTTTTCAAAATGTCCCTGTACTGTCCCAAGATATAGATTTTTTTTCATTTATTTTGGTAGGTATTTGATAGCTCTTTTTAATTTACCTCAGTGCAGAGGGAAAAGAACTCTCTCAATTTCTTTGATTATTCTTTTCCATTTGTTTCCTATTGGATATGTTATTATTATTATTATTATTATTTTTGGGAGAGTTTTTTGCTATAGGGCGCGTGTGCTCGCTAGACAGACAGAGAGAGACAGAGAGACAGAAAGTGAGAAATCACCACCCAGGGGGGATGGTCACGCCACAATCCCTTCTCCCCCATTCTCCTCTCAGGATCTTGGGCACGCACGCACACACGCCCGGTGTGAGTTTTAAGCCACCGGGTCCGGGACGTGAACCACGGTCGACTACATGGGAGTCCAGCAACATAGCCATTACGCTAACTGCTGTTCCCGGAAACATTATTGAATTGACTTCATGCTCCTGGGTTTATCTGCCATTTACTCGAACTTGCCTTTTATATTTTACATCTCTGTTTTTTGTTTTATGATGAGACAGATTGACTTGACTTTTTTAGTGCTTTTATTATTATGTTTTTAAATTTGCCAATCGTATTGAAATTGAAAGAATTCTTTCAAATTCGCTGTTCCTTTTCCATGATAAACTGTTCTTGTTTTATGGATGAACTATCTTATTAATCTCTTTAAGAATAGTACATCAGTTGTAAGTGTATTTGGCGATGAGTAATAGAAAATCCAACTACAGTAGCTTAATCAACAATGGGGTTTAGTTGTCTTTGCAGCAAGAATGTGGATCTAGGCTTATAGAAGTTGGTCTAGTAAAGAAGATCTCTTGATTTGGGGACTCTTTCATCTTCAGCATGTGGGCTTATTTCTTCATGTTTACCTTTCATGGGGACAAGAGAGCAACTCTTGTCCATATCAAGTATCATATCAGGTTCTAAACCAGAAAAAGAGATAAAGGTCAAAGATTAAATTTAATCTATATATTTTTGTATGTAAAGATATCTATGGTATTTTAAAAAACTTCTACCTGTAACTACCAGTTACTACCCTGTAACTTCTGCTTATATATCACTGTTCAGAATTGGGTCACATAGCTGTACTAGATCAATCACTGGGAGTTGTTTTAGGAAGAAGTCATAAGTAACTTGATTCATTTAATCAACCAAAAATGCTAACTAAATGTTTAAAAAAGAATTATTTATTTAATTTATTATTATTATCATAATTATTGAAATTTGCTAAAGGGCATGTGTGACCAACAGAGAAAGACACACACACACACACACACACACAGAGAGAGAGAGAGAGAGAGAGAGAGAAAGAGAGAGAGAAAGTGAGAAAGCAGGCCGTGAGGTCCAGTACTCCAACCATAATCAACCATGTGGGAATCCAGCACCATGCCACCTGCTGGCACCACTAACTGAAATATTAATAAATTTCTTCTTCTAGTCTTTCAATTATCACTTTAAAAACAATGCTAGAGTGTGTATGCATACATTGAGAGAGGGGTGGGGGGTGAGAGGGAGGGAGAGAGAAAACCGCCCTCTACAAGGTCTGATCACACCATGTTCTCCTTCCTATAATCATCTTGCCTGATGGATCTTGTGTGCTCATGAGCATAGCCTGGAATGTTTCAGTTCTTCTGTGCTGGGGATTCAAACTATGATCCCATTTCCCTTGAGCAGTATATTACTACTGTGCCACAGAACTGTCCTTAAATTGTCACCTTTATTCTACTATTTCTCAAAAAACAAAAAACACAAAAATTCTTGGTTTTACTTGTAACTAATGAACTAGATTGATAAATTTATGACTTATTTTTTATTTCATATTATGTTTCTCTTTCCTATATTTAAAACTTATGATAAAATTTCTCAAGTTTTGTATCTATTTATTCAAATATTCATCAGTTTAAAAACTTTGCTATATTACATTATTATCTTAGATGGTGGGATTATGATAGTCACAATACCTTATTTTACATAGGAGGAAAATTCCTGATTTTACCTAATTACCAAAGGCAGCTTCCTCCTTTTTTTAAAAAAAAAAAAAATTATTTTATTTAACTTTATTTATTCAATCACTTACTTATTTCAATTTGACCAGAGAAGGGGGGAGAGAGAGAGAGAGAGAAAGCTGCCAGGTCTGGAACCTGAACCACAGTCAGCCATGTGGGAGTCCAGCACCCTTAACCACCAAGCTACCTGCTGGTCCCAGGCAGCTTCCTCTTTAATTAGATAACTGTTCAATTCTCTACTCATTTTTTTTTTTTTGAGAGATTTTCACTGTAGGGCGCGTGCGCTCGCCAGATAGACAGAGAGAGACATAGAGACAGAAAGCGAGAAATCACCCCCTAGGGGGGATGGTCACGCCGCAATCCCTTCTCCTCCATTCTCCTCTCGGGATCTTGGGCACGCACGCACACGCGCCCAGCGTGAGTTTTAAGCCGCCGGGTCCGGGACACGAACCGCGGTCGACTACATGGGAGTCCAGCGACATAGCCATTACGCTAACTGCTGGTTCCCAATTCTCTACTCATTTTTAAAAATAATGATTTTATTTAACTTTATTTATTTATTTATTTTAATTTGACGAGAGACAGAAAGAGAAAGTGAGAGAGCAAACCGCCAGATCTGGGACTCCAACTGCAGTTAGCCACGTGGAGTCCAGTGCCCTTAACCACCATGCCACCTGCCAGTCACTCTCTACTTATTTTTATACTATATACAGTTTCCACTCTTCACTGTGAATATGTGATCTTGGTTGATCTTGGCTTTTCTATGATCCTAGATCTTTGCCAAGAACTTGAACGGAAACAGAACAGCTCGTTTTCTTTTTTGCAAAAAAAGCTCAACTTTTTTTTTTTATTATTATTTTTTTCATTGGCTCGTGGGAAAATAGTGCCTTGGATTTAAAGCAAAAGAGAAGGAAAGAGAGAGAAATACAAACATTATGAAATTACACTAATAGAATAAGAAAGATAAGGTATTGCTGAAAAGTTTTCCATACCTGAATGTGTATAATATTACGAGTCGATTTGTTTTTATATCATCCCCCTTTATTAGTTTATAAAATCTTCAGAAGTAAATTTTAAAAATGTATTAGGAAGATACTACTTTAACTCTACACTAACATAACAGGGCAGAGACTCAGATGAAATGGAAGGTGGCGCGTGAGGAGGAGAGAAGGTGGGAGAATGTAAGAGAAGCTAGCTCTGACTTTTTTGAGTCTTCACTAGAAAGTAGAAAGAGAAAAAAAGGGCATCGTAAGATTATCTTGATTGAATGTTAGGTTTTGGAAGCTTAACAGACATGTATGTTTAAAGTAAGATATGAACAGACATTTATACTTTGAAATGTTTATCTAGGTAATGAAATCCATGAAACATTGTAGATTAAGTCAAAGAATTATCCAGGAACATCACCTATAAGGTCCAGATGGACAGGATGTTTTGATTTCATATCTATGTGTTCTTTTCAACAATATATTTTGTTAAATATAACTAGCTGCATTTAATTTATAACATTTTACAGAATATGCATCTATATTTTTTTTGGTCAAATTATGTGCGCATATAGAATAGGTGAACACTGGAAGAGAAAATCAGATGAAATTAAATTCCTAAGACTATTCATTCGCTTTCTAACAGAGGTAGGATTAAAGGAGGGAAATTGTTTGTTTGCTTGCTTTTGTTAACACATAATTGTACATATTTGTGGGGTATATTGGGATTTTTTTAGTGCATGAATATGTAATGATAAGATGGGGGTAATTAGTATATCCACCATCTCAAACATTTGCCATTCCTTTATATTGGGAGTATTCAAAATCCTTTTTTTTTTAGCTAATCTAAAAAATACAATAAATTGTTAACTATAGTTACCCTACTTTTGTATATAACAGTAGAACTCCTTCTTCTTATTTAAGTGTAATTTTATTTCTATTATCCAACATCTCTTCATCTTCTCCCTGCTCTCTTTTCCACCCTCCAGTTATCACTATTCTACTCTCTAATTCTGTGAGGTCATTTTTAGTTTCCACATGCAAATGAGAACGCAGTATTTCTCTTTCCGTGTCTGTTATTTCACTTAACAAACATAATGTCTGTCCTCCAGGTTCCTCCATGTTATCTTGAGTGATAGGATTTCATTCTTTTTAATGGCAGAATAGTATTCCATCGTGTGCGTGTGTGTTTATGTGTAATATATATGTGTGACACACACACACACAAAGAAAGTAAACATTTTCTTTACCCATTCATCTGCTGGTGAACGCTTGGTTTTTTTCATATCTTGGCTACTACACTCGATGCAGATATTTCTACAGCATAGTGATTTGAAAGGATTAGTGTTTGAGCAACAGTTTTGTGTTAGAGATATAGCAGGCCATTTATGTGAATCATTGTTTTTAATTTCATAACATTTGAAGAAAGTATTATTCTATTTTAAATATAAGAAATCTGAGAATGTAAAAAACTTGCTCAAAGACTCAGAGTTTTAATTCAAAGTGTGTATTTGTTTCCTAAGGCTGTAAAACCAAAATACCACAGACTGGTGTCTTACATAGGAAATTTTTTTTTTTTTTCACAATCCTGGAGGCTTAAAGTCCAAATCAAGGTGTCAGCAGGGTTATGTTTGGTTGACTCTCTCTTGAACTTGAAGACACCATATTTTCTGGGTGCTTTCTCTTCACGTCCTTTGTGCATGCACACCCCTCCATTCTTCGTGTGTCTAAATTACTTCCTTTGCCCCCTGATTCCAGAGGGTGTGTGTGCATGTATGAGAGATAGAGAAAGTGACATTCAACACTGGTCACACTGTTATCCTTTTTCCTCCAATTCTCTGTCCTTTCAGGATCCAGGACACATATGCCCTGTACATTTAGAAAACTGGGGCTGGGCCTTATATTCTGGTCTGCCGTGGGATCTAGCTTTCTCTGTGCAGTGTTTAACCGCTGTGTTACTAGAGGCCAGCCCCTAGCTCTCCTCTTCTTATAAGGACACCAATCAGATTGGATTAGGGCCACTCGAGTAGCTTCAGTTTTACTTGTTTGCCTCTCTGAAGGCCATGTCTCCAAAGATGGTCACAATCTGAAGTTCTCGGGGTTAGGACTTCAACATATGAGTTGGGCATGGGGGCACCTTCCGTTCATAACAAGGAGACAGTTGAACTTAAGAAATAGTAAATGGGTATCCACCACCATGACTTCTCTTCTGATGTGTGAGTGTCCTAGACTACAGAGGAAATGCACGGCTGGAGGAAATTGACCCTTACCTGCTTATTCAGCATAAGGATAGCCCTACTGCAGAAACAGTTCCAACTGGTGTGAGTAGAGAGGGTGCCAAATTCAGATGCTTTATTCTAGAAGACTTAGCCTAGGTGGAATCTAAAAATTACTTAGCTTAAATTCCAAACTATAAATAAAGAAGCCAAAGTTCAATTATAAAATGTCTGGCAGAATATCATAACATTGGTGGGTATAAAATTATTATTATTTTTATGACCTGTTGTATGTTAGTTATTGAGAATACACACACACATACAGATACTTTTTAAAATGACATTGGGCAGTATTCATTATTATTATTCATTGGGAAGTATTCATTATTAGTAGTGTTCATTATTATCTCCTGAGGACATTATAAAAATGTCCTGAGGGTGAGATATAACTGAGTTTTTTGTGGATTTATAATTTTTCTTTTAAATTTTGCCCAAAAAAAGTGCACAAAATCTCCAGATGGGAAATAGTCTAGCTAAAGAAATTCAGACTATTACATGTGATATATGCTAGTATGAGCAAAAGACAATATCTCCTTTTCATTTATCTTCACGTTAATCAAATAGGCATGAAAATCACAATTATATGTAATGAGAGATCTAGCTAACTTGGATCATTTTGTTTTATGTAGTTGCTTTGTAAGTGGAAGGATTGCAGTTTTAAAGTTTCTGCTCTCTTAAGGTGATTCAGAGATTGTCACTGACAAAACCAATGAAAGTGTCATATCTAATTTTATTTCTCCAGAGTCACGTCAATAGTCTATGGGTACCAACCATTCTATTCTATGAGGGAGGAAAAAAAAAGAAAGAAAAGAAAAACTTGCTTGGATGGACTATGCCTTTGAAATTTGCAAACCTCTTTTTAAGTCCCAGCCCTTTCTCTTGAGATTGAGCCTATAGGTGGCAGCAACTGTTAGCTGTTGAGCTTGGGGAACATGTGCCAACAGTTCTCTCGAAATACTTCAAATATTTTAAATATTCTTAGATACTTGAAAATAAAATATTCTCTAGATAAGGGAGTGAAAGGTCAAACTTGAGTTGCGACTGCTGAATGATTCATACACTATAGTCAACATTACAAAGATTGAAAAAGTGGGATAGGGCTTGAACATTCTATAGTTTAGCAGTTTGTGATATGATGATACTTGGGGTCAGTCTTTGATATTTGTGACGGTTGTGGTCAAACTGGTTATCCTTTGCCGTCTATTACTTTGTGTTAAATGGAGTTTTGAACCTAGGATAATCTAAAATAAAAACCAGTCTGTTTCTCTGTGCTTCACCTTCAGTAAATGTTGGGATTTTAATTCAGTACCATTTGTTTTACACAATAAACGTGCCATAGAAATGTTTAATACAATCAAGTATTTGCAAATCCAATAGTGCTCATTTTGCATCAAGTACTTTATGCTTTAAGGGTGACTTTCAGAAAAAGTCCTATTGCAGTTTGAATTATTTCATAGCAACTTCTTTTGAGAGTCTGGAATTGTGTTAATCTGTTTTCCTCAGTGAGGGACACCTGTATTCAATAATGCCTTCCAAAAATCTATTAGGTTCTGGGAGAACTGAGACGATATGAACCTTAGCTGACTGTCCATTTATGATTTTAAGCTAAACGTTGGCATGACTAATATAATCACATCAATCATCTTCATGATATGTTACTTGTGGCTTGATCCACTAGGGAGATTGCATCAGCCATCTTCAGTCAACTGGACTCAGCCTTTGTTCTTCCTTATTCTGAAGAAAACCAAAAGTGATACGACCATTTCCTCTACACCTTTATAACCCCCTTAAAATACAATATAAAGGAGAAGACAACTTTTATTATAGACTTTGACCATCCAACAAAAACAAGTTGATTTGATTTAATAATTTCCAAAGGAGATTTATCATGTGCATTATTTAGTTGGGCTATTTCTATTGTGTAAAGAAAATAGCAATTGCTTTTATTACATTGACCCAATTTGGCAGAAGGAAAAAAAAAAACTATCATTTGCAGAACAAAAGTTTCGGTGGATGCCAACAGCAAGACTCACTGAATCAAAACAGATGGTTAAAAGATAGATTGGAATTAATGCCCCTATACTATAGATGTCTGCTAAAGAATTTTTAATAAATGAGGGGGACCGGCAGTTAGCGTAATGGCTATGTCACTGGATTCCCACATAGTCGACCGCAGTTCGTGTCCCAGACCCAGTGGCTTAAAACTCACGCCAGGCGTGTGTGCGTGCGTGCCCAAGATCCTGAGAGGAGAATGGAGGAGAAAAGATTGCGGCATGGCAATCGCCCCTGGGGGGTGATTTCTCGCTTTTTGTCTCTCTGTCTCTCTCTGTCTGGCGAGTGCACGTGCCCTATAGCAAAAAAAAAAAAACCTCTCCAAAAAATGTTTTTTTTAATAAATGAGGTATAACCTTTTATGTTATAATTTTGGTAATAATCCATATGTTTTGATTTGGAAAAAAATGACGAATTTAAATGGAGTGTGAACAACTGAACATCATATATAGTGTGATTTATCAAAGATTAAAATCAAAGGGCTGATCTCCTCCTTTGGGATTAGGTGCAATTGATTGACTTTTTGTTTTTTTTAATTGTTGTTTTGTGGTTTTGTCTTCTTGGGGTGTGCTATTGGAGGGAAGGGGACATAGAACAGATAGAGAGACCTTGACTCACGAAAGCAAATGTTTTGCATAAACAAGTCAACTATAATTTGTTGTAATCTGTGTAACTGCAAAATTGAAATACTTCCAGAGAATGTGTGGGAAAACAATATATAACGTAATGTAATTTCTACAGTAATGCAGAAGAAAGAGGCAAATACCAGGCAAAGGTAAAGGCCTGAGAGAAAGTGCTTCAAACAGATGGGAGTTTTCTACGGACTACTTCCTTTTGTCCTTGCACTTGAATATAGAGTACATCGCATTTAATCCTTTAATCCTTATCATTAAAGATAAGGACTTGTCTCAGTGATTATTTTATTATTGTTTCAAAGTTTTCATAAAATGTAACAAGTCACAGCTTATATTTTTGAAAACTACTTCCTTTTTATTATTTGAATTCAGTTTTAGTATTGTTAAGTAATACTTGGTCTAGTCTGTGCACCAAACAATATGTAGTAGAATTCATGAACCGTTAAATCCCAGATTCACTTTCTCTTTTGCATTACCTAGGCCTCTCATGCACCCTTGTACTGGATTGTAATTATTACTTCCAGATACTCAGTGTATATTTTTGATGCTGTTCTCCTTTGTCTTGAGTTGGGTAAACTGAAACCACTTGGTTTTGAAGCCCAAGTCCCAGGGGCTTCCAGAATATAAATTATTTCCTTCAGGCAACTCTCTACTTTGTAGAGAAAAAGTGTAGAGTGCTTCCAGGAAGAGTAACCCTCTTTTCCCCAAATAATTCCTCTTGTGATATTTTCTGAAGATCACATTTTAAAATGCCATCCTTGCTCACCAAACATACACCATCAAATTAAGCTGTGATTAATATTACTAAGTTACATAAGAGGTATCATTTCTTCCTAGATTAGATTAATCATAAGACTTCAGTATAATAAATTAAATGCACATTATTAGAGAAGGATGTTCAGAGTGATTGACTGAGGCTAGTATTTGCAACCTTAGCATGGTTCTATTGATTATATAATAAAATGATAATAATTTCTAGGACATAAGTTCTATAAAGGCAGAATTTTTTCATCTATTTTGTTCGTGCAATTTAGTCAACACCCTAACAGAGCCTGAAACATATTAGTTGCTTAATGAATCTTAGTTGAATGAGAATCATTAAGAGAATTACTGGAACAAATAGCTTTACTGAGATACAATGCCTACCTTTTCCAAACACACTAACATTCTGACTTCTCAGTAAGTTCCTTATTATCCCAGGGATTTATTTGTTCTTGTTTACTCATCAGTACTTTAGGACTATAACTAGGCGAGCAACCGTTTTCTTTTCTCTTCAACAAACAACGAATGTACCTGTACTCCGAGAAAGAATGCTTGGGCATTTTTCTCACTCTTGAGTGCTCTAAGGCATTGCAAGGCTTTGCTATCCACTCCAATAGTTGATAATAATCCTTTGATGTAGAGCTTTGAACAAGAGATAAGAAATACAGTAATCTAACCATAGTGTATGCTGATAGTCAACAGGACCATCTTACTATTCAAGCTATGAAAGATTATTTACACGAAAGAAATTGTTATCCAAGCAATGTGAAAACTCACTCAAATTTATGTAGAAACCAGAAGATATATACCCTTTAATTTTCTCTCTCTCTCATTCCCTTTCGTACTTTTTTTTTTCCTCCCTGAATTCTCATCTGCAGGATATAAATACAAATAAGAATGTCATTATAGATCATTGAATAAAATGAAATTGAGTAAATACATGCATATCTTTCTTTTGGATTAAATAGCTCCAAACAGGATTCTCACAATGTCAGTGTCCTTTTAAAAAAGAAATGACTAAATGAAATGCAAATAAATAAATAAATAAATTTAAATTAAAAAAAAAAAAGAAAGAAATGACTATTGGGGCCGGCAGGTAGTATGGTGGTTAAGGGCGCTGGACTCCCAGGTGACCCATAGCAGTTCGAGCCCTGGACCTGGCTGTTTGCTTTCTCACTTTCCCTCTCTCTCTTTCTCTCTCTCACATACACTTTGTCCCTCTCTGGTCAAATTAAAATAAATAAATAAATAAAATTAAATGAAATAAAAAATGACTATCACAAACATGAGTTTTTATTGCATGGGAAGAGATTTGACAAAGAGTCACAGGGGTACCATGGGTGCTAAGACAGGTGTTGTGGTGGATACTCATTCAACTCAGATTCAGGAGATGACAGAGCTAGTACCATGGAGTTTGTTCTTGTATTCTTTTAAAAAAAATTATTTTATTTTACTTTAATTGTTTTAGTTCACTCTATGGTATGTGTAATTGCTAGAGAGAGAGAGAGACAGAGAAAGAGGCTAGAGAGGGGAAAAGTCAGAAAGCTCCCCTGGAGGGATGGCCACTCCGCAATCACTCCTTTCCATTCTCGTGGGATTTGGGGCATCCACATGCATGTGCGCAGTGTGTTTTTCAAGGCACTGGGTATGGGATTTGAACTGCACTGCTAGCCATGTAGGATCCAGCCACCTTAGTCACCACACCACTGGTTGGCCCTATTCTTATATTCTTATGCTTTAAAGAATCTTGGGGGTAAACCCTCATAGATGGGCTAAATAGCCACAGAAAAAGCTTGAGTTACTTAAAAAAGTTTTTTTTTAGGTTTTGCCATAGGGCGCATGCTCTGCTAAAGAGAGACAGAGAGAGGGAAAATGAGAACTCTGCCTCTAGGGGGGATGGCCATGCTGCCATTCCTTATCCATTTTCCACTAAGGATTTTGGGCACACATGCACACATGCTTGGCCTGATTTCAAGTCACCAGGTCCAGGATTCAAACCACGATTGCCTATGTAGGAGTCCAGCGCCTTAACCACCACACCCACTGGCCCCTTAAGTTACCTTTAAAAAAACTGAACCATTCTTCCTTCATTTGGTCTTCATATTGTTGAAGAGGAAACTAGTCAAAGGGCTCCTTTAGAAACGTTTTTATTCTGTTGCAACTCAGTTCAAACATTTTCATAAAACCGCTTTCTAGACCAATCTGATTTTCTTGCCAGGAAACTTACTCTCACTATTACTCTCTTTCCTGGGATTTGGACATTGGCTATTGATCTTTTTCTGGGATTTTCTGTTTTTGTCTCCATGTTCAGTTTACTTGTCTTCATAAATCTTAAATGATCTCACTCTATGAAACTTCTTGATCTACATTGTTCAAAAACAGAGCCAAAGGAAAAGGCAGCTCCTGTCATGTAACTATGGCAGAGGCTTGGCCCCTCCGGGTGGGCTCCTCTGGCCCTCCCCCTCCCATCAGCAGTTGCAGCAGGTTCCTGGAGTCAGACAATGTATTGTCAACCGGATTACAACGATTAGCTCTAAGTCAGTTAGGTAACAGGAGCCCTTTCAATGGTGTCCTATGATTCTGTCAGGTTGACTGTTCAAACACTGGTTTTTGGGATCCCCTCCAGCATTCCTTAATGTAATCCAGGCATGTTATTGCAGGTTCTATTTGAGAAGGGGCTACTTACTTGTCACTTAGAATATTTTCAGTTTCAAGTCAAAACCTTTCTCAAGAAAAAGAAAAAGAAATGAGAGAATGATGATAAAAAGGGGAGGCAGTTGGGGAGTAAGGGGCAGAAAAGAAAAGGACGAAATGCAGAAGCCAAACTTACATTAAGTGCACATGTTCTCTGGGCAATGAGGTTTCTGTTTTGTTTTCCATAGAAACTGCAATGATTTTGCACTGTTTAGGATTTTGACTTTCTAATTAGTCAGATCCAGTGAAATCAAAGGCAGAGGTGTTCAAACAGGAGTTGCAAACCTGAGCTGCTCACAAGGCTCGTAGATGTGCTTCCGGGTTCCACCCCTTGATGAGAAAAGTGCCGTAGATTTCCAGTGGATACCCACTTTTACCACCTTATGGTTGTAGGACTGAGTGCTGTTCACAAGACCGGCACACTCCTGGGTGCCAGAGCAGAGGCAGTGGTTTCAGATGCCTCAGAGTCTTACTGTTTTGGTGGCCCTGTGCTTACTGGAAGGAAACGACTCAGCAGCTCTTTGTAGGTGTTCAGAACTTGGGGTGAAGGCAGAAGGAGATGAGGTTTTCAAAGAGCACCCATCTGACAGTGTCTTTTAAGTATCTCTGAACTGTCATATTTTGGCAGAATTTTGGGGAGTGAAATCGCCTTATATCCCATTATGATGCAGAGTTTTTTCTAGCCTGGCATAGAGAAGTTGTGTCTCTATATTCTAACCAAAGACCTTTTCCAAACCCAACTCTTTCCACTCTTTTTTTTTTTTTTTTGTAAGAGATTCTTAATATGTGGTGTGTGCACTTACCAGACAGACAGAGAGAGAGACAGAAAGCAAGAAATCACTCCCCAGAGGAGATGGTCACACCACAATCTCTTCCTCTCTATTCTCCTCTTGAGATCTTGGGCACGTGCACACACACACACACACACACACACACACACACAGTGTGAGTTTTAAGCAGCCTGGTCTGGGATTTGAACTGCGGTAGACTATGTGAGAATCCAACATAACCACTGTACCATCTGCTGGTCCCGCTTTCCATTCTTTTATTCTCTGTACATTCTGGTCCCGTTGTGAAGTGCTGTAGAGATCCGTATCTCTAGAGTGCCATTTAAGTTATGGTATATAAACATCATCTACCCTATAGTTACCTCCAGGCTGAATCTAATGAAAATGCAGACTTCATGGAAGCCTATTAATGCATTTCTTTTTAGAATATCTGGATTATCTAGCAAAAGTGCATGTTCCCTCATCTCAACCACACACACACACACACACACACACACACACACGCTCACATTCACACAAAAATACAGCACTGAATGAATAGTCTGCATTAGTAATAATGTGTTCATTGTTTTTCAGGCTATACCTGATTGGCCAGGGCTATGTGTGCGAATTTAGCCTTGCCAGGGAGGCGAGATGATAAAATAAAAAGTGCGGACAGAATAAAAACTGTCCTTTTTAAATTTAACTGTCAATTTTGTGCTTGGATTGTTGATATAAACTCTTCACAGCTGTGGGTCCTGATTAGTGAAAAAGACTTCATAAAATTACCAGACAACATTGTCTAAATATATGCATATAAATATATATGCTTTTATCCATGCTCATTTTTCAAAGTGCTTGACACATGTGCATCCAATAAATGGCATCTCCACTTTTCTTTCCATTTAGGTTAAAGGCCTTCTTATAAGAATCGATGCCTAAAATAAATCACTTTATGAATATTTAAAAAACTGAAGTACTTTGAAGAGTGCATCTCTCCCACTCTGTTAATTTCCTTAGATAGCTAGTCTTCTTTGCAGTTAAAAATGTCATCAGGATAATACCTAGAGGCTGTCTTTGACTTATACTTATTAGATCGGCCTGAGAAATCATTATCTAGTTCTTAAGGTTGTACAAATGGAGATAGTGAGATGTAGGAACACATTTACATTTCAGTTGATCCAACATCTCTATCCCCACTTCTAAAATTATGCCATTCTTTCTGAATCCTCTCAAACAACCTTAAAATAGATAATCCCTCTCTGATGCTATTTATTGGCCTATTTTTATTTTCTGTGGTCCAACTTTTCTAGCAAATGCACTTAAAAACAATACTTTCCTCAACACTATTTTTGGACCTCTTGGCCAGTTAGATGCTTTCAGTGTCTTTTCCTCCCTTTCTGGCTTCCTGCAGCTGTTAGAGCTGTCTCACGAGGCTGCCAACCTCCGTAGCCCCCTGGAGAAAGGATCTCAGCTACAGGTTGGGATGGGAGGAGGGGGATGGGGGCGTGTAGCAATATTCCATCTGAAACAGAGGCCATATGGGCCCACATCCACGCCTACGTATTTTTTCCCTCACTAGTAGTTGTTAAGTTGTTAATTCTGTTTTTGCAGTCAGGTTTTAAAGAAAGTGGAGAAAAGTGCTCAAGCTAAAAGCTTCAAGAGAACGGAGCAGGAGTGGTTGCTATGAGCTTTGAAACATGCACACGAGCGTGTGCGCACACACACAAATACATGGACAAAAGGATAAATTGGAAAAGAATGCAGGATTCCTTGCTTGGTTTAGCAGTCCAGTCAGCCCCACAGATGAGGAAGTGCTGCTTTGTCCCTAGCTAAAGCCTTGTTTTCTTGTTCATTGTCTTTCAGGGTACAATCTGGGGGAAATTCACCTGTCTGATGCAAAGTTAAACTGCTGCCTTTAATGTGACTGCATGGGAACTTGGGTTTATTAATGAATACAACATACCCTCTTTGATTTGAAAGCTTTCACCCTGCTGAAAAGATTCAAAAGGCATCGCTTCCTGCACCAGCGGCATTCCTGGAAAAGAATGCAGGATTCCTTGCTTGGTTTAGCAGTCCAGTCAGCCCCACAGATGAGGAAGTGCTGCTTTGTCCCTAGCTAAAGCCTTGTTTTCTTGTTCATTGTCTTTCAGGGTACAATCTGGGGGAAATTCACCTGTCTGATGCAAAGTTAAACTGCTGCCTTTAATGTGACTGCATGGGAACTTGGGTTTATTAATGAATACAACATACCCTCTTTGATTTGAAAGCTTTCACCCTGCTGAAAAGATTCAAAAGGCATCGCTTCCTGCACCAGCTGCATTCCTTTATCCGTCTCAGTGGTTCACCCCTACCCAGCTGCTATATCTCATTAACAAGCATTTGACCACTGCAGCCGGCCTGGGAGTGTTGACACTTGAAAGGCCCAGGCAGGCGTGGGCAGGCCATCAGCTATGGCAACAGGAAACTGCCCCGGAGACAACACTGAGAAAACAGCAGCTGCAAAAGCCAAAGTCAGAGCAGACATAAAGGGTTGCCTATCTGCACGTTGGTCTAGGGTATCGGTGTGTGTCTGTGGATCGGAATCTATGTATTTATTTACTCTATTTATGGGGCATGAGGACTGCTATCAGCATGTACTGTACTCTAGACTCATTGTCAACCCCTGAAAAAGGTGTTTTATTTGGACTTACAATGTTTTCATATCTTTAGGTCTCAAAATCTTATTCTTCTTACAAAGTAAGTTCTTATGTGTATACTAGGAATGTTCACTAGTAACTGAAAATTTGATATACTGAAAATTTGATATACACATTCTCTTTGGTAGAAGTTATATGTACAATAAAATTGTATATGCCTGAATGCTTGCACATTTTTCATGCAATCATGTTAGTTTTTCAAAAACAAGTCAACCTGTAAAGCTGTCATCTAAACATATAACGTTATTCTAAAAGCCTTTGGTTTAGGAATCAATTCATGATGGCTTTATGTGAAATATTTGAGAATGGAAGCATCATTTCACTGTATAAACGTAGCTCCATAAAATTAAATGGAATATTTAATATACATTATTATTGATAATAATTTAAAAAAAATTTTTTAATACCATTTTTTTATCAAATTACAAGCTTTTCAGCACCAGACTCCTGAATCTCCCTCAAAGTGTTACTGTTTCTATGTTCACCAGAAAAGCTCAATGTACAGACGATCTCATTTGAAGCAAGTATTTCTTCAAACTTATGTGTCTATTTTCAAGCCCATTGAAGCATTTTCAGTGGCTAGGTAAGCCACAGTTCAAAGTCAAAGTTTTTCACCCATAAGGAAAATGACCCTTTTGAAAACAGGAAAAGGAGGTTGCCCTATAATAAGAGAAAAAGGGAAGCTAAATGAAAAGAAAAGAGACACGAATGCAATGCTGTGTTACACACGTCAAGTTAGTACACTGCCATTCAATAAGTGGCGAATTATTTTCTTGTCATCAATATGATAGACAATTAGTGATTATTACATTGCCATATACTATGACTTTAATTCTTTTCAGTAATTTAGACATGTGTATACTTGCCTACCACTCATCATTAAAATTCTCTGAATTTAGTCATGTTGTTACTTTAAAGTGGTTAATTCGATTAAAAAAGCATGTGAAGGGACCAGCAGTTAGCGTAATGGCTATGTCGCTGGACTCACACGTAGTTGACTGCGGTTTGAGTCCCAGACCTGGTGGCTTAAAACTCATGCCGGCTGCGTGTGTGTGCCTGCCCAAGATCCCGAGAGGAGAATGGAGGAGAAGGGATTGCGGCGTGGCCATCCCCGCTGGGGGGTGATTTCTCACTTTCTGTCTCTCTCTCTCTCTCTGTCTTTCTGGAGAGCGCACACGCCCTATAGCAAAAACCTCCCCCCCGCCAAAAAAAAAAGCATGTGAATATATATTTAAAATCATTGCAGCTTAAGTCTTTGGCAGGTGCAGGGGGCTGGGGTTAGAAAATATTTCTCAAATGCAGTGAATTTTCTAACTCTGCTTTCATCCATCTGGGTTTTTTTTTTTTTTTTCCTTTTACCTTTTATGCTCCAGAAGAAGAGAAGACTTGTGTCAGTGACCAGTGGAAATGTACGTTCTTGACAATATAGTAGAGATAGGAAGATCTTCTTGAGGGCCATTATGATATTTCTATTTGCCTTTAGTTTTTTCATCCTTGTCGCGTTAGGTCACAATCATGTTTGAAATGCATAAAGATGCCCAAGTTCTGGAAATAGATGGTTTGAGAGCAACTGTCACCTTGAGTAAGTAACTTAAGTTTTCTGTGTCTTAAGTTACTAGTTGTTAAATAGAGTTAAGATTAGTAGTACTTAATTCATAGGATGCTGTAAGGATGAAATGAATGTACATTCACTTCAAAGAGTTCCTATCACATTCTAAGCACTCAGTCAATGTTAACTATTATTACTAACATCAGCCTTGTTCTACACCATATCATATTCTGTCCCTGAACACTTTTATATATCCACAGAACTTATTCTAGTTTATATCGTCATGTATGTGTGTTGATTTAATTTACAATAAAACCCTTCCCCTATCTTCTCCTGCCCTAAGACATGCAAACATACACACATGTGAATATGAACTCTATGAAATCTTTATTATTATTGTATGGTTTACTATTGATTACCTTTAGGCTAATATAACTTGGGCACATATTGGTAGTTTAAAAGATTTGTTGACTGTCAGATTGTTGAGTAAATACATTTTTGTATAGATACAGACTCAGAGGCAAAACAATAACCAAGGACAAGTGTTTTTAAGATTATTTCTTGCATAAGAGAGAGATAAAGACAGAAAGAGGGAGACACACAAATACCCTCAACATTCCCACTCTCCTTATGCCATGATCCACCCACCTCAGCCTGAGGCCACTTAGGTCATGGATACTTGGGGCACCCAGTGGGCAGAACAGGACCCCAGGATGTGAACACAGGACCTTCCCATGGGGGTCCAGCACAGCAGGGCATTACCTTTGTACC
The DNA here is from genome assembly GCF_000334495.1 of Tupaia belangeri chinensis. NCBI lineage: Eukaryota > Metazoa > Chordata > Mammalia > Scandentia > Tupaiidae > Tupaia > Tupaia belangeri. The sequence continues at coordinate 1,134,464 of NW_006207899.1, forward strand.
ACTGGCTGATCCTCAAGAATGTGTTTTAATAAGTTGACCCTGTAATGGGAAAATGCCTGATGTATAAATTCTAGGGACAAGATGAATATTACTTTAATGAATATCTATATGTGTCTATATTATAAAATTGAGGCCTGTGCACTTGATCATATTATCTTGATAATATTACCACATAATTAATTCTATTGAACTGATAATTTACAGCTTCTATTCTACTTAAAACTATCATTTTGGGACTAAAATGGCAAAAAGTTTACATCGCTGGACTCCCAGGTAGTTAACTGGGGTCTGAGTCCTGAACCTGTAAGCTAAAAACTCATGCCGGGTGTGTGTGCATGCGTGCCCAAGATCCAGAGAGGAGAATGGAGGAGAAGGGATTGTTGTGTGACCAACTCTCCTGGGAGCTGATTTCTCATTTTCTTCCTCTCTGTCTCTACGGCAAGCATACATACCCTATAGCAAAGATCTCTCTCAAAAAAAGAAAAGAAACAAACAAAAAAGTGAAAACTATCATTTTAATATTACTCAAAGGATAAGTTGTTTATGGTAGGGTCTATATGCTAAATTCTGTATAATGTTCAATGTTCTTAATTAAAATGGACAATGTTATTTTCAGTTTTTGTAAGATAAACTTTTATTTTAGTTAACATTTTTTTTCCCCGAGTAGTTAGGGATAGAGAAAACTATGCTGATAAAGTAAGAACATCTAACATACAATCAAGGTAGATATGGATGGACCAAATTTTAAGACTTTTCTAGAATCATCCAAGAACTTCTACAATAACAATTTTTCTTTTTAGTTGTGCTATATGTAGTTTCTGGAGTTATAGTAATTTCTACATATTTGCTGTTTTATTATTATTAATTTTTTGTTTATGCCTTTAGTTTGGAGGATAACAAGGAAGTTTATAACTTATAATTCTGTGTTTTGCCCTGGTGTTTACCTTGTAGACTGATAAACTCAGATTAGGTAAGTGGAAATATCTGTGAGGAGAAGAAATGTAGCTGATATTCTAAGGGTTGTGGGATAAAGTGGGGATTCCAGAAGACAACGGGGAGGATAATTTCAAGGCCTTAACCATACTCAAGCCTTGAAGGTAATATTTATACTCTGGCAAATGATGTGATTGAGTCTGCATAGGACAAAGATGAACCATGGATTATTTTGGGAAAATGAAAATTTTCAGAGTTTGACACTTCAAGCTACCCCAAAAGCATTGTTATTAGTTCTAATTTGATGCTTATCATCAGTCTAGTTTCACTCAGACTTAGTAATATTTACAAGAAAATGTATCCTGTTTTAGTGTTAATTGACATAAATTTTATCTTTTAATAGTTCTACTTACACGTAGAATCTCCCTGATGCCTAAATTAATCATTTTGAAAGAAGGTCTTATAATATATGCTAAACATAGTTCTAAGATTACTTCTGCTCTTTTGTTGCTTGCCACAGTTCATTAAGATCAGTATTATTGGCCTCATTTTTGAGACGATGGTATGGAGGCAGGGATCAATTTAAAAAATATGAGGGAATCAAGTTCATAATAATAATTGCCCAGACTGAGATTATGGAGCTTTCCCCCTGTGTTTTCTTCTAGTGCTTTTATAAGATTAGATCAAATGTTTAAGTCTTAAATCGATTTTGAGAAATTTTTGTATATGGTATGAAATAAGGATCAAATTTCATTCTACTGCATGAGAATATCAAATTGTCTTAATACCATTTATTAAAGAGACTACCCATTCCTGTTGTGTGATCTTTGTACCTTTGACGAAAACAATTCACCATAAATGTGTGGATTTATTTCTGGGTTTTCTATTCTATTAGAATAGACACATTGGTCTACATGCCTGTTTTTATACTAGAACCATGCTTTCAGTACTATAGCTTTGTGGTATAATTTGAGGTCAAGCATTATAATGCCTTTGGCTTTTTTTTTTTTCCCTCCAAGTTACCTTGGCTATTCAGGGTGTTTTGTGGTCATATTTCAATTTGAGAATTGTGTTTTAAATTTTTTTGAAAAATACTATTAATATTTTGATAGGGATTGCATAGAATAAGCTAGATTATTTTGGATAGTATGGCCACATTAATATCAATTGTCCCAATATATAAAATGGGATATCTTTCCATTTATATGTGTCTTTTTCAATGTCTTTTGTCATTATCTTGTAGTTTTCCGTGTGCAGTTTTCTTACCTGCCTCGTTAAATTCATTCCTAAGTATTTTTATTTTCTTGTAGCTTTGTGAATAAAATTATTTTCTTGATTTCCTTTTCTTTTTAAAAAAAAATTATTCATTTTATTTATTTATTATTATTATTTTAAGTTTGCTATAGGGCACATCTGCTCACCAGAGAGAGAGAGAGAGAGAGAGAGAGAGAGAGAGAGAGAGAGAAAGAGAGAAAATAAGAGAGAGAGAGAGAGAGAAAATGAGAGAATAAGCCACCAGGTCCAGGACTCAAACCATAGTCAGCCATATCAGAATCCAGTGCCTTAACAACCATACCACCTGCTGGCCCCTTGATTTCCTTTTCATACATAGTTTTTAAAAAATTTAGTAATATAGGCATTTATTGTTTAAACTTCCTTCTTAAGAATTGTTTTGCTGTTTTTAATATCCCATAAGTTTTGGTATGTTGTATTTCCACTTTCATTTGGAATTTAAAATTTCCCATTTAGTTTCTTAATTGATACATTGACACAATGGTCAGGATATATTGCTTAATTTCTACATATTTGTGAAAATTTTATGAAATTCCTTTTGTAATTTATTTCTATTAATAGTTCATGCTATTATGATCAGAAGAGAATTAATATGATATTGATCTTATAAAGTCTGTTAAGATTTGTTTTGTGGCCTGATAATATGACCCATCTTGGAGAAGGGTCCATGGATATTTACTGTTGTATTTAATGTTCTGCATATGCTTCTTAGATTCATTTCATATAACATGTAGTATAAGACTGATGCTTTCTTACTGATTTTCTGTATAGATGGTGTCTCTATTGCTGAAAGAAGAGTACTAAAGTCTCCTACTATTACTACATTATAATCTGTCTCTCCCTTCAGATGTATTAATATTTGCTTCATATATTTAGGTGATATAATGCTGAATGCACAGTGAGTTGTTACGCTCTCTTCATTTGGTCCTTTTATCAATATATAATGATAATCTTTGTCTCATATTATAGTTTTTGACTTCAAGTCTATTTTATCTGATGTAAGTATAGTTATTCCTGCTGTCTTTTGGTTTCCATTTGTACGGAGTATCTTCGTCCATCCTTTCACTTCAGTCTATGTGTGTCCATTTGTCGACACAAGTGTATGTCCAGGTTTTCTTTCACAGGTGAAGTGAGTCTCTTATAGGCAGCATAAAGTTAGATCTTTCTTTTTGAAATTCCTTTTAAGCTCCACTTTTGTAGCCTTCCTAATCTTGTAGGAAAAAAATAAGCAAAAGTATACTGTGGAAACTGAAGTAATGAAAGTATAATTTGGTAGTACCCAGAGAAGAAAGCAGTTACTTCTGTCTGAAGTGGGAAGAGCAGAGAAAATTAGATGCTCAAAGACTGTCACAGGGGAATTCATCAGAGCTGAGTTTGGGTGAAGGTATCCAAGTGGACAGGAACAAGAAGCACTTTGTGTGCTAAGAAATTATATGATTATGGTTGGAAACATTAATCTGGCAGCAATATGAATTTGGAGGCGCCAGTGATAGAATGCAAGTGGAGACTTAAGAGTTCTATGGTCAAGCCACAGCATTATTGGGAGACTCTCTGCAATGCTGGAGCCACAGAGAACATCCTGATTTAAATCCTGGGTGGATTTGAAATACAGATGGCTGGGTAGAAAATGACGGTTGGGGGAAGATGAGTTTATTGTAGCATGATAAAATACTGTTGAGGGGGCCTGTTTCTCTCTCCCTTCTGATTAAAATTTATAGAGCGTTATGAAAATACTGATTTATGGTAATGGTGGTGAAGATGGATATAGAATGAAGCTTTGTTTTGAAGAGAGTGAAGAATAAAAGGGCTTTTGGAGGTTGTGGTAGTTGAATAAATCCTGGAAGAATGGGTGGACTCCAAAAAGTAGAAATGGAGGTAATAATGTTCCAAGCTAAAAAAAAAAGTGTCACAGATGAAGTACAAAAGTAAGGAATTCTAGACTAGTCTCAGAATATAGTATATTTTATAGGTAGATAAATTCATATGAAATCCAGATTGTAAAGTTAATTACTATTGAGAAATAAGGATTTATAGAATCATAAAACCATGAAATATTCGATCTTTTCAGAACAATAAACTGAGTTGAAATCATAGTATGCAAGGCCCTGAAAGATAAGCTAATGGATTTAAATTAATTTAGTAGTTCTTTGGAATCATTGCTCATTTTTTTTTCTTAATTTGCTATAGGGAGTGTGTGTTTGCCAGAAAGAGAGACAGAGAGATAGAGACTTAGAGGGGAAAGTGAGAAATCACCACCCTCCACCCCCAGGGGGGATGGCTACACCAAGAGCCTTTCTCCTCCATTCTCTTGGGATTTAACACAAACACTCACACATTTGGTGTGAGTTTCAATCTTCTGGGTCCAGGACTTGAACTGCTCAACTGGCCGTGTGAAATTCACTTACCCTAACCTTGATGCCACTGGCTGGCCCATTCACTGTTAAGTTTTGTTCAGTTGTGAGCACACATTCAGTATAGTCGAGGAGAGAAATTAAGGCTAAAGTTGTTTCTAGTGGAAGAGAAAGTAAAACATAATTGGAATATCCTGACCCATGTTACTTATGGAAAATAACATGATTCTATGGACAATATGACTTTAAAATATTGAGCTTTATTGGTTATATTTAACAAAAATGATGGTAAAGTAACTGGTCTGTTTGGGAAAGACACGCAGATGTTTTGGTTTATTATTTATTGAGTCTATGGTTTTAAAAGGGCTCTCATAATAGACATGTGGAGCACTGAAATGGAACTCTATGTCTGGAACTTGGAAAGCGGAGCAGGGCTAGAACAACTTGGTAGACGTCCATATTGAAGTGTGATTTGGTGCTGCAGAAATGATATTACAGAAGATGAGAAGGTAGAAGGCAAGATATAGAGTGTGGTCATATAATTTATCCTCCCAAACAGTGAAAGACTTTGATATGAGTAATTATGATTTGGACTGATAACTTAGTGGTTAAGGGAGCCAGATCCCACCATGGTTGATTGAAGCTTGAATCCTGGCTCCAGCAGCTTGAGACACATGCTGGTTGTGTGTGTGTGTATGTACAAAATGCCCACATGTTGGAGAAATGAAGAAGGAATTACAACATCATCACATCCTGTCTGGAGGTGTTCTCTCTCTTTCTCTCTCTCGTGCTCTCTCTCTCTCATGAACACATACACCCTCTGGTAATAGAAAATTTGAAAAGTAATTATGACAGGACAACAAGGTACATCAGGATATGTCCACATCAAGTGGGATATGTTGACACCTTAGAGAAAGAAAGCAGGCTTGTGGAGGCTCTCTGGGTTTGATTATTGACAAAGAGAAAACTTGAGCAGAGTTAGGACAAAAGATAGCAGAAGAGTAAGGCATCGCCTATATAGTTCATTTGTTCTGAGTAAGAAAACCTGGATACTAGCAGAGGCCTATTGAAGTTGACTTAAAAATCCTAGGTGAGGAATTACAGGTCCCAATAAAGGCAAATATCATTAGAGCCATGGTACATTTAAAAGCTTCTCTCTGCTTTTGAGTGTTAAACTTGGTTTGGAGGGTTAAAGCCCAGCTCTCTGCTACTTACATTTTTCTCATTTAGAAAGCCAGGATCAGCAGATGGCATAATGGTTTTGTCATTGGACTCCCATATAGTCAAATGCGGTTCAAGTCTCAGACCTGGAAACTAAAAACTCATGCTGGCATGTGTGTGTATGTGCCCAAGATCCCGAGAGGAGAATGGAGAAGAAGGGATGTGGTGTGGCCATCCCCCTTGGGGGATCATTTGTCACTTCTGTCTCTCTATCTCTCTAGCAAGTGAGTGCGCCCTATAGCAAAAATCTCTCTTTAAAAAAAGAAAGAAAGTACTTTCTGGGAACCAGCAGTTAGCGTAATGGCTATGTCGCTGGACTCCCCTGTAGTCGACTGTGGTTTGCGTCCCAGACCCGGTGGCGTAAACCTCACACCAGGCGCATGTGCGTGTGTGCCCAAGATCCTGAGAAGAGAATGGAGGAGATGGGATTACGGCATGACCATCCTCCCTGGGGGGTAATTTCTCGCTTTCTGTCTCTATGTCTCTGGCTGTGTGGCGAGTGCACGCGCCCTATAGCGAAAATCTCTCCAAAAAAAAAAAAAAAGAAGAAAGTACTTTCTACTTTCAAGCATCACCAGGCTCTTTCTCAGCATGTCCCAGGACAGTTTTACAGCTCTGAACAGAATGCAGACAAATGGCTAGCTGTTTCCATTTCATGCTTTGGATTTGCAGGTGCAGGTTGTGGAGTTTCTCGTTGTTATTGAAACTGGAAAACATTAAAAAAGTTCCAGCATGTCAGACTCTGATTTTGGATAAAATTGGATTTTACAGTCTGTTGTATGCCTTTAAAATATCCTGTGCTGAAAAAAAAAATATAAAAATAAAGCAAAGCAAAACAAAACACCTGCTCTATGTGAAATATTCAGAGTTTGATTTGGTGATGTTCGAATTAAGAAAGTGAAATTGCTTTGTTAAGTGTATATTGTCATGAAAATATTATGTTTCATATCATTATTTTTCCTATGGTTTAGGGGTGTTGCGGTGTCTGGTGCTTCAGTGGTGAAACTCTTCCATTTGGATGGGAGCTTTTAAACTAAGCTTCTCCTCAGGCAAGAATCAGCTTAACCCTAAAGGGACCATATTTTGGCTGAAGTTGTAAATCACCTTGACCTAGGATAGCTCTGAAAGTCTCCAGGAAGTTTTCTCCGACACTCCGATATAACTCTGAATCTTGAAATGCCCTGGTTAGGTAAGTAATTCTAGTCACTTAGATTAAAAAGATCCAAACAGACAAAATAATCATTTTCTCTTTTTCTCTAATTGTTTGTTACTCTAAAATAAATTCTGCTGATCTCTTCCTGTCAGCTTACATCTATTACGGATCTGCCGAACCATATTTATAACACTGAGTATAAAGTCTTATACATTGGCCAACGAAGCACTTGTGTATATAAAAAGGTATATACTACTTTATAGTGTTCGTAATATATCTTTGATTTGTTGAAGGGTGTTGGTGCTCAATTTCCTAAGTAAAAATAATTACCCAAAATAACTTTCTGCAAAGAAATATTTTCCGAAGTTTCTAGTAATCAATGGATTTTCAAATAAGCTTTCAGAATGGATTGAAGTAAGTTATCACTATTCTGTTTGGTTGTAAAATAATATAATCACAAGTGTTTTTAACTAGGTAAAGACTTTAAAGTCAGGTAATAAAATGCCTTCACCTTTCCAGTGAGAAAGGAGAGACCTTGGGACAATAGAATGAGTCTACACCTACATATTCCTTGTGTCTATAGCAGGCCCAGAACCCCATCGCGGACATCCCAGTTCCATGCTTTCCCCACTGTGTGACCAGCATGACAGGTGTCTCCTGATCAGAAAGCCAGAGCACTTCAGAGAGCAGTTTCTGACACCACAGGTGATATGTGAGCCAGCTGCATGGCATATGTTTCTTGTTTTTTAGAGAACATTTCAGAAACGGAGCTCCTTGTAGACATGGGGCACATTTTTGGATGCATAGGTCATCCAGAAATGGTAAAGATGCCCTTCAGGGTCACAGACCTGGCCTCAACACCTGCAATTTGTGAAGGTGACAAGTGGATGTTTGATGAAAGGTAGGGACATTTATGGAAAAGGAAGAATGTAAATTGTTCACCATGCAAATATTTACTCTGATTGTCTTTCCTTAGCGAGGGGAGTATTTTGACAGGATCAGGAGCTTTTGTGGTGTGAATTCCCTTATAGTGTGATTAGATCTGTCTTACTCCCTTCAAAATACTGTAAAATAATACCATGATAGAAATGGTACTATGTTTAGGGCTGGAAGGTGGCAGGGTGGTTAAGGGCGCTGGACTCCCACATGGCTGACCATGGTTCAAGTCCTGGACCCAGAGGCTTGCTTTCTCACTTTCTCTCTCTTTCTTTCTCTCCCTCTCTCTCTCTCTCTTTCTCTGTGTCTCTCTATGGAAATATTAAAATAATAATTATAAAGTTAAATAAAATAATTTTTAAAAACAGAAAAGTTAAAAAATAAAGAAATGGCACTATGTTCAATGTATGTTGCTCGATTGTTACTTATGTCTGTGGTGATGTTTTCAAACTACAAATCAGGAGATGTAGTCTGACTAGCTCGAATGTGCAGATGTGGCATAGGAAAGCCCAGGTGAAGGATTATGGGTCCTAATAAAGGCAAATATCACTGACCTATGCTATACTTAAAAGGCTCTTGGGACCAGCAGGTGGCATGGTGGTTATGGCGCTGGATACTCCCACATGGCTGACCATGGTTCAAGTCCCGGACCTGGTGGCTTTCTCACTTTCTTTCTCTCTCTCTCTCCGGCTGATTGAACTGGAAAATAATAATAATAAATAAATTTATTAAAAAAGCTCACTCCATGAAGTAGTATTTGCTATTAAGGATTAATCCTGACTGTTCTTCAACTCTCTGCCACTTACTTAATATTGGAAACTATACTGTTTGGAAAATTTGCAGAGGATGATCTCCTTGACTATGTAGCTAAAGATGTGTTCATAGGAGCAAACTGGGATGGTTTTAGAAATAATTCTGTGTGGGGCTGGCAGGTGGCGTGGTGGTTAAGGGCACTGGAACTCTCACATGGCCAACCACGAATCAAGTCCCAGACCTGATGGTTTGCTTTCTCACTCCCTGCCCCACTCTGTCCTTCTCTGGTCAAATTTAAATAAATAAATAAATAAATAAATAAATAAATAAATAAATAAATAAATAAATAAATAAATAAATAAATAAATAAATAAATAAATAAATAAATAAATAAATAAATAAATAAATAAATAAATAAATAAATAAATAAATAAATAAATAAATAAATAAATAAATAAATAAATAAATAAATAAATAAATAAATAAATAAGTAAATAAAGTTGAATAAAATAATTCTTTAAAAAATAAAGAAGGAATTCCACAAAAAGGCTTTAAAAACATTATGATCTCCAATTCTACTTTTATTCTAAAAAAAAAAAAAATGACACCCAAGGTTCCCAGAAGACACCATCTCCATTGTGAGTCTTTAGTCTTACTAGCATTAAGTTAAAAAGTCATTTTGGCTGTGACAACACAGAAATTTTAGTATGCAATTTGGGTACAAATTATACAATTGATTATAGGAACTGCAGAAGCTCAAGTTCCACTTGATTAACAGCTGGCATTAGAGTGGTTCATAACTATATGTTACAAAATAAACATATGAATAAATATTTGGCTCTAAATGTAATACTTTAGAACTGGTTCTTCCTATTTGAATTCCACTGGGTTGAACAAAGTATACTGTCATGATATATAAGAGAAAGTTATATCAGATCTCCTTTTTCTCTTGGCATTATGGCCATATGACCTTCAGGAAGGGAACTGTTGAATTATGACCACTAGTAGAGTGCTTTTTACTAGGGCATGCTTTATAAGACTTCAGAACGTATTAGCATATTCTGGATGACATCTAAAGGTTTCTTCTTTAGAATAAATTTTTAATGTAATATTCCTAAGCATTTTGGGAAACCGAAGACTTGACATTTTACTCTATTACGAGAGATTTGAGGGTAATCCAAAGATTGGTAATTAAGAGCAATAATAATTTTTCTGAGGATTCCTCAGGTACATAAAAATGGATAAGTTCACTTCAGAAATAATTTTTACTCCTGTCTCACTCAGTTCTTGATAGCAATCCCTTTCCAGAATGGAAGGCCTCCGCCTCCACCTCTTCTATTTTATAGTCTGTGAAGACAGGGTCAGTAACAATTTGTCAGAGCAATTTAATATGATTGAATTAATTCCCCAAAGAGGAGGGAGGTTGTAAGTGAAATCACAGTGCCTTCCAGTGAAATCTCATTGAAATGACAATGTGCTCCGTGAACTCAGTTGAAATAGCATGGTGGTGACAAGTAGATTATTCAGACTCCGTAATACTACCTATTTGACCTGAGTGCACTGTTTAACCTCTTCTCACCTCAATTACCTGATTTATAATCTGGAAAAATAACAAGATCTCCCTCATAAGACTATTATCAGGATTAAATGAGACTAAGTATTTAGTCCAGAACACAATTACGTTAGTTCCTGGACTTAAAAAAAGGTCAATATATAGTAGTTATATTATTAGTAGTAGTGTTACTACTAGTGCTAGTATTACCACCACTATGAGACTATCCCATGTGGCTCTTTATGTAAATGATAAGTATTCTCACCCATTCATTCACTCAACAAACATTTATCATAAACATATGTCAGACTAAAAGCTAGAGACATGAAATAAAAGATATACACATACATATGGATGTATGTATGTAAAGATATATATCTGTATACACACACACACATACATATAACCATGCATGTATGTATATATTTATATACATATATTATATCAATTATGAATACATTTTAAATACATATACATTTCCCATGCCTGACCCAAAAGGACTGACATATCTGGCATGTCCTTTATTTTCACCACACAGCAAAATGAGCTTTCTGTGTAGGGCATTACTGACACAAAGACAGTGGTAGAACCATGGCTATATGTTGTATTTGTATAATCCAGTCCTGTGACCCAATAGTAAGGGTTCAAATAAGCTCAAATCAATAATAATAAATAATAAATCAGCTAATGACAGGTATTTTGACTTTATTGTTAGAGCCAAACCAGAGAAGACAATAAAGAGAGGGGACTCAATTTGGTTTGGTTTTGCTGCAGCTGGATTACCATCATCCAGGAGCCATTTAGCAAACAGACAATAGACACATGGCTTTATTTATAGCAGTCTGTAGGGAAGGAATGCAGTTGATTTCGCCATCTCTTCCGCAGTGGTTTAGCTACAGAATTATCTCTATCACGTAGAGGATGCATTAGGCAAACATGGACGCATTCTGGAATGTAGACGCATTGATCTTTAAATGGGTGGTGCTAGTTAATTAGGCAATGAAGTTTCACCGAAGTAGTGACAGTTTTACAAGTAGGGGAAACTTGGTGCAAGAAATTAAAACAAAACAAAACAAAACAAAACAAAAAAAACAGAAAACATAAAACAAAAAAACGGCTTAAAATACACATCACAATCAACTCTCGGTTTTTATTTCAAAACATAGTTCTATGTTGCCTTGCCAATGCAGACTTGGAGTTAAACGTATCCTAATGATTTATACCACTGATACGTGCCTCTATGTCTGGGTACTGCCCAGCCTGTTTGAATTGCACTGCTGATGGTATCACACTTATACCCTTCATTCTGAAATAAACATTCCCCAAAGCTCTCAAACAGATAGTGCTCAGAGCTTTCCCCTGGGTCCTCTTTCAAATTAAATCAATTAGGGGAAGGCCATATGTTCGCCATATGTATGTCGACTTGCCAGAAATTCTTACAAGAAAAGGAAAAAGACACATAAAAAAAAATCACAAATCATTTGAAAACACACCAACTGAAGAAGAATTAATCAACCAACCAGTTAAATCTCTATTTATATAAGTCAAAAGTTGATTAAAATTAGACAAGATAATGTACCTCTTGATGATCGTTATATATTGTGCTTCCATTTTTTCCCCTGTTCTCATATGCAATTAATTTCTTAGGCAGTATAGGGAATCAATCACTCCTTATCAAGTTTTCTTCACCTGTTTACCCACCTGGAAATAGTAAAATGATTGCCTGTCTGTGGTACTGAATTTCTGTGGTAGTGAATCTTAACAAAATTCTTCAGAGCTCAATACTCTTCAGAGCTTAACAACAAACAACATTTGGTGAATATTGTTGGCTCTCCTTCCTTAACTGAGTTGAGAATCCAGTTAGATTCTCAATACTGGATCCTGATCACAGCATTATGGAATGTTAGAGTTGGCTTGTCTTCTTAATTGCACAGGTGTACTATTCAATTTTGGATCCCTTGGAGTGCCTCGCATGGTGCGTGGCACGTAGCAGAAGTCCCATACATATTTTAAATATTGAAACATTAAGGAAAATGAGGGTTAGAGAAGTTGACGTGAGTTCAGTTGTCCAGTTAGAGGACAGGTCTTCTGACTCCTGAACATTTTGCTTTTACACTGTGAACATTATCAGATACTCCCTCATCGGAACTCATCCCCTCCTCTACTGTCACCTGTGGTAAGGCTGATGTTCCCATCTTGGCATTCATTCATATCTGTTCAATCTCATGTGCTTTTCCTCCTTTCCATTTCTTAGATGTACTTGTATTCTAGCATTTGTGGTCTCTGAATACATTCTCTTGTTGAAGTGTTTTTTTTTTTTTTTTCCCCTGCCTTTGCTTAAGGTGTCCTTTACCCTAATAATCTTTTCCACTCATTTATATTTTTTAAATTCTTGTGTGCCACATAGTGATATTAGGAGTGAATTCAGTAGAGGGTAGAGGACTGAGAACTAATTTTTTAAAAATAATTATTAATTTAATTTAATTTATTTATTTACTTGTCTTTTAATTTGACCAGAGACAGACAAAGTAAGAGGGAAAGCAAGAAAGCAAACTGTCTGGTCCAGGAGTCAAACTGCGGTTAGCCATGTGGGAGTTTAGTCCCTTAACCACCATGCCACCTGCCAGTCCCCTATATGATTTTTTAAAAAATTGAGTATAAACAGCAAAAATCCTAGGTGATTTTCCCCAGAATCTCAGAAGTCCTTGAAGATGTGCAGTGAGATAAATTTATAGATCTCTTTATAAGGAGTTGATGTACTCAAAAATGTGGGATAAAAGGCCTACAGATCTGGAGACATGCAGCCCCAGAAAATTTCTGAAATATATGGAAATTACTTTCAAGATATTTTGATTTTTCCTTTCTCCTTTTGGCCTGTTTTCTTTTTTTTTTTTTTTTTTTGTCCATCTTCCAAATGCAGTTAAAATTGTTCAGAGTTCTAGTGTTATGCTTAAATCAGCTGTCTTTATAAAAATCAACACAGTAAAAAATCCTTCTTATTTCTTGGTTCTCTTTGATAATTATACAAACAACTAATTCTTATGTTGTGATTACCATGTGTCAGAAACTGTTTTAGAAGGAATATATATTTTATATAATGTATATATATTATATATATTATATATACATATTAATTTCATAATACACATTATGACTATTTTATATGTATACATTATATACTCCCACGTGCCAACCGTGGCTCGAGTCCTGGACCTGGCACCTTGCTTTCTCACTTTCCCTCTCTAAATAAATTAACTTTCTTACTGATGTTGGGGGAAAAACATATTTATTTAGAGAATTACATCTGGTATTTGTATTTTAGAAAAGATCCTTGAGTTAGGGAAGAGAAAAATAGTTACCATGAAAATATAGAAGTACTGGGATCAGCAGGCTGTGTGGTGGTTAAGTTGCTGGACGCTCCCACGTGGCCAACCATGGTTCGAGTCCTGGACCTGGTGGCTTGCTGTCTCACTTTCTCTCTCTTTGTGTGTCTCTCTCTGGTCAAATTAAAATAAATGAATGAATAAATAAATAAAACTAAGTAAATAATTCTTTATGAAAAAATATAGAAGTGCTTATAGTTAACATGAAGGAGGACCATGACAGTAGTCCCAGGCAAGGAGAGTATGATCGTTCAAATAAACAATGAGAACAAGATATATGAAAATAAATTTACAGTAAGAAATGTTAAGCCATCTTGGGAAGACAAGTCACCTATTTTAGAAAGAGTCACTTATTTCATTTATATTGAAGAGAAAATAGATCCAAAGTAAAAAGTAATGAATGGAATGGGACTATTCCATCCCATATTATCTCTTACTATGTTAGGAAGTAAACAGACAAAATGAAATTAACCCTCGAGACTCAATGCCCTGGTGGGTTTCTTAGAATTTTGAAAAAAGATAGACCATATGGTAAGAAGTGCCTCTGTGACAACATAGGCTCAGATACAATTTCAAGGATTATAAATCCTCTTGTTTCATCTCATAATTTGATGACCAGCTGGCACTGGGAAGTATAACATTGCATGTTTAAGTGCCTATGGGTTTTTAATATCTTCCTTAGTAGCATCCGGATTAGACCCCCGGAAAACAGAACATGGCACCACTCCAGGATGATCATTAATCTGCCTCAGTAGGGCAGTCTTCCCACATGGGGGCCCATCCATAATGCTCTGATGTAGTGATCTGTCACACCATATGGGGGAAGACGAAACAAGAGATTGAGCAACACAGGGACACAGAGAACTTGGAATCCTGGCAAAAAAGGAAAAGAAGGAAGGAAGCATCACATATCATCTGTCCACGTAGCCGAGCAGGGGTCAAGTAATTAATTACATGCCCATTGCCAGGTCTTACAGTGTGTTGTCCAGCCGTGGAGGGGAAAGAGAGAATCAGCAGGGAGAGTAAATCAGAGTTTCTGGAGAGTTACCAAATTAAATATCCTTTCTGTGGTGTCTTTCAGGGACAGTTGTATGTGAGAGAACAAGGTTTCTGGAGGGTCCTGGCATGCTATGTACACATGTCTGCTCCTGTGGCAAGGTACAGCCAAGAGGGCCTAGGAGAGATAGGGCATAAAACCGTGAGTATGACCTACAGTCCTTTTTTCTAATAGTTCATGAATGCTATGCTCTTTTCCAGTCCAGTTTTCGGCCATGCTTTGCCCCACCTTTTGTGGAAGACAAACAAGCTACTATAGTTGGTCATATTTGTGTGCTCTTTATGGCTTGGACCTACCTGGGAGAGGAAGTGATAAGTGGTTGAATAGGTAGTTCCACCATTGGTTGGTGGGTAGGATGGATGAATGAATAAATGCATGCAGAGCAACACTTTTCATAACCAGACAGCTAGTTAGTTCAAAGACTGGTGATAATTAGCGTGTTTATCTTCTGGAAACAGTGTCATAGAAGGTGGAATTCAGTGGTAGCAGAAGAGGTGTGTATGGGGGGGAGACGTATAAAAAAGAAAAAAAGACTCTGTTGGGGAAATTGTTGTGACTTATTTAAATCTGAACTTTTCTCATGTATTCTGTTTTTCCATGGTATTTCAGTTAGTTAGATGGTTTTCCATTAACTTTGAACGTTTTAAATAAGCAACCGAAAGCACATTTGAATGCAAGTTTCAGGATGCATAGATCAACAGATGTTAAGAAACTCAAACTGGGAAATTGTTGCAACCACGTGGAATAGCCGGTATGATAACCTTCTCAAGGTAAGACTGGACTAAGGTCAGCTCAGCTGCAGAAAGAATAAAAGAGTTCGGTGACTGAAGAGAAGAATGGGAGAACAACTTTTTTTTTTTAACCTTCCAGGGGAAGGAGCTCACTCAGCAGGCCAGGATCCCGGGGCTCTGGGAGGGCAATTGCATTATGCAGGCATGGACAACAAACAGGAAGTGAGTGCAAACAGACCCTCTCCTCAACATAAACACACACAGACTTAACCCATGGCTGAACTTCTGCCCTTGGGTGACCAGCACCATTAGGACACAGGTCAAAAGGTTGCAGTGTGACAGAAAATGGAGCCTCATTGAATGAAAGAGAAAATGAAAAATTCTTTTGTTTGCCTCACTCAGTGGTTTGTATAGCTACTGTGATGTCATAATGGAGTCCAGAGTGGGAAAGAGAAGTCCCTGATTTATCATGATTGGGAAAGGCAATTGGAAATTCAGATAAGCATTGAAGGAAAAACATGGAAGACCAGCACAACATAAAAAGAGTCTACTCTTAAGGGACAGGATAGAAGTGATCGGTCATTGAGTATAGCAAAAACATCAGAAAATTTATGTTCCCATTATGTATAGGATGGAAGAAATACAGATGCAGATACACAGCTGGCTGGGTGACTCTCCTCCCCTAACTCATCACCTCTCCAAATCAACCGTATTACAGTAGGATAGGAAAAAGTGTTGCATTCTGAAAGCTGTCTAATCTGTGAGATCATTCAATAACATTAAATATGTGTGTGTTTTGTGTGTGTGTCTATATATATGTATATATATAAGAACAATAAATATATATACACACATATATATTAATATATGCACACATACATAAACACACACATATGTGTGTATATATGTTTTGTGTGTATGTATATATACACACACACACGCAAATCATATATAGAGAGAGGTGTATATATATATATATATATATATAACTCACCTGGCACATTGTTTTACCTCATGGGCAAGTGTAAGAACTGGAGTTTTCCAGCTGTGTTTGGTTATTTTCACTCGTTTGAGCTCTGAGCATATTTGCAAATTCTGGTTAATTCTATTACTTCCAAAATGTTTCTTTTGAGGGTAAAAAATAGTAATTATTTAAATAAGGATACTCTAAAGACTAGCTAGGGGCCAGCAGGTGATGTGGAGGTTAAGGCAATTGGATCCCACATGACTTACTTTGCCATTTGAGTCTTGGACCGGGTGGCCAGAAACGCATACCATGCACGTGTACATGCATGCCTAAAATCCTGAGAGGAGAATGGAGAAAGGATTGTAGTGTGGCCATCCCCCTTGGGGTGGACTCCTCACTTTCCTCCTGTCTCTCTCTGTCTCTGTCTCTCTCTGATGAGTGCATGCAGCCTATAGTGAAAACTAAAAACAGACAAAAAAAAAAAAAAAAAAAAGGCTAGCCAATGTTTTAATTCAGTCTATCATTCTACCGGTATAGATAACATCTTTAAAAAGATTAGATTACATTGTTTTTCTGTGTTTGTTAGATTCCCAAATGTCTGGTTTTATTCTGGAACCTCTATATTTTTGTGTGTTTGTTTTTTCAACTTATAATTTTGATTTACATGTAGCAGTTGTACAAATTTATGGAATACAATGTGGTTTTTCAAAATATGTGTACATTTTGTAACAGTAAATTTGGAGCAATAAACACATCCACCATCTCCAATATTTATCAATACTTAGTGTATATTGTAGATCCATTTTTCTATTTGATACATACATTAAATTGTCTCAGTTGTGTGCCTTTTGAGAAACTGGATTTTAGTTATACATATTTTCCTTTAGTATCTGAGCCACTAGTGAGCTACTACTTTTCAAAATGAATTTTATATTCAAAAGAATCAACCAAGTTTGGGGGAACTCATGCTATGATTACATTTTTAATGCAGTTTTTAACAACCTGCCCTCAGAACATTCTTAATTTTTTTTGTCTCTTAGGGTATCCCCCTTGTAAAATCACCACAAGCCTTCAGAAATAAGGCTTTAGTTCCTTACAAAGCTGTGCAGACGTGAAACCCTCCTGGGAGATTGATGAGTCCTATTAACCTTGTTGCATAGATGGAAACTCAGAAACAAAGTGACTCCGAGGATTAAGAGGAAGTCAATGTCAGCACCAGGATTAGAATTCACACTTGCCTGGTTTCTCAGCCCACGACCAGCTCCCCCATGGATCCCAGCTTTGTCTTCCTCCCCAAGTGAGGGGGCAGGGTGATTCCAAGCGTTGAAAGAATCCTGTTATCCTCAGGCTTTCGCCTTGCAGGAAGGTTCTCCCTTTTAATAAATTATGGGGCTGGGAAGTAACTTTGAGGTGATTTATTCTAATCTCCTTAGTTTATAATTGAGGAAAAAGGCATTAAAATGCTCAAAACAGAGTAAGAATGCCCTGAGCTCAGCAATATAATAGGGAGGCAAATTGATGTGGTGAAAAGTACTGGGTAGGAGAGGATTTGGAGTCCTGGGTTTGAAGCCTGGCTTTGCTTCTCATTGAGCCTCAGTTTCTTGTCTGAAAAATATAGAAAACAATTTCACCGTTAGTGTTTTACAAAGATTGAATATGCAAATACATGCTATGTTGTAGACACCTCTTAAATGTTACATTTTCATCTTCTTTTGCATTGTAGTAACATAATTTCTTTATATGAAAGGACAATACTGAAATGTGCCCACGTAAGGGTTTAATCCCAAATCAATGGGATTTTATAGGATTTTGATCTCTGAATTTTGTTGAATCCAGTGTCAAGAATGAAGACTTTGGGGACTAGCAGGTGGTGTGGTGGGTAAGGTGCTGGACACTCCCATGTGATCAACCAGGGTTCAAGTCCTGAATCTGGTGGCTTACTTTCTCACTTCCTCTCTTTCTCACTGTTACCCTCTGTCTCTCTCTGGTCAAACTAACTAACTAACTAACTAACTAACTAAATAAATAAATAAAAATTATTTATGAAAAAAAAAAAAATGAAGGCTTCAATGCAGCCCTAAGCAGTTTGTGCAGTGAGCTCAGAGATGCCAGGACTCTCAGTAGGGTTTTTCTCCCAGTTAGGATTTGAAGAGTCCCCACACAGGGAGAATAGGGAGCTGAGTAGGGAGATAGTCTTGAGTAAAGACCATGTTGAATGTTGACATTTTGGGAGGTGCTGCTATATGGATGAGGGCTGATGCAGATTCCTGAGTGTTTTGTCTTCAGACTGATAGCCAAATGCTTCTTATCTCTTACTGCCCCACACTCTTCCAAGGGAACATCTGCTTTTTGTAGTAAGACTAGAATGCTCTTTGTCCTCTAAGAAATCACTAAGCATACTTTACCTTACATCCTTCAGAACAGGATTAGCAATTAATCTATGAATCTAAAAAGGAGGGTAAAAATCCCCTCTTATGCTTGAATTCTGAGCTGGGAGTTTTAGGCCCAAATCCTTGAGAGGCTGGCTGAAGCAGGCAGGGGGGCACAGAAAGAGACCTCTGCCAGCTAAGAAGAGTTGCCAGGCCTTCTACCTTTTGGAGGGGCTCCAACCTAATACAGTGAAATGGTTCAAAACAAGAATATGCTCCAGAAGGGAGTTTAGAAAGGATTGGGAAAATCTTTTTAAAGAAAATAATCTCACCACATAATGGGATTGTTCTAATAACAATGATTGAACATCTACTAAGTACTGAGCCATTTTGCTGTGGCTTCACATACAATGTCTCATTTAATCTGCACAACTCTGTGGGAGAAGTTTTGTTATCGTTGCTATTTTGTAGAACTGTGTTGCAGGAACACTAAATACGGTGCTCAAGTCTCAGATTTTATAACTGCATAGTGAGATTTAAACCTAGCAGGATTTGTCTTGAGTCTGAGCTCTTGACTGCCATATCTTACCACCTGTTCTGTGAATCTCAATTTAAGAAACCTCAAGCATTTTCCTTTATTCCCCTCATCTCATTTTCCAGCACCTAGGAACTCTCTTCCACTGACCCAAGAGAGATCTGCTTCTCTGCCTTCTCCTTGCTCTGCCCTCAAAGACAGCAGCATACAGTCTACACAGTCATCACAATGTGCATTTGACTGCCGGGTGAAAGCTTATTCACCTGGTTGGTGATTCGGTGTGAACTGGGCTAGAGAATGGAAGATGAATCATTTTCTTGGGAGCACCAGACTATGGATTTGGGAGTTTATAAATGAGTATGCTATACAATGTCTTCTATATCTGATCTTGGAGTAAAAGAGAGGGAGGTTAACTGCTGAGTGTGTTCTCCAGATGTACAGGAGAATAGAATATTCCCATTTGGCTCTGAAGGCCATTTTTTTGTGCTCTCCCCATGGGATTCAAAGCACTATTGCCTCAACTATAAAAGTTTCCGATACCAGGGGCTGGCAGGTGGTGTAGTGATTAAGGGCACTGGACTCCCACACGGCTAATGACAGTTCAAGTCCCGGACCTGACAGCTTGCTTTCTCCCCCTGCCCCCCACCAGCCACTCTGCCCCTCTCTGGTCAAATTTAAATAAATAAATAAAGTGAAAGAAATAGTTCTGTAAAAATATTTATTTAATTTTATTTACTTATTCATTTATATAATCTGACTATATATATATATGTGTGTGTGTGTGTGTGTGTGTGTA
>NW_006207899.1:1154524-1175489 GCF_000334495.1 Tupaia belangeri chinensis
GAAAAAAGTGAGAAGTCAAGCCACTAGGTCCAGGACTCAGACCATCGTTGGCCATGTGGGAGTCTCAGTATCTTAACCCCATACCACCTGCTGGTCCCAAATAAAATAATTCTTAAAAAAAAATAGTTCTTTGGCACTATAAAATCTGTTACTAAGATTTTATTTACCAAGCTTAGGTTAGGGACTTTCTGGGGACACAATATTTCTATCATTTTCTATTTCCTGACAGAGTAGGATTCAAGACCACTCTCTTGTTCTAGCTATTGTTTTGCCCTTAGTGGTCTCTTTGGGTTTTTCAGATGGCTACTTTGAAGATCTTTTAAAGAGGCCTGAGACTGTCTGCCAGTGACTTTATATTTTTTCTATAGGGCATGTTTGCTCACCAGAAGACAGAGAGAGAGAGAGAGACAGAAAGCGAGAAATCACCCCCTGGGGGGATGACCATGCTGCAATCCCTGCTCCTCCATTTTCCTCTCGGGATCTTGGGCACGCACGCACATGCACCTGGTGTGAGTTTAAGCCACCGAGTCTGGGACTTGAACTCCGATCTACTACGTGGGAGTCCAGCAACATAGCCATTATGCCAACTGCTGGTCCCTTGTCTCTTGATTTGAGAGCATTTTAAATTGCAGAGTCTCTCGACTTCTTTCTCTGGGATGCCTTCCTCCCACTGTGCTAGGTTCATACTCAGGTTATTCGACTGGAATCGAATCCTCTGTGGAGAAAAGAGATTAAAAAATATAATAACAAGGGAGGTCAGCTGCATAGCCCATGTTGAAGGAACCAGATCCCACATGGCCTACTATGGTTTGAACCCTGGTCTGATGGCTCGAAATACATGCTGGGTACATGCATGCAAGCCCCAAATCTTGATAGAGAGGAATAGAGGTAAAAGGATTACAGCCTGATCACGTCCGATGGAGGGTGCTCTCTCTTTCTGTCTCTGTGGTGAGTACAAATGCCCTCTGGCAAAAAAGTAAAAGCAAAAAAGCAAAAAAAAGAGAACATGGTTAAATCTTTTTTTTTGTTTTTAGCCCTGTTTATTATTACTTATATAATAAGAGGGTAGCCCTGGCTTTGGTTGTCCCCCTGAGCCTGGTGTATTTAAAAATGTAAAGAATGTAAAGAATGCTTACTGCCTACTCTCAGAGTATCTTTTAGCCATGAATGCCCTTGTCTCTTCTTAGCTTCCGGGCAGATATGCTTGTGGGAGGAGAGCAGGAGAAGTTAAAGGCAGGGGTTGGAATATGTGTGGTGGTTAGGGATTAATATAGTTTGTTCTCTGTTTCTCTCTCTGAAAGGTTTCTGTTATTTTCTGACTTGGAAAATGAATAAGTAGCATTTGAAACTAAACTCTCTCGCAGGAACAGTGACATGAATCTTAAGGGTTTTGAATAAAAAACCACTTTCTGCTTCTCTGTATGCTCTAATTCTTCTTTTATCCTCCTTCCTAGATATCCAGTTTAAAAAACAATATTGGGCTTAAATACAGGGCTAAAAAACTAGGGTTCACAGCAGAAGAAACATAGTTTCTTTGGTGATAGCGAGTGACTTTCTAGTATAGTCTCATCTGAAGGGTTGAGCCTATAGAATTGGCTATTCTGTTCTCTCTTTCTAGAACTATAAAGGTATTTTGATGATAAAAAGGAAGCAAAGTCTACAGTTGTGGAAAGGTGAAATTTTTCTTATTGATGACTAGGGTTTAGTTAACTTTGCCAGGGAAATAATGATCTTGTTTAATTCCTTTACTCTCAGGAAGACTTAAGCTCTACCTTAAGCTTATTTTACCCCTTTACTCTTTAGGGAGTCTATGGTTCACGTACACTGATGCCAAAGTATGGAGAACTGGTTTCTTCGCAATAAAGGCCAAAGAAAGTATTGTTTGCGGCTACAAAACTAAAATAACTAGTATTTCTTGCAGGGGACAGTGCATGAGTGTGGGCCACCCAGAAACAATGTCCCAACTCTAGGTATGAGAGGGGTTCTTTGCCACCTTCAATGTCCTGTTGGAATTACAAACAGATAAAGCCAAGCCTAGAGCTGGTCACAACTCTGAAGCAATCCCGTTTCACTAATATGAATGAATCTCCACAAAGTTTACGGAAAAGGCACATTATGAAAAACCCATGCATGGATCTCAAAAAAAGAAAAAAAAAAAAAAAAAAAGAAAAAATAAAAATTGCAACAAAATAAATTTGTACTTCAATTTTATTTTCCATAAACTTTTCGAGGTACTCTGAGTCCAGATTTGTTCATTTTACATTTCCTTAACTGGAATACCTTCCCTTTCTTTCCTTTAGTTTGTAACTGTTTTTTTCTAACGTGTGGCTCAAGTTTTACCGATTTAGTTGAGACTTTCGGAGTTTCCAATTCCTAATCTTACGTGATTGTAATTTTATCTGGGATTAGGGGTCATCTGGGTCTCTATTTCATAAATGCAGTCATTAATTAAAGATATTCCATCTTCCTGGGATGCTCTTCTCTGAACTCGTTACATGGCTAAACTAAAATGCCACCTCCACAAGGTGATCTTCTCTCACTATGGAAAATGCAGAAGCCTTTTCCTGATGACAATGTTGAGTGTCTTTTCATATGTTTATCAGCCTTTTGGATAGCCTCTTTTGTGAAATACTAATCAAATCTTTTGCCATTTAAAACATTGATTGTCTTTTATGAGTTTATAGAAGTTCTTGATATATTTTGGATATGAGTTTTTTTTCAGATATATGTATTGCAGATATCTTCTCCCAGTATTTAGCTTACCATTTCACTCTTTCTCTCTCTCTCTTTTTAAGTTTTTTTTTTTTTTTTTTTTGCCATAGGGTGAGTGCACTTGCTAGAGAGAGAGAGGGAGAGAGAGAGAGAGAAAGAGAGAGAGAGAGAGAGAGAGAGAGAGAGAGAATGATAGGAGAAAGTGAGAAATCACCCTCCCAGGGGGATGGCCATGCCACAATCCCTTCTCCTCCATTTTCTTCTCAGGATTTTGGGCATGCATGCACATGTGCCCAATGTGATTTTCAAGCTACCAGGTCTGGGACTTATACTGTAGTCAGCCATATGGGAGGCTAGTGTCTTCACCACCATGACATCTGAAAGACGGATTAATTTTTTAACTTCAATATACTGTATAATGATTTATAGTGTACGAATGAAAATATTGATTATTTTTTAAAGTCCATGTGTAAATACGCTATACAATATTTTCCATTTTTGTACCTGGCTAATTTCATTCACCATATTGTCCTCCAAGTGAATCTATGTTCATAGTAAATGAACACAATAAAATCTATTTTAAAATGAAAAATCATGAAAACCTCAATAATGCTATAATTGGGACATGTTTGAAGATGGGAGAGATTAGACCCCTGACTGTTGGTCTAAGGAATTGACAATTTTTTCTGGAAAACAACTGTTTCTAGTGGATGAAATATGTGAACTCGAAATGTATATTTCAAGGATATTAGTTTAATATGAAGAAGCACGAATGACCGAAAGCTTTGCTCATGTTCTTCTCTAGGCTCTTTCTCTAGCTGTGCTCTGAATGAGGTTTCTTACTGTTGAAGACTGGCATAATCTGTGCCTGACCTGGAGTGGCAAGAAAGGCTAACCCTTCAATGCTATAAATGCCATGGAATTTAGGTTGAAAAAATCTGGTGGAGTCTTCACACTGAAAACATTCACAGGAAGGCTTCAAAACCAGGATACTAAACCAAAAATTTGGTCTTGGATAGGAAGTTAAACACAAGATAAATGACAGTAGGGAGTAGGACTAGGAAGAAGAGTGGAGTGAAGATGGAATGGCTATGGGGAGAAAACAGTCTATATTACCCCTCATGTGTGCATTCTAATTTTTGTAAAATGGACTTGAAGATAACATTTTTATCAAGATGTAGTTCACATACCATAGAATCACCATTTTAAGAGCACACTCCAATGGTGTAGTGTATTCATAGACATGTGCAACCATCACTACTGTCAATTTGAGAACTTTTTTTTGTTTTTATAATTATTTATTTAATTTTATTTATTCATTTAGTCATTTTCTTTGACCAGAGAAAGACAGACACACAGAGAGAAGGAAAGTGAGAAAGCAAGCCACCAGGTCCGAGACTCGAACTATGGTCAGCCATGTGGGAGTGTCCAGAGCCTTAACCACCATGCCATTTGCTGACCCACAATTTGAGAACACTTTTATTATCTTGGAAAGAAGCCTTGGGGCCAGTAGATGCTGTGGAGGTTAAGGTGTTGGACTTCCATTTGGTCCCATGGGTTGAATCCCAGACTCAGTGGCTTGAAACTCACACTGGGCATGCATATGTTAATACCCATATTCCTGAAAGGAATGGATTGTGGCGTGACCATCCCATCCCGGGGGTGGGGGTGATTTCTCACTTTCTGTTTCTCTGTCTCTCTGATGAACACATGTACCTTATAACAAAAATCTCTCTCTCTCAAAAAAAAAAAAAAAGTAGGCATCAAGATCCCACATGGCCAACTATGTGGTTCAAGTCCCAGACACAGTGGCTTCAAAACCATACTAGGCATGTTTGAAGGCATGCCCAAAATCCTGAGAGGAGAATGGAAGAAAAGATATTGAGGACCTACACAGAGGCTAATGTACCTTCTATTTCTATATATTTTCTATATATTTGCCTATTCACATTATTTCATATAAATTGAACCATATAATATGTAGCCTTGGCCTTTTCTTCTTTTCTCTTTTCTTTCTTTTCTCTCTTGTCTTTATTTAGGATATTGCTATAAGGTGCATATGCTCACCAAAGAGAAGAGAAACAGAGAGGGGGAAAGTGAGAAATCTCCCCCACCCTCTGGTGAGGGGAAGGCCATGCCACAATTCCTTCTTCTCCAATCTCCTCCTTGGATTTTGGGGATGCACATATATACTGATGGTGTGATTTTTTTCTTTTTTTTTTTTTTTTTGTTATAGGGCACATGTGATTGCCACAAATAGAAAGACAGGGAGACAGAAAGCAAGAAATCACTCCTTGGGGGAATGGCTACTCCACAATCCCTTCTCCTCCATTCTCCTTTCGGGATCTTGGGCATGCATGCACACGCATCCAGTGTGAGTTTAAGCCACTGGGTCCGGGACTCAAGCTGCGGTCGACTACATGGGAGTCCAGTGACATAGCCATTACGCCAACTCCTGGTCCCTGAAGGTATGAGTTTCAAACCACTGTGTCTGGGACTCAAACTACAGTCAAATGGGATTCCAGCCACCTTAACCACCATGTCACTTACTGGTCCCAGTCTTGGCCTTTTCTAATTATCTCCTTTAATTTAACATAATATGCTCAAGGTTCACCCATGTTGTACCATTACTTCCCTTTTAAAGCCAAATATAGTAATATTCCATTGTACTGATTTTTACATTTTATTTATTCATTAATCAGCTGATAGACACTTTGATTGTTTCCACCTTTTGGCTATTATAAATAATGACATTAAACGCATTCTTGTGTGAGTTTTCATCTGAACACGTTTTCATTTTTTCTGTATGTACCAAGGAGTAGAATTGCGAGATCATATAACTCTTTGTTTAACCTTTGAGGAATTATAAGACTGTTTATCAAAGTAGCTGCACAATTTAACAGTGCCATCAGCAGTCAGTATGTATTTTGATTTGCTGCATCTTTGACAACACTTGCTACTATCTAAACTTTTAAAAAAAAACAGTTTTATTGCTTTCATGTATATTTAGTTTTGTGAGCCATTTTGAATGAATTTCTGTATATGGTGTGAGGTAAAGTTTCAATTTCTCTCTTTGGCATGTAGCTATCTTATCCCAGCATAATTTGCCAAAAAGACTATATTTTTCTTCATCATATGGTCTTGGCTTTCTGGTCAGAAATCAATTGCCAATAGTCACATAGGTTTATTTCTGAATTATATTCCATTAAATTATATTCGATCAGTACCACTATTTTGATTACTGTTGACTTGTAGTAAGATTTGTAATTAAGAAATTTGAGTCCTCCAATTTTGTTTTTCTGTTTCAAGAGTTTGGGAGCTATTTTGCATACCTTGCCATTTCATGTAAGTTTTAGAATCAGCTTGTCAATTTATATGATAAGAGCCAGCTATGATTCTGATAGATATTCTTGGGGAGCATTATTATCTTTATATTAAGCTTTCTAATTCATAAAGATGAAATATTTTTTCATTTATTTATTAGATCTCTTTAAATTTCTCTCGACTATTTTGTATTCTTCAGAGCGCAAGTTTTGTACTTCTTTTGTGAAATTTATTCCGATGTATATTATTATTTTTTAACACTATTGTAAATGGAATTGTTTTAAAATTTTATTTTCAGACTGTTATCTGCTAGTGCATAGAAATACTATCGATTGTCATATTTGTCATGTATCTTGCAAATGGGGTAAGTTTTAATAGTCTTTCTAGAGGATTTTTTAAAAGTTTATGTATTTATTTCTTCCATCTGAGAGAAACAGATAGAGACATGCACCCCCACCAGGGCTTTCATGATATCCCCAGTATCTGCTGTCCCAGGTCATGGGCATTACTCATGGGCCTGGCATACTCAGGAAGGTTCTGGAGCATGAACCCAGGACCTGCCCTTGTGAGTCCAGATACATTACAACTGCAGCATCACCTGTCCCCTAGTGGATATTTTTAGGATTTTCTGTATAAAAGATTATGTCACTGGGCATAACTATTATGGGCAACTGAGGTTAAAATCCTGGACCTGGAGGCTTGAAATTCACACTGGGTGCATGCACACACATGTCCAAAATCCCAAAGGGAGAATATAGGAGAAGAGATTGTAATGTGGCGATCCCCCTGGGAGGGTTATTTTTCACTTTCTATCTCTCTATCTTCTCTCTGTGTCTGGCAAGTGCACAAGCCCAATAGCAAAAATTTCTCTCTGAAAAGAAAGAAAAGGGATTACTTGCAAATAGATATGACTTTACTTCCTTTCTAATTTGGATCCTTTTATTTCTATTTCCTGTCAAATTGCCCAGGCCTTAGAATTTCTAGAACAATGTTGAGCAAATGTGGCAAGAATTTACATCTTGTCTTATTCCTGATCTCAGGGCAAAGCATGTAGTCTATCGCGATTAAATATACAATAGTATTAGTTCTGGGCTTTTCCATAGATTCCCTTTATCAGATTGAGGAAGTTTCATTCTATCCAAGTTGATTAAGTGCTTTAATGATGAAAAGGTATTGGGTTTCAAATGCTTTTTCTATATCTCTTGAGATAATCATGATTTTGTTCTTCATTTTTTGATATAGTACACTATATAAGTTGATTTTTCAGATGTTAAACCAATATATATTCCTGGTAGAATTCCACTTGGTCATGAAGTATAATTCTCTTTATACATTGCTGGGTCTGTTTTTTGAGTACTTTATAAAGAAGTTTTGTGTCCAAATTCATGAAAGATATTAGTCTGTAGTTATCTTTTCTTATGTTGTCTTTGTCTGGTTTGGTATTAGGGTAATACTGGCCTCACAGAATATGGTGGGATGTGGTTCCTCCTTTTTTATTATTTTTCAAAAAGGTTGTGAAGAATTTATCTTAATTATCTTCTAAATATATAGTAGAATTTATTAGAAAAACTACCTGTCCATGAACTTTTTGTGTGGCTAGTTTTATGATTACTAATTCAACAATTTCGCTAGCTGTTATAGGTCTATTCAGATTGTGTATTTCTTCTTGAGTCAGTTTTGGTGGTTAATATCTTTCTGAGAATTTGTGCACTTCATCTAAGCTTTCTAATTTATTGTTATGTAATTGTTCATAATATTCCTTTGTATTTTTTAAAATTTCTGATTCTAGCAAACTGAATAATACAAAGAATACTCTTTGTATTATTTCAACTCTTTTAAATTTATTGAGGTCTGATTTATAGCCTATCATATAGTGTATTCTAAAGAATGTTTCATATATACCTGAGATGTTCTATGGATATTTGTTAGGTCTAGTTTTTTATATAGTGTTATTCAAGTTTTCTGTAGTAGTTCTTTGTTAGTCTTTTTTTAAAAAAAAATGTTCTATTTGTTACTATAAGTGGAATAATGCAGTTTGCAACTAAAAGGATTATTTCTGAGATGCCGAGTTTCAGAACTACTGACTTAATGGGCTGAGGGCTTTGTTGAAGCTGCATCCCAGTTCAACTTTAGCTCAAACTTGTTTTCCTCATTTCCTTATAAGTATTCTTTCCAGTGCTCATCCAATAAACTCCATGCGAAACCTATTTGTTAGTGTCTATGTTCCCAGGGATCCAGGAAGAGAACTAATAGTAGGGGTAAACATGAAGAGGAATTTTGGAGTTGGATTTATCTCTGGCTGACTAGCTGGCAATGAAGATTGCAGTGAGACTGGTAGTCTTTGGAGCATGGGTGTATACTGACATGCTGTAACAGTGTAATTAAAAACATATCCCTGACTTTGAACTGAGGTGGGCTACCAGAGGAAGAGAATGTATTGGAAGGTATTATATCTCAGGCACTTAGAGGTATGTGGGGAAGAAGCAATTGTAAAGATTATGGAATCAGATAGCTCTTACTGGTTGCTATTGAAGCATTGATGAAAGAAAGAGAAAGACTGAGGATGATTAAACTATTTTTATAGCGAAGCCTAAAAGCCAGAAGTCGTTCTTAGCAGCTTATAAAGGGACTCTCTTCTTTTGTAGCTCAAAGTCAAGAGAAGCTAAGTATTAGTTAGGACTTAATTAGAAGAATAGTACATCTCTAGAGAATTGAATTCTGACCTGGATCAAGGTTGCTTTGCCAAGATCAGGTTGATTGTGAAGAAAGGAAATTCTGACACTATGCATAGGGAAATCTGGGTTCGTATACTCAAAACACCTTCCCTCAAGCCTTCCAGGATTGAAGAACTGGACCATTCTTTCATAAAGGCTATTCCTTCCTTCATTGTGTGAAGAAAAAGCAGAAGCTCTGCCCTTTAAGACAACAACAAATATCCACAATGTCTAGCACTTGGTCACCTTCTTAGATCAATAATTGGAGACTTGGGTTTGCTGAGAAGGATAAGAACTCCAATGCCAATAGGTACAGTCAAGATCCCACTGTGCCTGGATCCTGCAGGACCTAGATCAAGAAAGGTAGGTGGAGAACATAAAGATGAATAACAGTATATATCAATATGGGAACACTCCTCCATCATAAAACCTAAACATTCTTGTGAGAAACAGAGATGGTGTTAATACCTGGATGACACTTGAAAGCCTTGAAAAAGCAATGGGATGAACCAGATCATTTAGAAATTCTAATACTGACTGGATAACAGTGACAGAGAGGAGAGTATATAAGAGTGGATATAACATGTAAGGATAAAATCCCCATTAGTGGGACCAGCAGATGGCATAATGGTTACATCGCTGGACTCCCACGTAATCGACCACAGTTCAAGTCTTGGACCCAGTGGCTTAAACTCATGAATGCATGTGCATTCATGCCCAAGATCCTGAGAGGAGAATGAAGGAGAAGAGATTGCAGCATGGCCATACCACCCGGGGAGTGATTTCTTGCTTTCTGCTCTGTCCCTCTCTGTTTTTCTGGCGAGCTGACATGCCCTATAGCAAAAATCTCTCTTGGGACCAGCAGTTGGCGTAATGGCTATGTCGTTGGACTCCCATGTAGTCGACTGAACTTTGAGTCCCAGACCTGGTGGCTTAAACTCAAGCCAGGCATATGTGTGTGCGTGCCCAAGATCCTAAGAGGAGAATGGAGGAGAAGGCATTGCAGTGTGGCCATCTCCTCAAGGGGGGTGATTTCTCGCTTTCTGTCTCTCTCTGTCTTTCTGGTGAGCGTACACACCTTATAGGAAAAAAACCTCTCAAAAAAAAAAAAAAGAAGAAGAAGAAGAAAGAAAAGAAAAAAGAAAACCTCTCTTCAAAAGATGCCGAAAAACCAAAACAGCCCACTAGCTTGTTATTTTCCAAGGTAGGGCCCCAAAGACATCAGAAAGAGGATCTTAGTTTTATTAAGAAGTTCATTGGTAACTGTGCCCTGTAAATCAGGATAGTAGTAGGAAATGTATGGAACTGGGCCTTCTGAGAGCCATAGGAATGAATAGATTCCAGTGTAAGAAAAGCCAAGTATGCCGATTGTGCATAACTGTCAGCGGCAAGCTGAGTATAATTTTCCAAATGAGTATCAAAGTCAAAGTGGCACCAAGGCAGAAAGTTATAGAAATGATTAAAAGCACAGTATGTTCTTCTACAGATAAGATAGATGGGCAACCAGCAAGGGCATTACCTAATCCATTAAAAAAAATTATGGGTGACTAAGAAACTAAGGTCAATTATATTTAATATAGTCAAGATCTCTTAATTTCCATGTTTGAGCCAGATCTTACACACGGAACTACTGACTAAAGGACAGGCTGGGTTCCAATGAAAGACTTAAGAATCACAAGGCAATTCTATATGGTAATTTGATCTCAGTCTTTCCCCTCAAGGACCTATAGTCATTTACTTGAGTCACCATACACAGGACAGATAGGAATACTCAGACATTTTTATGTTTTTGGAAACATGCTCTATGTTGATGCTGATACCCAGGAACACAAAGCATCCTCTTCCCTTTACCTCAGTAGTGTGGTGATATATATGGAGCGTGTAAGAAAAGGGAGTAGTTGCCCGGGTTTCATTCACTGTGAGTCTGCTGGATCCATGGAGAAACTCAGAGGTCATTTCCCTAGTTCTTGAATGTAAAGAGAGTTTTTGCTATGGGACATACTTCAAATTTAGAAGAACCCCTACTATTGTTTCTTAAGCCCTAGAAAGAGCTGTCATTTTGAGGAAGACTAAATGGAAGACTCTGAAACTTCCTTACTCTTACTGAACAAGATCATAAATCAAAACCATTATTACATTTTGAGTGAATGACAGAGATGAGAGCTGCCTTTAAAAACCAGACAATTGCAGGGTTGATGATGGTCTCTGTCATATCTCCTTTCAGTTTACCACTTTGGCCTCTACGAAACACTGATAGACTCTAGAGGTTGTCATTGTACTACCACAAATTCAACCAAGTAGTAACTGCAATTATAGTGACTGTGTCAATTGTGGTATCCTTGCTGAAATTCATAAGTACAGCATCAGATATATGGTATGCAACTAGCAATCTGGTGAATACTTTCCTTCCCATCAGTCAGAGGATAAGATGCAGTTCTTATTCATGTGACATAGACTATATGTATTTGACAGTCTTTCCTCAACTCCATGTTAACTGTCCTGCCCTCTATAACATAGTCTCAAGAAATCTGGGCCATCTAAGCATTCCATAGAATGTCACATGAGCTCACAATACTGATGACATCATTAGATCAAATAAGTAAACCAGAAAAATATATTGGGAGATTTGGTAAGACACATGCTTAACAGAGTTTCAGTGCTAAAAGTAATGAAGATTCAGGGATTTGTCACATTAGTAAGATTTTCAAGGGCACAGTGTTCTGGGATGTATTGGGACGTTCTCTTAGAAGAAAAGAGTTGGAGGTCATCTACTCTCAACTAAAAAGTAACTATAATACCTGGTAGGTCACTTCAGATTCTAAAAGAAGCATATTCCACACCACACTTGGGAATGCCATACTAACCCAACAACTCTGAGTGGGACCCAGAGCAGAAAAAGAGCTATGACATAAGTCCAGACTATAGTCTAAGCAGTTTTGCTATTTGGGGCCATAAGACCCAATGGATCCCATAATGTGAGGAATTTCTGTTCTTGGAGAAGTTGCTGTGTGGAGGGACCAGCAGATGGCAAAATGGTTACGTCACTGGACTCCCATATGATCGACTGAGGTTTGAATCCCAGACCTGGCAGCTTCAAAAACTCACGCCAGGCATGTGTGCATGTGTGCCTAAAATCTCAAGAGGAGAATGGAGGAGAAGGGATTGTGGCATGGCCATTCCCCCAGGGTGTGATTTCTGTCTTGTTTCTCTGGTGAGCACATGCACCCTATAGCAAAAATCTCTCTTTAAAAACAAGATGCTGTGTGGAACTCCATTTAAATCCTACTAGGGAAACCAAAGCCTAGACAATTGTAGTTCTTCAGCAAAGTTATGCTCTCTGTGGCAGAGAATTATGTACCAATCCATCACAATTCATTGCTACAATGCCCTGGGGGACTCAGAGCTCCTGACCATGGGGTATCTAGTAGTCATGGGAGCAAAACTGCTTATCAGAAGCTAGTTGTCTCATATGGACTGAGTCACAAGATGGGAGAAGTCCAAGGGTAGTATGCTGTAAATTAGAAAATCAATAAGAAGATTTGAGGAAAAATGCATATGGACCTATATGAGGGGATACAAAGTGTGGCATATTGAATGTTAACCCTCACTAGAGGTTATTCCCACATAAGAGGCCCTACACACCAAGAAAACAGAGTAGCCTACACAGCTGATGTAAATCAGCCTCTGGCATCAACCTCCAAGGTGGCTAGCACTATGAATGCATGAGCAGAGTAGCCATAGTGGTGGAGAAAGTTGTTATGCATGGACCCCATAGCACGGGCTCTCATGCAATAGGAATGTTATAGCTACTACTGAGTGCCCAACCTGCAGCAACATAGACCAGCACTGAGTCCCAGAACAACACTGCTGCTTCAGTACAGTATCCACTTGGACACAGTAAGGCAGAGATCCAGCTTGTTTGGACTGACATATATCCCAGGTATTGATTTGCCTTTTCTGCCCATAGAGCCTTAGCCATCACCACTATCATTTTCCTTTCCTTTTCTTTCTTCCTTTCTTTCTCTCTTTCTCTCTTTCTCTCTTTCTCTCTTTCTTTCTCTCTCTCTTTCTTTCTTTCTTTCTTTCTTTCTTTCTTTCTTTCTTTCTTTTTCTTTCTTTCTTCTTTCTTTCTTTTTTTTTTTTTTTTTAAGATTTTAACCACAGGGTGTGTATGCTCCCCTGAGAGAAACAGAGAGAAAAACAGTGAAAAGGAAAATAAAAAATCACCTCCCAGGCAGATGGCCATGCACAATCCTTTTTCCTCCTGGGATTTTTTTTGGCATGCACGCACATGCACCTGGCATAATTTTCAAGCCACCAGGCCTAGGATAAGAACCGTGATCGGTCATGTGGAGTCCAGCATCTTATCCACTATGCCACTTGGTGGCTCTCATCACCATTATCTTAAAACTTAAAAAGTGTTTGATCTATGAACATAGTGTATTGCAAAATATTTCATTAATCCAAAAGATCAGTTCATAGCAAAGAAGGCATGTCAGTAGAAACACAGCCACAGTCGCACTAATCCTATCACATGCTGCACTTCCCAAAAGCTACTGTGCTTTGAGAGTTACAGTGTGATATTTTGAGTGCATAGATGGTTTATCAATTTAGAGGTGACAACCTGTGATGATGGGGTACCATTATCATCACACATATTAAATAAACAACTATTAAATGCTAGGTCTAATAACTATTTGATACCAGGTCAAATACGATGCAAAAAAGTGGAAGTAGGATTGGTCCTTTTGCTATCAATCCCAGTCATCCATTTGGGGAATTGTGCTTCCCATCACTTTGAATTTAGGCTTTGTGGTTTTAGAGAATCATGTGATCAGAGGTGAAATATTTCCATCATGGACACAGTATGAGTGTCAATAAAAATTTTGCCACCAAATCATTTCATGTTCCATATTCATAGACCAGCATCATAGAATGGAGTTACCTTGCTGAATAGGGATAATTGACCTGATCACTGGGAGGAGCTGTTATACCACATGGAAAGACAAGAATAAGGTTGGCACCCTGGTGCTCCTCTCAGATGTCTGAGTACTTCCTTGCTCATTCTTGTTGGCATATAGACAAAGAAAGTATCTATGGCTTTTAAGGACATAGAGACCAGAGGCTCCAACATCCCAGGGATGAAGATTTAGGTTGCCCCGTGAAGTGGGTCATCATAACCACAGATACTAGCTGGCAGTAAGGGGAATCTAGAATAGATAGACAGGCTGAGAGAGAATGTATATCAATTACAGCCTCAGAACTAGTTGCAGTAATAGAGGTCATACTTTGTTGTAACCATCCTTCTTTAGGTGTTACTAGGGAAGACATCAACCAAATCTTAGAGGAGTTTTCCAAAGTGGTATGAACATTTGGTATAAAGCCAATGGATCCAAGCAGTACAACAGGTCAGAGGGACTGTGGTGAATGCCATGCTGCACTGTCCAGAGACCTTCACACTGAGGTGCTCAAGCCTCCATGTTGGCTGCTGACTGCTCTTGAGTACTACTCTGTGAGTTTTCCTGGGACAAATGAGCTGCCTCACCCCAAATTACACACTCTCCCTGTGAGAAGCCAAAAACTCATTGATCAATGCTCTTCCCCCTTGCTTTGATTTGTGACAACTCAGAAAAGTCATCCTTAGCTCTAGAGCTCCCTGTAGCTAGCTTCAGGTGAGTCATCTATTGCAACCACATCAATTTAACTTTTGTCTAGATCCAGCTCTGCTTCTCCTACTCCACTGTAAGTGTAGTTTCCAACATTTCTCTCATCTCCATTGCCAAGTGAAGTCTTTTTTCCCTTATTTTTGTTATTTTGGGAAACCTGCCCTAAGATACAAGTTAAGTGAAACTGTTTCTTTTCTGTGATTCGGATAGCAGCAAAGGTATACACTCCTTTAAGATAAGGCTGATGTATTCCATTTAGTCATTTTCTGGTAGCCAGTGGATTATTAATATATAGATCTCAGTGTAAAGAACTTTGGTGGTTATTTCAAAATTGGGATGTGACCTTGTCAGTCATCTTGGGAAATAGGTAATTGGCCATTCTGGGTATGTAGAAAATCTCTGTGACATGCAGAGTAGATGTGGCTTGCATAGATATGGTAAAGCACAGGCGAAGACGATCATAATTACTGAGAGTGAGGGTGATATTTGTATGATGTTTGACCAGAAAAATATGTACTTACTCTCTATTAATTAACTTTATACAAGTGCATGCTCACATACACACACACACACACCCACACACACACACACACACCAGTGACTAGGAAACAAGGCAAAGTAATATTTTACTATTTAACATTAACCTAAAAGTCTAATAAGCTACATATACCTTGTGAAAGATTACATGAGATTGGTTCCAATAACTTTTCAGTCAGAACAGTCCTTCCAAATGTATTTTCAGTCCAAAGTCAAATCTGAGTCTCATAGAGCTGGCCTGTTCTGCCAGGCCTAGACCTTTTCTAGGTTGAGAAATAGTTCTTATCACTGAGATGGTCTCCATACAACAGAGGAGGAATATGAAGTAAATCTCACTATTCTGTAAGTACTATATTATCACTATTCTATTCTACCGGAAGGAAAGAAGAGACGTATATGGGTCTTCTTTGGTGTAAATGGTCCTAGCCCTTGTTAGCACTAGTTCTTTGGAGAGAAGGCCCTATTCCCATGTTTGGTGGTGAAACATATACCTTTGTAATCTCCATTCTTAGGAAGCTAATATCCTAGTAAATTGTTATGAAATATGACCAGTTCATATTAAGGTGAATGATATGTCTTTTTTATGACATAGATTAATTCATAGAGAAGAATGAAATTGATGAAGAAGAGAGTGGAGGTCAATTGTTTTGGGATGGGTATTGAATATTTATAAATATATAAATATTTGCAAAACAAAATCCATAAGATGGCATCCTTGGGATGTTGATATTATAATGCTAGTACCTGCAGGCAATGCGTATGGTTTTTAATGTTGTTTCATAGGGTGGTAACAGTAAAACAAATTGGATATCTGAGTCTCCTAATAGGGTAGGCTGTCTGTATTGATTTACATTTTTGGCACATCTGGTTTAGAATTCTGAGTCACTTGTTTATTGTCCTTACCTATTTTTTTCCTGGTTAACATTTACTGATATTAAACAATTGTATAGTTGTACTGTTAAGTCCTGTTGGAGACCTATGCCAACAATAGTGAGTTTGACTCAAACATATGAGTAAATTATGCCGTTAAAGGGTTAGGTCCATCTCCAGAGGTTTGGACTAAACTTCCATGCTTGCTTTAGCCCTATAAACTCAAGCAGGCTCCAACTTGCACTTATTTGAATTTCCCTCACGCACTCCATGCAGCCTTGGTTATCATTCTGTGATGGGCAAGTCTACCTGATTTTGGAAACTTTCTGGAGAGGTGGTTTTAAGGCAGAAGTCACACTCATATTTATGTTAGAATCTTTGAGGATAGACCCCTCTCCTCAAGGTATAGAAATGCCATTGTTGTTAGTGTAAGGCTAATTTGGGTTGGAGTAGTCTAGGATGAATGGAAGGAATCATTCCATCACTACCTAGGAATTAGATATCTTCCTCTTCTCAAGGAAGTTAGTTGCTGATAAAGGGAGATGAAAACAGAATAAAACACTTCAGTGTCTGGCCATCCTTTACTGTCCCAAGGGCTTGTCAAATCAGAGTTTGCCACATTTTACCCAACATTATGTGGTTGACTTCAATGTGTTGACGATATCCACGGTTAGGCTCCTGAAAATACGTTCTTCAGACTGGTGTGGTGATAGCTTCGCCTTGGTTGGTGTAGAAACATCCGGGCTTAAACTCCAGGAAGTTTATATGGATGTCCTCGAAGTCAAATAATATTTCCATTTAATACTCCACGATTTTTGACTGTGCCTTTAAATCACAATATCTGCTTCTATTTTGTGGATGAAGAAATCATCTGACTGATTGAGTAACTGGGCTAATTCTTGTGGTGGAGCAGAGTTTTGAACTCTGGTTTTCCTGAGTCCTGAGCCTATGTGTTTGTTCATTATAGTATGTTGCAATCATGAGGAAAGAAAAGACGAGCCAACCAAAGCACGAGGAACATCTGTTGATAACTTTGTGGGGTTTGTGGATTGCCTGGAATATGGTAAAGAGAAGACCTTTATGCTTGTCTGCAGACCTTTCTCAGAACAGCCAAGCACAGAACTTCAAAATACAAAGACCTTTTGGAAACTGGGTCTTGGCATTCTGCATGGACCCCTCAAAAGGCAGGCAATTCATTTCAAAATGGAGCTCCAGTCTTGTCAGTTTATTTATCCCTGTGCTGTTTATTTTTAACTTATCACATACTTAAATTGTTCAAAAATGATTTTGCATTATTTATATGAAAAGACCATGGCATTTGAGGTTGTTTAAGCAAAGTGTGATTTTTAGACAGAAAGAAGAAGTTCAAAAGATGGTGACAGAGGGCCAGCAGGTGGTATGGTAGTTGGGGTGCTGGACTCCCACATGACTGACTGCAGTTCCAGTTCCGGAACCAAAAACTTGAAACTCACACTGGGTGCATATGTGTGTGTTTTCAAAATCCTGAGAGGAGGGACCAGCAGTTAGCGTAATGGCTATGTCGCTGGACTCCCACGTAGTTGACCGCGGTTCAAATGCCGGACCCCATGGCTTAAACTCACGCTGGGCGCGTGTGCGTGCGTGCCCAAGATCTCGGGAGGAGAAGGGATTGTGGCGTGATTTCTTGCTTTCTATCTCTCT
The DNA here is from genome assembly GCF_000334495.1 of Tupaia belangeri chinensis. NCBI lineage: Eukaryota > Metazoa > Chordata > Mammalia > Scandentia > Tupaiidae > Tupaia > Tupaia belangeri. Next base: position 1,172,028 of record NW_006207899.1, read on the forward strand.
GTCTCTTTCTGTCTGTCTGGTGAGCGCACTCGCCCTATAGCAAAAACCTCTTCCAAAAAAAAAAAAAAAAAAAAAAATCCTGAGAGGAGAACGGAGGAGAAGGGACTGTGGTGTGGCCCATCCTCTGGGAAGTGATTTCTCACTTTTTCTCTCTCTGGCTCTCTGGCAAGCACCCATGCCCCTTAGCAAAAGATGGTGACTGCAGTTACCAACACATTTTTTGTTTTGAAAATTGCTCAGAGGGTAGATGTAAAATGTTATCACCACCAAAAATATGTGAGGTAATGCCTATGTTAGTTAGTTCAGCTTAGCCATTCCACAAAGTATAGATATTTTAAAATATCATGTTGGAAACTATAAATATGTACAATTTTCATTTGTCAGTAAAAATACAACCAGTTTAAACACACACAAACAGAGATATATTAAAAAACATACAAATTGAGGGAACCAGCAGTTAGCGTAATGGCTATGTCGCTGGACTCCCACGTAGTCGACCGCGGTTCGTGTCCCGGACCCGGTGGCTTAAAACTCACGCTGGGTGTGTGTGCGTGCGTGCCCAAGATCCTGAGAGGAGAATGGAGGAGAAGGGATTGCGGCGTGACCATCCCCCCTGGGGGGTGATTTCTCGTTTTCTGTCTCTATGTCTCTCTCTGTCTGTCTGGCGAGCGCACGTGCCCTACAGTGAAAATCTCTCCAAAAAAAACAAAAAACAAAAGAAAAAAAACCATACAAATTGAAATAACTAAAATGAAAGTTAAACTTTGGGAAACTAGAGATGCTATTTTCCTTATATTAAAAAATATAGTTATATATGACATAAAAGAACATGTACAAATCTTTCATATAATTTATTTTATGTAATTTTAACATATATAATTCCTTTATATAGCTATAAAAAATATACCCATAAATATAATATATGTACTTTGTGTGTGTATGTATATATATATTATATATATATATAATATATATATAATATATATATATATATAGATAGATTGCTACATGTCACATATATACTATATTTATTAAATATACAGTTACATGTTTTAACATATGGATATAGATATATGAGAAAAATACTTTGACAAAAAAATTAAAACAGTAATATCCAAATCGAAATACAACATGAGTGAGTGGTCAGCGTTTTTGCACTGGCCAGTTATGAATAAAAGGTCACAGGAAAAATTCCCGATAATCAGAATATGGAGCATATTTTTATGCAGTGATTAGGAACTTCTTCTGCCAACTCTCTCTCAGTTACTTTTGAAATTTAGTTTTTATAAAAGACTTTTAATTGATGGCTTTAAAAGGAAAGTTCTTTGTGTAACCACCACTTCCTAAAAAAGGTTTGGTGTGGAGCTGGTGGCTTTGGGGACTGTCCCTACACCACTCTACTGCTGGAAGAAGTGCAGAATCATCTTTACAATAAAAGTATAAGACCGTAAGCTTAGAGTACCCTGGGAGTACCAAGGAAGCCGTGTGCACCATAAGTATGATGTAGACAAAAATTAATAAGATGTCTTGTTTCAAGCCTATGAGATTTAGAGAAAACTCTGATATAGGGCCTCTGTGAAAAAAGGAGCCAACAGGAGCAATGAGGCCAACACTTGTATATGTAGGGGCCAGCAGGTGGTGGTTAAGGTGATGGATTCCCACAATGTGGACTACAGTTCAAGCCCTGGACCTGGTGGCTTGAAAATAACACCGGGTGCATGTGTGTGTGTGTGTGTGCCAAGTCCCAGGAGGAGAATGGTGAAGGGATGGCAGCATGACCATCCCTGTTGGACCATGTCCCAGGAGGAGAATGGTGGAGAAGGGATGGCAGCATGACCATCCCTGTTGGAGGGTGATTTCTCACTTTCCCTCTCTCTGTCTCCTTAAGTCTCTCTCCAGCAAGAACATGTGCCTCATGGCAAAAACCTTAGAAAAAAAAAACCTTATATTTGTAACATTCGTATTCCTTTCTTTTTTTGGAGAGGTTTTTGCTACAGGGCACGTGCGCTCACCAGACAGACAGAGAGAGACAGAGAGACAGAAAGCGAGAAATCTCCCCCCAGGGGGGATGGCCACGCAATCCCTTTTCCTCCATTCTCCTCTCGGGATCTTGGGCACATATGCACACGTGCCCAGTGTGAGTTTAAGTCGCCGGGTCCAGGACTCGAACCACAGTCGACTATGTGGGAGTCCATTGACATAGCCATTGCGCTAACTGCTGGCCCCAACATTCGTATTCCTGTTGAGAACTAAGTATTACAGTAGGAGGATTGTATTAAAAACAAACAAACAAACAAACATAGTTTTATTTGCTTTTTTTAAACATTGGTCCATTGCGATTTTGTCCAGAGGAATAGCCAAATTAAAAACACAAGGAGAAAACAGTTGTCAAGGGTCCTGAGGGGCTCATATTACGTTTCTTCATTTTCTATGGAAATCTACTTCTCTCTTTCGGAATCTAGTGAAGTCTGGGCAAAAGCTTCTAAAGGAGAAGAAATAAGCAAATAAGCAGACATCTCAGGAAAGCAAGGAGCCAAGACATCAAAAGAAGCCTTCGGTTTTCAGATAAATGGGCAAAGGTTGATCTCATTGGAAGCAAGCTGACACATGTGTGTGTTGGGGGGACTCCAGGCTCTGACCTCGTGCCCCCTGCCATCACAGGTGTTGAAGAGAACACACAGGCAACTTGGATGAGATGTGGCTGGGGCACTTTACAGAGGCTGGGTTGTAAATTTGTTCATTTATGAGTGTCCTGCAGGGGTTCCCACCAGCTCTGTGGACAAAACTAAAGCTGAAAGGAACAAAACCTATCCATAAAAGCTCTTATTGCCACTGTTTATTAAAGAGAGGCCATAAACAAGTTTACTGTGTGCTGTTTCCTACTCTGGATACTTTTCTCCCTTTTGGAGCGGAGGGATGTACACATGTCAACAGCTGCAATGGCATAGCTTTTATTCCCACAGCTTCCTGTGGGCCTTTTTGTTTTTGTTGTTGTTTAGTGACCACGTGACTATTGGACGTACTTGGGCCTCTGAATTCTCTCTCAACTCTTACAGATCCTTCTGTGATAGAAAAAGGGACCAGCAGATGGTGTAATGGTTACGTCACTGGACTTCCATGTAGTTGACCATGATTTGAGTCCTGGATCTGGCTGCTTAAAACTCATGACTTTTTTGTGTGTGTGCATTTCCAAAATCTCTAGAGGAGAATGGAGAAGAAGGGATTGCAGCATGGCCACTCCTACCACCACCACCCCCCAGGAGTGATTACTTGCTTTCTGCCTTTGTCTCTATCTCTCTGGTGAGTGCATATAGCGAAAATCCTCTTAAAACACACAGAGAGAGGGACCAGCAGTTAGTGTAATGGCTATGTCGCTGGTCTCCCATGTAGTCGACCACGGTTTGTGTCCCGGACCTTGGGAGGATAAAGTGAAAGGCGAAGAATCGGGTAAGGGTGGCTTTG
>NW_006207899.1:1175630-1203353 GCF_000334495.1 Tupaia belangeri chinensis
AAAAAAAAAATAAAAAAAAAAACACAGAGAGAGAGAGAGAGAGAGAGAGAGAGAGCGCAAAGAGGGGCTTCAAGCCTTTTCCCTAGGAACATATTCAAAGCAGATGTTGCTCATTATTCTTTTTCTGCAATAAAACGATGGGGCAGTGACATTTGGATTACCTTTCTTCACCAAAAGGTATTAGCTGAATAGGAGAAATTACTTATTCCTCATTAAAATCAGCTACCCAGAATCCTAAATGTCATAACCATGACTTTGCACTGCATTAGGGTGACTAATGGCAATATGTGGCACTAAATGACCCGAGTGACAAATTGTGGTTTTATTGGCCGGGGGAAAAAAAATCCCATGTTTTGGATTAGATTGCTTACTTTAGGTCAGAAAAGGGGGCAGGTGAATTAGTCAAGGTATCAAGGGACTTAAATGCTTTTAATTAAGTGGTCGCTTTTGCAGAGTTCTTTTATTTTATAAAGACCTCATAATGGAACACTATGATTTCTGGGAGAAAATGCTGCTATAGATTGAAGCACATCTACCCTGCTGCCGAGTTCTTTATTTTATAAAGACCTCATATACTCATAATGGAACACTATGATTTCTGGGAGAAAATGCTGCTATAGATTGAAGCACATCTACCCTGCTGCCTACAGCCAACTGTGAAATGCTATTGTGAAGGAACATAGGAGCTCCATAAACAAACTTAGATTGAAATGCTCTGGAGCTCTGGGTGCCTTTCTCTAGAGGAGCTGGTCCTTTACATCTTCTGTCGATTCCTGGAAATTAGACAGTGATAGCTGACTTAAAATTACAGGTAAAAGTAATGAGATCAAAAGGCAATTTGTATTTCTAATTCAGGCAAATGGAGCTCATTTTCTTTTTATTTGGGAAAATTAATCTTGACAAAATTTGTCTTATTAATAAAAATGCTTGTCAGCAGAAAAAGAAATGAATACATTTGGAAAAATGATAAAAATGTTTTTCTGCTCTCCCTCGAGGTGTTTAAGTGATGCGTAGTCATTTGAAGTTACTCTATCTATATTACAGATGAGGAACACACTGAATATTAACTGGATCTTCTATGTTTTAACAAGGAGAGGGACCAAACAGTGGCACATGGAAAGGCTCCAGGTTTGCATCTTAGACCTCCCAGAATAAGCTGGTACATGTGTCCCATGATCTGAGCTGACGAAGGCTGAGGTAGGTCACAGTGTTAAGATTCTGTGAGGATGCTGTCTCTCTGTCTCTCTCATTCATGGAAGAAATAATAAACTTACACTTTTTAAAGAAAAGGAGAAAAGAATCTACTTCTTTTGACCTGCAAAATGTACATCCTTCATTTTTTTTTTTTCCTCTGTATACCCTGGTCTGTAGAGGGATGGGGTTGTTCTTAGCTGGATCCTGGCACCTCATTTCCTTGGGTTATTTTGCTCTGAGCTTCATGCTCACTGGTTACAAAGAATGACAGTGTTACAGTCATTACATTACCGCTATTTAGAGATGCAACTACTATTTTCAAAGTGCTATAAGAACTTTGGATGAAAGAAAATCCAATGAAAAGCTGAACACTATCGTTTGTTCTTTTGCATTTTTATCAGGTTTGAATAAAGCCTCCTCTTCAAGAAAAGTATTAGCAGCTCAGAGTGACAAGACATTCTTCTTAGGGATCTAGAAGATTAATATAGATTTAAGTGGTGTTAAAATGCAGAAAAGAAAAGAGAGTTTTAAAGGTATTTTTAAAGTTTTCGTGTATTAGAGAACATGATGATTTTTCAGATATGATTCCTGCATAAAGAAGAGATAGGGACAGTTTGGGTCTTTTCTTCAAGTTTGGTCTCTTTCCACCATGGCAAATCCTGACCTAGAGTTTGGTTCTGTGCACCATCCCTGATGCTTTCTCTCCAACTCTTTCTGTATGTACTCTCTTCTTGTAGCATATCTTCTGCCCCTACCATGGCATGTTCTTTACTTTACTCTGTCCATGTAAATACAAGCTCAGGGTCATGCACTTGCTATAGTCTCTTTGCAGAGTTTTCTGATCTTCAGTAAACTGCTCATCTGAAAGAAGCTATTACACCAGAGTCTTTAATAGATCCCAGTACATTTTTACTGTTTTACTCCTTTTCTTATGTTAATTTTATCACCCTGATGTCATCAGTTATTCACTGAGGCAAAGATCATATTCCCTTCTAGTCCTATCATGAGAGATTTTTAAAATAATTTTGTAATTTTTGATTTTTTAATAATTTTTTTAATAATTACATTTAGCTACCAATAACATTCCCTATATACGCTAGCATGGGAGTAAAGCTAAAGTAAAGATAAATAGAAAAAGCCTTTCAATAACATAATGTGGGAAATAAGAATGCAGCTAGAGGTTTTAATTCTCTTTTGTAAAACTGATCAGAGACTCATGTAAAAGGTCTCCTTTTCATCTTCAATGATTGGATTCCTCTGCCTTTTGCCAGGAACTAAGTTGGCCAAAGCTCTTAACCCACTGCAATGACTCTCCAGTGGGTACGAGAGCCAGGCCTGAGGCCCAGATTCTGCCAACAACCAAGGCCATCAGTTTACCTACTGCATTCCTAGATTAAACAGCCTCAGGACTATTTTGTAAGTCAGGCCATTTTCTGACATCTGACTTTCAAATTAGTCTCTGCCTAAACTTCCTACTTCAACTCTTTTCCATTTTATAGTCCACACTTTCAGTCTGCTAAGACCAATTATTATTACTGTTTTATATATAAAAGAGGGAGGGTGTGAGAGCATGGGAGGAGGAGAGAGGAAGGGAGAGAGACAGGTATTTTTGACAGGGTTTTGTCTTTGGAGTTATTTGCCCCTGGCCTCCCAGATGGCTAAGGTCACAGGTGCATGCTAATGTTTCTGGCCCTTTTATCAATAGTTTGGTCCTTGGTCCAAGTACTGAACCTGCACCATCCATGGGGCCCCAGGATTAGGTAGCAGCTACCACTTGTGCCACTGCAGCTGAGACCACTAAGTCCAATTGCTGATCATGTCTAAGAAACTGAGTAGTCTCCCTCTCCAATCTATTCCTTGTGGTAAAAGATAAGAGAGTTTTTTTTTTTTTTTTTCAGGCCCTCTTGAAGGACTAGTGAAAAAGTGAGTTAAACATTACAATTGAGTTTACTGTTCTCAAAGTCCTTTAAGTTCTCCTTCCACATAAAGCAAGGATTTTCTGGCCTTTTGATGTCACCTAATGTGATTCTGTTTGATCTTGGTTTGAATGATTTAACTCAGCAACTGGTTTGAACCATAGCCAGCTGCCTAGGTAATCACTCCGAATGCAGGCTCTACGGTAACCTTACCATTGAATCCAAAATCATATTCTGCCTCTTTTATCCAACATCTTCCAAATGTGTGTCATAAATTTCCCCTAAGTATTTAAAAATCTACATTGTGAAATGCCTAGGAATAATTCTTTCTTGTTCAAATGCTATATTTTATCTCACAGATCACATTGAGGTCTAATGCCAGCTACTGAACAGCAATAGTGAAGAACACATATTGAAAGGAATTAAAAACTAAGGATTTAAATATACTTTGGAAGGTTCTTTGAGTCCCCTGAATCTTCCTAGATAGGCTGTCTTGGTACCTATAAGGACGCTTCACTTTTCCATCCATTAACAAAAGAGACTTATTTGGGTGGTGGTTTGGATTGGAATTATAATTTAGTGATGTATAGTGTCATTATCTGATTTTGGTTTCTGGGTTTTCCAGACCTGTGACTTCAAGCAGTAAGGAGTTCTTTTCAGATTCATAATACCAACTTCAGGAAGGAATTAGGGAGGGGGAGGCAGGTTATGGCAAGAGGCAGAGAGATGAGCTAAAAGGCCAGTTCAGTGGTCTGAACTGGTGAACATTTACATTTAAATGAGGGCGGTGGCAATGGAAAGGGAAGATACTGGTAACTTTAAGTGATGTTTGGGAATCAGTGGGATTTGATGAGAACTAGATATGATTAGTAAGGAAGAAAGAGGTTTCCAGCCTGTGTACATGGAATGAATCTCTTTGCTGAGACCAAGGATCTAAGAGGAGGTGCAGGAATGGCATGAAAACTGATGTAGTTAGCTGTAGACGCTTTCAGTTTGAGAGTCTTACAAGCTTTTCTTGATGAGAATCTCAGAGAGAGTTTGGCTATTCTATTTTTGTGTGTAAGTTCCTTAGTGCATTGAAGAGATCAAGAAAGCATCAGCCCTCCATTCCTAATCAAGAAATGCCACTGATCCCTCTGACTCTTTCTTTTATTTAGACTCGGAGGAGGGGGGAGGAAGGGAAGGAGACAGGTGTTGACAGGGTTTTGTCATTGCCCTTGTTTGCCCCAGCTTCCCAGATGGCTAGAATCACAAATGCATGATACTGTGCTTGATCCCTTTTAGTTAGTCTTCAGTTCAGGAACTGAACTTGGGCCTTCCACACGCCCCAGGCTCAGTAAGACTTGTTGACTAGTACAGGTCTAATACTGCATGTGACCTGAAATGCCCAAATATAGAAGTCTACCTACTGCATTCTTTCATTTTTACTAACTTGGCCACATTTTCAAGGCACTTGTACATGATAAGCACTTGATGAGTTCAAGAAAACGGGTTAGTCTTGTACATTATCCAACTTCCCACTCTCTCTGTATTTCTAAAACTGTTTCCTTTTCTGATTAGTGGTGGTAGAAATTCAGGTTCACCTTTGAAATCTTAGAGGAGGTTTCTTTGCTTTGGCTTAATTGCACCATGACTTTTTCTTCATTTCAAAGTTAGCAAAACTTTGCCCAAGCACAATCTACTTCTAAATATTTTCTCCTAGACACTGAAAAAGGCTGAAAACTTCATCTGGCCTGTTCCCTCAGTAACTCCACAATGTTGTCAGTGAGAATGGCCCTGAATTCTGTGTTGGCTGCTGGCTCCCCATTGCTGGTCTTTAGCATTCACCATCCTTCACAGAGGAAGCATGAGAAAAAAATGCTGCATATTGTGAAAACTTGTGTTTCATTCATCATATTCCATCTTGGTACAAAAAGAAGGCTGACCTGTAAACACCATGCCAAACAACGGCGGGTCTTTATATTTCACACCCAATATTTCTGGTAGTTGAATTTGTTTAGCTAATAAAGAAGGTTTGTAATTGATTTCTTTAAAAAGTCTATGCAGCACAATTCTTTTGGTGTTAGTGCCTGGCAACAGTTTTGGAAAGAGAATGAAATCAGGCTTGGCTGGAATTTATAGATTGCAAGCACAATCTGAGAGAGGGCTATTCCCATGTTCTCCCTCTCAAAAAGATTGTCACGTGATTCTGCCCCCACTAGGCCTGGATGCTGAGAGCCAGGAGAGAGGTAGCCAGAAAAAACATTCCCCTTCTTTATTTCTTTTGGATTCAACTTGTCCTGAAGCATCTAGAGACAAAAACAAAACAAAACAAAACAAAACAAAAAAATCCGACTCTGTTGTGTTAGTAGCAGTATGTAAACAATACTTTTCTCAATACTTCTCTCCAAATCATGAGCTATATATTCTCTTGATATCAACATTCAAAAGGTCAAGTTATTCAATTCATATTACTTTATTCCTCCCCCAACAAATTTGTTTCAAAAAGAATTTGCTTTTAAAAATAGAATGCATTCTTATGAGTTTTCTTGGGAAATTTTCTTTGGAAATGTATTATGGAAAGGTGGCAATAGAAGAGGTCTTTATATTTACCCCAAGTACAGTATTTTGGATCAAGCTGTGTGTCTCTCATTGTTTTTGTTTGTTTGTTTGTTTGTTTTTAATTTGCCATAGGGCATGTGTGCTTACCAGAGAGAGACAGAGAGGGAGAGGGACAGAGAAAGTGAGAAAATACTTTTCGGGGCGGGGGGTGATCATGTTGTAATTCCTTCACCTTCACTCCCTTCCTGGGATTTTGGGCACAGAAGCACACATGCCCAGCATGTTTCTCATGCTACCGTGTGCAGACCTGAACTATGCAGTCAGACATAAGGAATTCAGCCGCCCTATCCACCATGCCACATGGCTGGCCCCTGAACTGTACCTTAAAAAAAAGTTTATATATATGTATGTTTGCGTATATGTGAGTGTGTGTGTGCATGTGTGTGTATAAATCAGTTAGTTAGGTTCTTGGTAAGAAACATCTAGAGACAAAACAAACAAACAAACAAAAAAACCAGACTGTCATGTTAGTAGTAGTTTGTGAGTATAAATTCCATTCTTAAGGGCAAACACAGATTGAAGATACCCTTGGAGTTGAGGAACAGTTTTGATTTTTGGTAAAATTTATGAGTCCACAGCTTTCTGATCAATCTTGTGCTGCTCTGAAATCTCATATTTCTCCTTGTGTTGAAGATCTCACCTTCTTGGTGTCTCAGCTGTGTCTTTTAAAAGAAAGAATTTGTTTACAACCGACGGTTCATAAAGTCATGTTTTTGGGCTGTGCATACTAGAAAAGAAATAAAGGTCAAGGAGATTTAGCCAGCAGTCTGATTCAGCATTATCCATGTGCTATTACACTGTTCAAGGTCATTCTAAACTCACAATCCCAGTCATTTTTCACAAGGCCTAAATGCTGACCTGTATCAGTTTTTTATTTTATTTATTTATTCATTTATTTTCTGTTGGGTGGCACTAAACCACAGAGAAAATATCTAATAGTAAAGGCCATCTAAGTTCTGTATTCTGGGCACAGCTCAGTACTGTACTTACTTCATCTTTAATTGTGAACCAAGGCAAGGAGTCATGATGTCACGAAATGTTGCCCAAGATGTTAAATTAGAGGTAACATTGGGGTGTGGGTATACACTGGAGTCCTGAGAGGAAAGTGTTGGGAGTTGAAGCTGGGAAGGTAAGCTAGCTGATTGTTAAAAGAAACCCGTGACCCATGTTAATTACCCTGTTCCACAAGGATCTATTTCTCTCCATTTTTCCCTTTTCTTCAGTCCTTATCTTCTCAAATTTTATTCTTTCTTTAGTGTCCATTCTTCTTCTGCCAGTGACTGTGAACCCTTGGCCTCTTTGACTCCCTGGGGATCTGTATCCCTGCCCATCAGTACTGATTGCCATGGCCGCTCCTAGCCTGTTTGGTGTGAACTGTGTCAGGGTTGCTGGGTTACAAGGTGTTGTTTTTTCCTACAGGGGTAGTGCATGAGGGCATTTGGGTAGAACTACAGTTTGCCCTGGAAACACTTTAGCATGTGATATGCCTTGATAAAATTTTCCTTTGAGCCACATTTTGAGGAGGGGGTGAATATTCTGCTATGCTGACATTCTCATATTATTAGCCCTAAGATAACAGAGAAAAGTCCACCATGGAAAGAGGATGCTGTAATGTTTTCAGATGAAAGGAAGAAAGTTGTTGGATACGATTTGCTGGCATCTTGCTGAGAATCTTTGCGTCTATATTCATCAGGAATATTGGTTTATAGTTTTCCTTCCTTGTCCTGTCCTTATCTGTTTTAAGGATAAGGGTGATAGAGGCTTCATAGAATGAATTAGGGAGAGATTCACCCTTTTTGATCTTTAGAAATAACGCGAGCAGAATGGGAGTTAACTCTTCTTTGAAAGTTTTGTAGAATTCAGATGTGAATCCATCAGGGCCAGGGCTTTTCTTTGTTGGGAGGTTATTTATTACTGATTCAATCTCCTGGCTTGTTATGGACCTATTCAGACTTTCTATATTTTCCTGGCTCAATCTAGGTAGATTATACATGCCCAGGAATTTGTCCATCTTATCCAGATTATCTTGTTTCTTGGCATACAGATGTTCATAGTATCCTCTATATTTGTTTATTCATTTTAATTTGACCAGAGAGGGACAGAGCGAGAGTGAAAGAGAGAGAGGGAGAGAGAGAGAAAGTGACAAAGCAAGCCTCCAGGTCTGGGACTCAAACCGCGGTTGGCCGTGTGAGAGCCCAGCGCCCTTAATGACTACGCCACATTCCGGCCCCACTAAGACTCTTTGTTTCTTAGCCAAGTAGTTCTTCCTCTCTTCTGAATCGCTTGTGAATAAGGAGACAAAGTCGGACATAGTCAGTTACGAGTAGACTGCTCAGGAGTGAAGGCAGAAATATGGCCAACAGTATGCCGAGTCCTGGAAATATGACACTTCCCAGTAACAAGCAAGAGTTAAAAACCAAATAAACAAAGAGTCTCCACATAAAAACCATGCTTCAGACAAATAAAATGCTAAGGATCTTCAGAACTGTGTAAAGAAATTCAAGCCGGTATGGCGTAGGTAGAGAGATGAATAGTTTTCAATGAGCCATACAAACGAGGTCCAGAAGAAGTAGATGGAATCCGTGGTAAGAGTAATTAAGGAGAACAATCAACCTACGCAGTATTTGGATATAGAAGGTGAGGAATGCCAGTGAAGCATAAAAATTGGAAAAAGCAGACTTAATCTTCCTGAAGAAAACCAGTCTATGCTCAGAGGTAACTAGATGGATGGAGCTATTAGGGTTTTTATTTGATTCTTTCTGGAAAAATGCCTGGAGGTATGGCTTTTCTCTCTTTTTTTAACCTGCCATAGGTATAGACAATGTACAATTCTAGCAGGAACACACATGCTACTAGACATTAAAAAAGAGAAGAAAATAAAACCAATTTAAAAGCAGGAATGGTTAAAAATACTGTTGGGAGGAATAATCCCCTCCTGTATTTTATAAGAAGGATGTTTTAAGAGACAAGGGTTCTTAACAAAGGTGAATTAGCAAGGATCATGCCAAAAACAATCACCTAAGCAGCAAGGAATTTGAAGACTAGTTAGAAAAGACTGAGATAAAGGATAATTCTCAACTGATGCCAGGGCTAGGAAGTTCATTAATAAGGGGAAAGGGACAAGCAGAATAGATATGATCTACTTACAAGAAAGCAATGTTAATAGTCAAAATAAAGCAAGGCAGGTATGTAATGGAAGTAGAAGCAATTAAGTTTCAGATGGCAGGATTTGTGGGGGGGAAAGTAAGCAGACTGAATAATTTTGTTTGGAACAGGACAAGAGAAAGGTGATGGAAAGACTGATACTGACAGTTTGAGAAGAATGTTCTCTTTCAGGATAAAAAGATTGTTAGCCGATCTGGGTGAAAAACATGACTCTGAAACATACATGAAATAAAATTCTCAAATTCAGCATGAGGGATGAAGATAGAAAATCAGGGATCAGCTGATGGCATAATGATTATGTAGCTGTACTCCCACGTAGTTGACCACAGCTTGAGTCTCGGATCTGGCAGCTTAAAACTCACATTGGGCACGTGTGTGCATGCCCCAAATCCCAAGAGGATAATGGAGGAGAAGGTATTATGGTGTGATCATCCCTCCTGGAGCGGGGTGATTTCTCACTTTTTATCTCTCTGGAGAGTGTATGCACTTTATTGCAAAAATCTCTCAAATAAATAAATAAAATAGAAAATCAGTGAAATTGTATTGAGTACCTAATGTGTTCTAATAAAGACTGCTTCTCCTTGAAAAGCTCGTAGTGCAGGTGGGAATAATAGTAGTGTTTACTGGGAGCTTCTTTTATATCAATAAATGATTAACATATACAATGTCATTTACTCCTCATGATAACTCTGTCAGGTAGGTCTGATACTTTTAATATTACCATTGTACAGATGAAGAAATAGAGACAGAGACGGTTTAAACAATACAGATGGCCCCTGATGTACAATTTTTATTTTTCCCCTTACAATGGGTTAATTGCGATGTAGCCCTGTTGTAAATCAAGGAGTATTTATATGCCTATTATAACACAAGAAATTGGTAGAACTAGGAGATAAACTTGAACACTTTATCTGTAGAACCTGTTATCTTAACTATAAATCTGTTCTGACTTTTAGATAGAGGTACCTTTAATAGGATCATTTCAGGGAGGCAAAATATATCCCTTGCCTTTAAGTATCTCCTTTAAGAGTACTTGAAATACCAGTAGACATTTCTCTTTTAGGGTGGATTCACCAAGGAACTGCAAAACTATCGCTGACCATAGACTCCTTAGAGTTTACCGCCATTCATTTAACAATGATTTCCTGATGTTTGCTAGCTATCAGGATTGTGGCATAGGTCATGGATACAGAGATGTTTTCTACACTTGTAGATGTTTAGGATAGTGTTCATTCCCTTGGTCCAAGTCACCAAGTCACCACGTCTCTTCTAGACTCCTGAAGAAGCTTCTGAGTGGATCTTTCCACTCTAAACCTCTCCCATTAATTCTCACATGATGTCACAGTTGATAGTTTAAATGCACATCTCAGTTTGTGATGCTTTTCTTGGCATCTTTTGATGGCTTTTCACTATTCTTGGGATTGAGACTCAGATTATTAAAATGAACTATAAGGTCTAGCATAATCTGGCTTCTTCATTTTCTAGGCTACTCTTGCTCTTTTTTGCCTCTTTTTCAGGTGTCTCCCTAAGGTCACAGTTCTTCCCAGGTTACTTTTGCCCACTTAATTCTTAATCTCTTTTTTGTTTCTCTATTTCCTTTTCAGTGTCACTACCCCCAGGATATTTTCACTGAGCTTTTCTTCAAAATATTTCTTCCCCAAATGTTAAATTGGCTCATCTACCCTTTATCTTGTGGCTTCCAGAATTTTTACAGGCATATCTCAGAGACATTGTGGATTTGGTTCCAGATCACTGCAAAAAAGTGAATTTCTCAGTGAAATGAGTCCCACAATTTGTTTGCTTTCCCAGTGCATATGAAAGTTATATTTACACTATACTGAATTTTATTAAGTGTGCAATAACATTATATATAAATAGTGTAAGTACTTTAAAATATTTTATTGCTAAAAAATGCTAAGAATCATCTCTGTCTTCAGCAAATCATAATTATTTTCTGGTGAAACCTCTTCCTTGGATGTTGACAGTTGCTGACTGATCAGGACAATGGTTGCTGAAGGTAGGAGTGGTTGTGGCAATTTCTTAAAACAAGACAACAGTGAAGTTTGCAGCATTTATTCACTCTTCCTTTCATGAAACAATTCTTTGTATCATATGATGTTGTTTGATAGCATTTTACTCACAATAGAACTTCTTTCAAAATCAGAGTCAAGGAGCAAGAGGTGGCATGGTGGTTGGGGTGCTGAACTCCCACATGGCCAACTGTTGTTCAGCGGTTCGAATCTAATCTGCATCTAGCAACTTGAAACTCATACCAGACATATGTGGGTCTGAGCCCTAAATCCCAGGACAAGAATGGAGAAGAAAGGATTGTAGCATGACCATCCCTCCTATGGGGTGATTTCTCACACTCTGTCTCTTTCTGTCTCTCTTTGGTGAGTGAATGCATTCTATAGCAAAAACCTTAAAAAAAAAATGGAGTTAAACCTCTAAAGTCTTGTTACTGCTTTATCAACTGAGTTTATGTGATACTCTAAATCCTTTGTTGCCATTTCAACAATGTTCACAGCATCTTTACTGGGAATAGATTCTGTTTTAAGAAACCATTTTTTGTTTTGTTTACTCATAAGAAGTCCTTTCTTTCTTTCTTTTTTTCTTCTTTCTTTTTAAATGTTTTAATATTACAGTTAATCACATATATCTTTACAGTGTGTAGCATTTCTTTTTCCAGCATAATTGCCATGTATATCAGTCAAGACAAAGACATTACTATCCTCATCAGCAGCAGCAAATAGCTTTTCATTTTTTCCCATATTATTATTTTTTCATTCTTCTTATTTTTTAAAGATTCACTCACTATACATCATTTGGCTTGTAAAGAGAATTTACCTAACATGAAATACTTCTCAGACCAGTCCAGTTGAGAATACTTATACATATTATCATCAACAGGTAATAAACCATTTCTGTGTCTTACAAATGTCATGTCTATTCTTTCTTTCTTTTTTAATGTTTGTGCCATAGGGTATGTGTGCCCACTGGAGACACAGAGAGACAGAGAAGGGGAGAGTCAGAAATCACTCCCTGGGGGCATGGCCACTCTGCTATCTCTTGTCATCCGTTTTCCTCTCAGGATTTTGGGCGTGTACACACACATGGCCAGCATGATTAACCTGCTAACTGCCAAGAAGCAATATCTTATCTGTTAAAGTTTTCTCATGAGATTGTAGCAGTTCAGTCATATCATCAGACTCAATTTCTAATTCTAATTCTCTTGCTATTTCTGTCCTGCAGTATTTCTTCTCCACTGACTTGATTTCTTCCACCGAAGTTTTGAATACCTCTAAGTCATCTATCATGATTGGAATCTATGGTTTCTAAACTCCTGTTAATTTTTTTTTTTTTTTTTTTTTGCTATAGGGTGTGTGTGCTCACCAGAGAAAGATATGGGGGGCGGGGAGAGAGAGAGAGAGAAAGAGAGAGAGAGAGGGAGAGAGGAAGAGAGAATGAGAAATCACCTTCCCCCTATGGGGGGGATAACTGTGCTGCAATCCTTTCTGTTCCATTTTCCTCTCAAGATTTAGGGCATTCATGCACACATACTCTGTGTGTTTTTCAAGTTGCCAGGTATGAAACTTGAACTGTGCAGTTAGCCATGTGGAATTCAGCTGCCTTAACCTCCACACCATCTATTTGCCCTAATGTTGATATTTTGATCCTTCCATGAATCACAAATGTTCTTAATAGTACTTGGAATAGTGAAGCCTTTACAGAAGGTTTTTAATTTGGTCTCAGATTCATCAGAGGAGTCACTATCTATGGTAGCTATAGGCTTATGAAATGTATTCTTTAAATAATAAGGCATGATAGTTGAAATTACTCCTAGCCTCATGGGCTATAGAATAGATAGTGTGATAGCAGGCATGAAAACATCATTAATGTCCTTTATATTTTCATTAGAGCTCTTGAGTAAGTATACGGTTAATGAGTGGTAATATTGTGAAAGGAATCTTTTTACTTATTTTATTTATTTATTTATTTACTTTGAGCTAAAAGTCTCAACAGTGGGCTTCAAGTATTCAGCAAACCATGCTGTAAATTGTTCTCTGTCACCTAGTTTGTTGTTTCACTTAAAGAGCATAAGTGAAGTATATTTAGCATAATTCTTGTTTATATATGTATTTTTTAAATAATTATTTTTATTTGATTTTATTTATCAGTATTATTTTTCAGTTTGCTACAAAGCAGGTGAGTTCACCAGAGAGAGACAAAGAAAGTGAGAAAGCAAGCTGCCAGGTTCAGAATGCAAACTGTGGTCAGCCATGTGGGAGTCCAGTGCTTTAACCACCATGTCACCTGCTCTCCCTTGGTGTAATTCTTAAAAGCACTGGAATTTAAACAATGGTAAAATGAACATTGTTTTTAATTTAAAGTCAACAACTACCTTAGTCCTTAACAAGAGAGTCTGTCTGTCCTTTGAAGCTTTGAAGCCACGTATTGATTTTGCCTCCCTAGCTATAAAATCTTCCTCAATAAAAGGCTGTTTCGTCTACGTTGAGAACTTGTTTAGTTATGTCACCTTCACCATGCTAGTTCTGAATAATTTGCTGCTGTTTCTACAACAGTGCTTGCTGCTTCGCCTTGCCCTTGTATTTATTATTTACATTTAATCACTGCACATCCTTACAGTGTACAAGTGGTTTTTCCCAGCACGAATACGGTGCATATATGTCAAGTCAAAAGCATTACCATATAAATTATCATCAATAGAAAGCTTTTTATTTCTTTTTTTTTTTTTCTTTTTTCTTTTGGTCTCATGACATTTTAGTTACGTGAAATTTTCAGGATAGCCAAATCTCATAGAGATTTTGGTGTGATGAAACCATTCTGGAATTTTAGCTAGTGCTGATGGTTGTACAACTTGGTGAATAGAGTCAAAGTCATTAGATGTATACTTTAAAGAATTTTATATGTAAAATATTTCAATAAAGACATTGCTTTAAAAAGTCAAAGCAAAAAAACTGAAGAATTTTGCCTAATGAGTCATTTTAACAAATTTTATTTTATTATTATGCTTTTTATTTATTTTATTTTTATACATTGGATTACTATATACCATTTGGCTTGCAAAGAGAATTTACCTAACATTTACTTGGACCAATCCAGTTGAGAATACTATACACATTATCAGCAACAGATAATAAACAATTTCTGTGTCCCACAAATATCTTACCTCTCAAAACATTTTTTATTTCTGTGTCTATTAAATGTTTTATTTTTTTTCTCTGAACACCTCCCTCCGATCCCGTTACCCACCTTGTGTTACTCACTCCCTTTTAGGCTGTCTCTAGAACCTACAACTGGCCTTACACTTTTATATTATGTAGACAGCGTCACTTCCTAAACCTCGTGCCAGTTTCCCACAACTTACGCTAGTTTCAGACTTTTCTTCCGCATCCTTCTCCCTTCTCTCAGCCTTTATAGAATCGAAGAGAGTTAGGACCTTGTTCTGGATTAGGCTTTGGCTTAAAAGAATGTGTGGCTGGCTTGATATTCTTCCAGATCACCAGAACTTTCTCTGTATCAGTGATGAGGTTGTTCTGCTTATCACTCATCTATCTACTGGGGCAACTTTTAGTTTCTTTCAAAAACTTTTCCTTTGCATTCACAACTTGGCTAACTGGTGGTGCAAGAAGTATAGTTCTCACCCTATCTCGGTTTTCAATGTGTTTTCCTCACTAAAGAGTCATTTAGAGATTAATCATTTCTAGTTTTTGATTTAAAGTGAGAGATGTACGATTCTCTTACTTGAACACTTGCAGGCCATTGTAGGATTATTACTGGGCCTAATTTTAATATTATCATTTTTAAGGAAATAAGGAGGCCTGAGGAGACTGAGAGAGGTGGGCTGGTTGATGGAACAGTTAGGACACATACATTTATTTATTTTTTTAAAAGAATTATTCATTTAACTTTATTTAGTAGTATTATTTTTCAGTTTGCTACAGGACACATGTGCTCACCAGAGAGAGAGAGAGAGACAGAGAGAAAGACAAGCGGAAAGTGAGAATGCAAACTGCCAGGTCCAAGACCTGAACCGCAGTTGACCATGTAAGAGTCCAGTGCCCCAGTCACCATGCCACCTGCCCACCCCACATGCATTGATTGATTAAGTTTGCTGTCTTATATGGGTGTGGTTCATGGTGTGCCAAACCACGTTGATAGTAACATCAAAGACCACTGGTAAGAGATCACCATAAGAAATACAATAATTTTTTAAAAGTTGAGATATTTTACAAATTACTAAAACGTTGACATAGAGACATGAAGTAAGCACATGCTGTTGGGAAAACGGTGCTGATAAACTTTCTTGATACAGGTTAAATAAGACTTCTTGCTGCAAGCCTTCAATTTGTAAAAAAACAATTTGCGAAGCAAAGTGAAGTGTGCCAGTACCTTCCAAGTATTTGCCGTGGCTCTTGCGATGATTTGAATAGCATGTGGCTCTTTCAGTAGGCTCCGTGAAGAAGGGATTTTTGCTTTGTTCCATTTGTGCCTTGTAAATGCCTTCTCCACTCCCAAACATTCATTGAGTGAATTAAAGAATCTTCCCTGGCAGCAGATGTTTATCATTCTTCTTCACTAATTTTTCTATTTCTTTTGCTACGAACTTCTCACCTTTCATTCTCCTCACAGTTTCTAATCAGGCGTAACTCCTTCATGGCTTGTGCATATGGTTATTTCTCTCTCTCTCTCTCTCTTTCTTTCACCTTCTACTCCACTTTACTTCCTGCTCTCCTCTCTGTATATCTGACATTTAAACCCCCTGAGAGTCTTCAATTGGTTATTATCCAGTATAGAGAAGCACACTGGACATTTCTTGCAAGCTATTTTATAAGTTGCTAGAAGGCTAATATAAACTACTGTGTTTGGGTCAGCTTCCAATTTCTGATTCTAACAGATATTGTCTTGGTAGCAGGATTATAGAGTACAAATCATGTATGTGTATACACACACACACACACACACATATATATATATATATATATATATATTTATGAATGACTGCCTATACCACCTTCTTTCCAAGGTGTCTTGAACTTGTCAAGTTGACAGAACCAGCAGCCAGCACAGTATCTGGAAATATTAGACACTTAATTATTGAATATTGGGGCCAGCAGGAGGCACTGGACTCCCACATGGTCGAGCATAGTTCAAATCCCAGAACTGGCGGCTTGCTTTCGCAATTGTGTTTTCTCTCTCTCTCTCGCTTGCTCTGTCCCTCTCTGGTCAAATAAAATAAATAAATAAAATTAAATAAAATAATTATTGAATGATGAATAATTAAATAAATGAAAAATGACAGATCCCAAGACATATAACAGTAATATCAGAGCTTCGACTAGAACTTACACTTCCCAATCACCTTTCCAGGACTCAGTTTTCATCTAATGATAAAACAAAATAATAAGTAATTAAATAATCAAAAGGTGGATATTTAGAGAAAGTAATCTAACTTCCTTTGCATTCACAACTTTGCTAACTGTTTGGAGCAAGAGGCATAGTTATCACCTTATCTTGGGGTGAAAACTCTAGAGAAAGCAGTTTACATTATATTCAGCCCCTGAATATAATGTTAGCATGTTGTAAAGGACCATTTGTTTTATTTCTTTATTATTTTGTCTCCTTGCTTCCCTTGTTTAATGTTATCCTCTTCTAACTCTGCTAGACAAAAGCGGTTAGAGATTTTCTGATTGAAAAGGGCTTCTCCACCATCTGTCACTCTTTAATGCTCACCCACCAACAATGTGTGACTGTAGCTTTCTTCATTTTCTATAGCAGAAATTATGGTAGAATTTTCCTGTATTCTAAGACTTATAAGTGTAGACTGACCCCATGGTCTAGTGGATAACGCAGCTGGAGTACACATAGCTAATAGTGGTTCAAATCCTGGCCCTGAGAGCTTGAAAAACATACCAGGCTCATGAGTAGCATGACTCTGCCCAATTGGGAGATGCATTTTCCTTCTCTCTCTTTCTCTCTGTGTCTCTCTGGCAAGCACTCGTGTTCTCTGGCAACTAAAAAAAATGTTTTTAATGAAATAAGGGAAAGGGAGGATTTTCTTGATTTTATATTTTAAAAGGTACAAGCAAGTTAAAACCAACAACGACGACAAAACCACTTTTCCATGTACTCATGTGTGGTAAGAACCAGAAAGCGTCTAAGAGATACACAATTGATTCCATGATTAGAAAACTGAGGTTATTTTCTCAATAATTCATTTTGTTATAATGACTTTATGATATTTAAGATAAATGAGGTCATTGGAATCTTCTTTTGGCGACAGATTATCTTGGGTTACGAGTCACTTGTTTCTACTCTCTGTAACTTTGCATTCATATAAACGATGCACTTAGCTCATCTTTTTCAGTTCTTTTCTCTCTCATAAGCTTTGCTTTGTGGGATTCTGAAGTTGCTCTTAACAAGGGAATAAAACCAAAGTACAGCCTTTGGGGCAATAGTGTACTTTTTGTTCTTCCAATGAAAGCCTCTGGGATTGGTGGCTGATGAATCACCAGTCTGACCCTTCTTATCTCCGTCACACCTATGTAGGATAACAATAAGACTGGGAGTGGGGCCTTTTAGCTTAGGGAGAGAGAGTGTGCTTTACACTGTCTTTGTCTGGGACCTGTTAATGTCTATATTTTACTCTATGCTGAGGGAGACAAAAGATGGAAAAGCACTTTGAAAGGACCAATGTGCTATATATAGCAAAGGATTTTGCAAACAAGGAAGGACATTACCTATGAATAGGACCAGTGTGATGGTGTAAGCTGAAGAATTTTAGGAAACCTTTTTTCAGGCTCTTCTAATTGAAGATGTGTTTGCAAACATAACCTTTACGTAGCAAGTAGTCCAAAAATGTGGGTTACTGCATATAAGAACTGAGTTATATTAAAGTTAAAAAATAGCAGGAAAGAATAGTTAGCTGATGAATGTGCAGTTTCTACATTTGCTAACAGAGGATGCAGGCTCCAAAAAGAGCACATTCAAGAACATGTGCCCCAGCCATCTCATTTCAGAGAGGAAGAAATGGAAATCTAAGAGGTTGGGACAGTTGTTTAATGTCACCTAGCTAGTCTGGGGCAAAACCACAATTAGAACTCAGATGTTCTGACTCCCAGTTGTAATGAAGAGAGGAACAGGCCAGGTAACTAAGACCTAGATTTATATCCTCACTGTATTATTTATTGTGTGTCCTTGAAATGTTCTAATTCTACAGTGCAGCAATAAGTAATCCTATTCTACTTGCCTCCCAGGGCAGTTGTAAAGGTGATAGTTGCCAAAGTTTGAGGGATTTTTGGGTCAAGAATTGTATAAATGTAGGGTTATGTTGCATTTGTTTGTTTCATTCAAAGTACTACCATTTGATATTATCTGTTGGGTAAGTCCAATGTCATAAATGATAGAATAATGGCAATGGAAAACTCATCGCTTTCTTTAACCCCTCAGAGTCTGCCAATAGTCTTGGACACAAACTGAGTATAACAGTTCGATAAACACTTGCTGATTTACCGAAGAGCAAAGTTCATGAAAATTAAATGTATAAGGGATAACAGAACTTGCTTCTTTTTTTTTTTTTTGAAAAAAAAGCTTGCTTTCAGAGGATATATGTAACCATAATTCAACATGAATGTTCCTTAATTTTTTTATATTATGGATATTAATGAACTTCCTTTTATTTATTTATTTTTTCTGGTGTCCTGACTTTATTAGTCTGTGGAAATACCCGACATAGAATGTTCACTGCAAATATTTGATTGTGCAAAAAGTTGGGCGAATGCTTAAAGTACAAATAGGAGACATGATTCTTGTTTTAAATAAATGTTTTAAAAAAAAGTCCTATGAGCATCCAGATTCTAGGTTTGAGTAGTGGGGGAACTGGCTGGGACAAGACCCGTGAGGATGCCAGGATTCCCCTCCCTTGTCTTCAGCACATGGAAATCGGGGTGCCAATGGTCAACCTGATCACAATGAGCCTCTGTTTAACCCCTCCCTCCCCTCCTCTCACAGTCCTCTACAGTCACCTTCGGGCCGGGACAGGAACCATGGAGTTTCTGGGAAGTCAATGGTGGTCAGAGGTGAGGATTCTACGTGGTGGCACTTCTGTGGAGGACACTGTCACGCTTAGATGACTTCAGCTATCCTATAGGGCCAGCACGAAGGGGCCCCTCATGCCCCAGAGGACATCCTACCATCCATCCGCCCTTGAAGAAGGCCTTGCCCCCTCGTCCTTCAGGATCTTCCTCCAGCAGTCCAAGTCCCCATGTAGTGATGTCAGCTCCTTTGCACCCGGACTGGGTGCATTATCACGTGCCGAGGTACAATGTCAAGGGGGTAGGGCAGCACCCTGGCCACTGCCATCACCGTCTGCACGATCGTCTAGCCACCATGATGTGCATGTTCTCAGGGTCAGGGAGCATGCCTTCGGCGGTGTTGGACTAGCCGAAAGAGGTGGCCGGATAGATGATGATGCCCTGCACAGAGACGCTGAAGCCCTGGGACAGGCCCTGGATGTTGTCCGACTTGGTGATCATCACCAACAGTCTCTCAGGCCCTTGAGCTCCTGCTCGGTGACTGACTTCCCCACATCTGCCACCAGATGGGTTCTGGAGAAACCCCAGGGCTAGACTAAGCAGAGCGAGGGGGCTCCAGCCGCCTCTCCAGATGCCCGAGAAGTACCTGCAGAACTGTGTGTGCTTGTCTACACCGAGAAAGATCTGCTTGTACTTGTCCTTGAAGGCGAAGTTGAAGACTTGGGTGAGGAAGTAGGATGACATTGGCCAGGTTGCCCCTCCAGAAGGACAGCACGTCCTGCATGAAGCAGTCCACGATGCTCTCATGCTGCTTGTTGGCCACAATCTTCCTACTTACTGGCACGCTGCACCTGCAGCAGCAGCAGCTTGACCCGCTCAGTCGCGGACATGGTTGTCTTGGAGATGGCAGTGATGCCTCAGCTCAGGAAGTCCTGGGCGAAGGAGATGGCTTGTTCTGTCACGGTGGCAGGGTGGGCGGTGGACTGTGGAGGAAGTTGGAGCTGGAGCCAGAGCTGTGCGTGGAGAGTGAAAGCTGGGCGCCGCTGGCACAGCCCTGTCCCTGCAGGGAACGAAAGGATGAACTTCCTTTAATAAGGACCAAGGAGGTAAAAAATTTTCCCAGTTATCAGGAAATAGTGTGTGTCAAGCCAAAACTTTGCCCTCATCTGGGGTTCAGATTCCAATCAGTGTAACTATCAGGATATCACCACATTCGTCAATGGTGTCCATTTTATTTTTTTGTAAGCTTACTGTAAAATTATTGAAAATACTATCATGGGGGACCAGCAGTTGGAGTAATAGCTATGTCACTGGACTCCCATGTAGTCGACCCCCCTTTGAGTCCTAGACCTGGTGGCTTAAACTCATGCCGAGCGCGTGTATGTGTGTGCCCAAGATCCCAGAGGAGAAGGGATTGCAGCGTGGCCATCCCCCTGGGAGGTGATTTCTCATTTTCTGTCTCTCTGTCTCTCTCTTTCTGGCAAGTGCATGTGCCCTATAGCAAAAACTTCTAGGAGAGAGAAAAAAAAAGTAAATACCACCATGCAGCATTGGTGCCATTTTTAAATTATGTAGGTGGACAACATTCTCCTTTCACAGGCTTGGCAAAGACATGCTTTAGAACTCTATGTTATGGTAAAATTTATTATTGACCTGAAATGTCCACGACATGAAATTTAGTATTTTAAGGCATATAATTCAGAGGCACTTAGTATATCTTGATATTGTACAACCACTGATTGCACCTAGCCCCAAACTATTTGTCACCTTTAAAGAAATTCAGTATTCATTAAATAGTCACTTTCTAATCTGCGTCTCCCCAACCCATGAAAACCATTTATTTCTATAGGATTTACCTATATGATCCAATTTCATTAGCTTCTATCCTATTGTTTCTCAATTTCCTTTAGCATCATATTAGTTCTGCGGAAGCTGGTTAGTGTGTGTATATTTTCTGGTGTATTTTCATTCCCTTGCTATAAAATGGAAATAGAATTAAAAAGAAGTTCATTGAATTGCTACAGGCCATTCAGAGCAGCATTAGCTAGCCATGCCAGAAATTTAAAAGATCATGCCATGTGTAGGCAACAGGAAGAGGGCTACAGGTTAGCATCTGCCTAGTTATTCATACGAGTGCATCCCAGAATGTGCTGTTGAGTTCCGCAGCTTGAATAGTCTGGGCAAAGAAAATCATTCATTTCTTTATTGAACAGAGAATGACTGATAGAATGTACGTGTTCCTGGGCTATGAATTACGAGTGATTGTTGTGTGCATTGCAAGTCACAGTACCTAAATGCAGATAGTTTTGCAAGCACTAGTTCTTGCAAATCATGACATACCAAATAAATATTATGTTCTTAGAGAAGTTTCCCTTAAATACACATGAGCATACACACACACACACACACACACACACACACACACACACTCTTTTTTTTGTGGTTAACGTTTTGAAATGAAAAGTCTTTTAGCTGGATTTCTGGGCTTTCTCCTGAACAGGCTTTGTAAATGTCGAATAGCATAACCTAAGTGTACACAGAGAGCTTATCCCATGTTCTCTCTGACCATAAGTGGGAGCTCCTCAATGCCTGACTGAGTTAACGACTGGATGGTCCTCTTGCTCAGGTGCTGTATAAAAGCCTCTTCATCAAGAGATCTGCAAATGGACGCTTATATGACTTCACTCCAGTCTCTCACTGAAATGGGGCCCTTGATGCCTTGATGTCTAGCCAGTCTTCTCTGTACGTGTCACGCATGTGTGAGCCAAGATATGATGTAAACAGAGTGCTCAGTTTCAAAATGAGGAAAATGGGAGGACCTAGGCAGGTCATTGGTGTGCTGTACGAGATTATTTTTGGCATGAATTTTAGTTTAGTTTAACCCCTTCTTTGTTTGAAAGAAATAAAATTATTCGTAGAAGTAGGACCTGGGAACTCCTGGCCCCTCCCTAATATCATGATTTGCCTGGGCCTTCATGATAAGAAGTTTCAGGTTATTCTATTGAAAAGCAAGGGACCAAAGAGTGTTTGCTATCTGTTGCCTTTCAAAGGCCTCTAAGCAGTGAAATACTATCTGAGAGGATGAAAGAGACACAAGACCAGACTAGCAGGTGTTGATCCAAAAAGGTGAAAACATTCTCAGCCCAAAGTTACAGCCAGTGTAAATTTATTTTTGTGCATTCAGATAGAGAATGCCTACCACATGGAACATGATCTATATTTCAGTCTTATGGTAGATGTTTAAAAATATTATGATATGTATACTAAAAGAAATGTCATAATAATAAATTTACTCATACAATAAACAGGGTATAAGTGTTAATATAAAAATTAATCATTTGTGGTTTAGATGAAAAACCTTTCAATTTTGAGAAAATTTGCTGTTATGTGATTATTTTTTAAATTTTGCTAGAGGGTGAATATATTTGGTGGAGAGAGAGGAAGGTGAGAAAGTATCCTACATGGCAGATGGTTACACCACAATCCTGTGTCCTCCACTTGTCTCTCCTTTTAGAATTTGGGACACACATGTGCCCAGCCTGACTCTCAAGTTGCTGGGTCCAAGACTCAAGTGGGACTCAACCACACTGCGGGCTGGCTCTTGCAATGTGATTCTTTTTTTTTTTTTTTGGAGAGCTTTTTGCTATAGGGCACATGTGCTCGCCAGGCAGACAGAGAGAGACAGAGAGACAGAAAGCAAGAAATCACTCCCCCCAGGGGTGCAATCCCTTCTCCTCCATTCTCCTCTCGGGATCTTGGGCACGCACGCACATGCGCTCGGCGTGAGTTTTAAGCCACTGGGTCAGGGACTCGAACCGCAGTCAATTACATGGGAGTCTAGTGACATAGCCATTACGCTAACTGCTTGGTCCCGCAATGTGATTCTTAAAGGGCCTTTTATTATTGAACCCATTGCCTGTAATTGACTGAATGTGTTCATATTTCTTTGATGTATCATTCGACCTTGAAAAGGAATAAGGTGACATATTCTTTGGCTATTCTTGTTTGCCCTATTTCTACTCAGCTATAAGGGTCATACCAAGATTCTGCTTCAGAGGTGATTAGTTTTTCCCAAAATTGTCCTGAGCTTTGAAGATGTTCACATTATGCAAAGAAAACTATTTTTCTATAGGAATTCTACATCTCTGTTTCTCTTGGATAATCCAGATCATTCTTCTGTTTCAAAATAAAAATGTAAAAGTCTCCGTTTTCTTTAGGCAGCCTCTCCAAATTCACTTACATAGTATGTGTTCTCATAGAGTATTCCACAGAATTCATTTTGTGCAAATTAAATCTTGCTCCTGTTGGTAAATGTTGCTGAAGATAGTGTTTCAGCTTCTCAAATGAAGTGGATACTTGCTCAGAATGGAGAAGATCCTTCCCAAAAATGCAGTCAACGAGAGATCAGGTCATACAGAGGATAGTCAATGCTGATTGGCTCACTCGAGGCCACTATGTGTTTTGCTCTTACTCTTATTCTATATTTCACACATGTATACCAGAAAAGAATTCCCTGCAAAGTCCTTGGATGAGGGAGAGACAGTGGAAAGAGAGAGGAGAGAGACAAAAGAACAAAGGAGATGGTGATGGAGGACTATGAGGAGGAGGAAGAAAAGGAAAGGCAGGCAAAGGGGAAAGATACTTCTCTATCTACGTTACCTCCTGTGCAATCCTGCAGATATTATAGATTAGCTTACTTTGATATGAGAATCAATTGCTGAGGGTCCAGCAAATGGTGTAATGGTTACGTTGTTGAACTCTTATGTAGTTGACCGTGGTTTGAGTCCTGGACCCAGCAGCATAAAACTCACACTGGGCATGTGTGCGTGTATGCCCAAAATCCCAAGAGGAAACGAAGAAGGGATTATAGCGTGGTTATCCTCCCTGGGGGGGTGATTGCTCACTTTCTGTCTCTGTGTCTCTCTGGCAAGGGCACACACCCTATCGCAAAAATCTCTCTCTAAATAAAAAAAAGAGAATCAATTATTGGTAGCTTTTATAGATGACAGACTAGTACTACAGTAGGAGGGACGTATGGTGGATTTTCCTGCAGGTTGTTTCCTTGCAAGCATTACAGTCCAAGTAAGCCTGGGAATCTTGGATAATCAATAAAAATGGTATATGAGAAAAGGGTGGAAGGAAATCAAATGAATTCCACTGCCTCAGCACTAAAGGATTTTAAACACCTCCCTCACACACCAGGTTCTCAAACCCGTTGATTTGTATGGCCTTTTTCAATCTCTGTATTTTCCATGTTTTCTCCATCTGGTGAGTCTTTGCACAAGCCAGCCTGATTTGGTCTAATCTTTCTTTATATTTAGTTCAATTCATTTCCATTCATTTAATAAACATTCACTGAGTATTGAACTTTGTGTCAGCCCTCAGTTTTAGGAGTGACTAAGGAGACAGTGTAGTTTGCTCTTCTGGGAGTTAAATCTCAGTAAGCAGGAACAGACAATGTAGATACAATGTAAATGACTGTTTGCTTAACTACTATGTCTTCTTCAAATTTTAGCTTGATTCTCACTTTCTCTGGGAGATCTTTGAAAATTATGTCCAATAGCCAGATGACAAATTCCCGTATTGAAAGTTTCTGTATCATAATTTTACATGTTTGTGTGATTATTTGATTGAAGCCTGTGTCTTCCACTATCCAGATAGCTGCCTGTGGACAGAGATTATGGCCTGTTGCCATCACATAGTTCCCGGCACATAGTAAGCACTCAATAAGCATTTTTGAAGGGGTATATGCATGAGTGAGAAGGTATACAAAAACATTGGTTCAGACACAGGAGAGCATTTTCCACCTGGTTTTAGAATCTTAGGGAGGGGACCAGCAGTTAGTGTATGTCGCTGGACTCCCACGTAGTTGACCGCGGTTCACATCCTGGACCTGGTGGCTTAAAACTCACGCCAGGCGTGTGTGCGTGCGTGCCCAAGATCCCGAGAGGAGAATGGAGGAGAAGGGATTGCGGCGTGGCCATCGCCCCGGGGGGGGGGTGACTTCTTGCTTTCTGTCTCTCTGTCTCTCGCTGTCCTTCTGGCGAGCACATGCGCCCTATAGCAAAACCTCTAAAAAAAAAAAATAATCTTAGGGAGAAGTATGTGTAGGACACTTCTCCCAAATGCATTAATCAGCTACCTGGAATTCAGGTGAAACAAAATAATGGAGGCAGGGGTGGGCAGCTATTGGGAAGTACTGATAGGTCAGTGGCATACCCATGAGGAGAAAAGGGCAGATGTTAAGGAGGTAGAGATTTCAAAAAACAATTTATCTCTCCCATCTGTTTGCCAAGAGCTAGGCAGTTCATTATCAGTTTTCTCTTGGACTTGGGTAGATCCCTCCTTTGGAATTACTAGAGCTGCCTTGAAAATGATTTTCCTGTGTACTGTTTGGTCCATGAGATTGGCCGGATTCTTTTTATCTTAAACTTAACAATATGTTCAACTCCTACTGCCTTGAGGCCTCACATCTGTTTTCTAATGTAATCATTCTGAACACAGAGAAAGTTACAACAGTCACTCATTAATCAATGATGGGGTTATGCTCTGAGAAACGCGTCACTGAGCAATTTAAATGTTTTAAAGGATTATTTATTTAATTTTATTTATTAGTTCATTTAGTTTAATTCCACTAGACGCACACACACATACAGAGAGAGAGGAGAGAGAGAGAGAGAGAAAGAAAGAGAAAGCAAACTGCCAGGTCCAGGACTTTAAACGCGGTTGGCCATGTAGGAGTGTTCAGTGCCTTAACCACCATGCCATGTCACCAGCTGGTTCCCCAATATTTCATTTTTGTGAGGATATTATAATGTACTCACTCAAACGTAGGTGGGATAGCCTACTGCACATCATGGCTATGGCTATATGGTATGGCCTATTGCCCTAACACTATGTATCTGGTCTACTGCTAATGAAAATATGGTTATGGGATGCATGACTATATTGTTTAGAGTTTGAACACAATGGCAGGTGGTCGTGCAGTGGTAACACAACTGGACTCACAATGGGAAGTGTCCTCGGTTTGCATCCTTAGACCTTCCTGAGTACACTGGTCAGGTACTGCCTGGGATCCAGGCTGGCTGAGACTGGGGTATGTCGCAGTGTGAAGACCTTGGTGAGGATGCTTGTCTCTTAGGCTCTCTTTCATTCCTCCTCTCTCGTGGAAGAAATAAATCAATAAGCTTTAAACAAAAATTGGACTCAAGTTTCTACTTCACTTGGTAAACAGACAAAGCTAGTGTGGGTTTGGCCTTTGTGTTCCCTTAGCCAACGGCTGTGGGAACTGTTGTAGAATTGATAATGATTATTACGTGAGCTGGCTTTTTCTCTCAGAGTAGTATTTGGAAGGCCAGGTATGTACGACAGTTGCAAAGCTTAGTACCACACTTACAATGTGTTTTAAAAATAATACCGGAAACTTGAATTACAACAATAACAACTGACTCTATGCTGATGGCCTTCAACCATGATGATCCTTCTTTGCTCAGTAAAAATGAAATGCATCCAGCGTTTGCTGCCTGTAAATCATGTGCTGATAGAAAATGTTTTCGTTTGTTTTTGCTGAGTAAGGGCCCTGTTTGAGGTCTACAAAATGAACTTAGAAAGTGTGACTGCTTTGCATAAAGACATGGTTATCGCACATGCATTAAATTGGAAGTAAACGCTAAATAATCTGACTTTTTTGACCATAAAGTAGCATCTATGAAATCTTACTGGGTGTAACTTGTCACAAATATTTTGTCTTGAAGAATTATTTAATTTTTTTGTTGCTTGAAAAATAATTGAATAATGAGAGTGAGATAGTTTTGAAAAAAAATAGCATTCTTTTTTTATTTTTGTGAGGATTCTTTTTGCTGCTGTTCTTTTTTTTTTGAGAGTTTTTTGCCTTAGGCACATGCACTCATGGGAGAGATAGAGACAGAGACAGTGAAAGAGAAAGTGAGAAATCACTCCCCCTCTCCCAGGGGTGATGGTCACGCCACAATCTTTTCTCCTTTATTTTTCTCTCAGGATCTTGGGCACGCACACACAGGTATCCAGTGTGATTTTGAAACCACTGAATCTGGGACTTGAACCATGGTCGGCCATGTGGGAATCCAGCAACATAACTGCTATGTCATCTGCTGGTCTTTTGTTGTTTGTTTTTGTAGTTACACTGCACTTCAGATTTTCTCCTTATGATATGAAATTATTTATATACTAAGTCATATATTAGATGAGAAAAAGCATGGAAATACATTAAAATGAAGGGTATTCTATTGTCATTAATGGTATGTTTTAAGTTTAGATAATATTTTAAACTTATCAACAAAATAAGAAATACAACATAAATTATTGTTATTTTCTATTTCTTTAGCTAAGAGAAAGCACCATGGTCTTCTCAAATCAGATGTTTTCTGATGAAGATATCAATGATTATCGCACCAAATGATAAGGATTTGAGGTGCCGGCCATGTTACATTAGCTTGGTTTAATCATTCTGCAATGTATACGTTTATTAAACTATATCATATACCATAAATTTTAAAAATTCGTTTATCAATTAAAAAAAATTAGGGGCCAGATGGTGGCCCAATGGTAAAATGTGACACTGTGAGGCTATAGAAACCACATGGAGGGACCAGCAGTTAGTGTAATGGCTATGTCACTGGACTCCCATGTAGTCTACCGCAGTTTGAGTCCCAGACCCGGTGGCTTAAAACTCATGCTGGGCGCATGTGCATGCATGCCCAAGATCCTGAGAGGAGAATGGAGGAGAAGGGATTGCAGCATGGCCATTCCCCCCG
>NW_006207899.1:1203374-1206778 GCF_000334495.1 Tupaia belangeri chinensis
TCTTTCTCTCTGTCTCTCTTTCTGTCCTTCTGGCGAGCGCGCACGCCCTTATAGCAAAAACCTCTCCAAGTTAAAAAAAAAAAAAAAGAAAGAAACCACATAGAAAGGTTCTAGGTTTGTATCTAGAGGCCTCCATGGGTGTGTCTGACACATGCATGCCCATCATCTGGGCTGGCTAAGGCTGGAGGTGGATCCTGGTGTCAAGACCCTGCTGAGGATACTGTCTTTCTCTAGCACTCATGGAAGAAATAAAGAAACTTAAAAACAAAAACAAAAACAAACAAAAAAAAAAACAAAAAAACTAAAGATCTTATTTTTAAAAATTTGCTTTAGGGCATGTATACTTGTCAGAGAGAGAGAGAGAGAGAGAGAGTAAGAAAGTAACCCCTGGGAGGATAGCCATGCCACAATTCCCTTTCCTCTATTCTCTTGGGATCATGGGCACTCCTGTACACCCAATCTGCATGTTTTTCGAACTGCTGGGTCTGGGACTCTCATCACGCAGTCAGACATGTGGGATACAGCTTCCTTAACCACCATGCTCCTCACAGGCCCCAAATAACCTTTCTTTATTTGTTATCAGTGAGGTAGTCCCATCTCATGAATCTTAAGGCAAATTAAAAACAAAACAAGCATTTTCAACAGAGAACCTAGGCTATATTTCATATGCTCTCAAATGCCTTTATAATTCTAACCAACTACTCTCATCAAATCTGGTGTTTAGGGAAAAAAAAAAAAGAAATTTATCTATCTATCTATCTCTATATATTTGAAATAATGCCCATTGAGTTTGTTCTAGTAGTTACTTGATCCAATAGCTTCGAGACTGAATAAAAAAAAAAAAAAAAAAAAAAAGAATGGTGTAGATACGTAAACTTTGAAAAATCTGCAATTTATTTTAGGACATATAACTGACTTACATTCTTGCCCTGAAGATTAAAGTTGTACTCTATTGTAATTTGGTGTCATGAAACTCCAAGTTAAATAAATGAGACAGATTTTTAAAATATTTTTGTTCTAAAAGGAAATAAAAACATTGTTTTCTCACCTTGCACTAAGGAAAGTTCTGTATTGGTCACTAAACTATTTCTATAAGACACTTTATTCTTCAATGAAAGAATCTGAAAAAAAAATTCCGATTCATTTTTTGGCTGGCATTAAATCATTTTTGATTTTTTTCTGTAGTTAGAATTCACTTTATGAAATGTGTTCGTCTGCTTCCTATCTCCAAGGGAACTTGTGTTAAAATGGAACCAAACATGCTATATGTTGACATGCTCCAAATCTGGTTCACAGATACATTCAGGTACTCAGCCACGCTGTGAGATTGTTAATGTCACTAGTTTAGAGAATTTTAATCTCCAAGATCGACCTCTTCCAGAAACAAAGAGGGAGGGAGGTAAAGAAAGAAAAAGTACACACCTGCAACCTATTTCTTTTTGAAGCAAAGCCTTTGAGCAGATGGAAGATGAGATAGAGAAAGCAGGCCAATTGCCAAGAGAGGTTTGTTTACAATACAGGCAAGTTCCTTCAGAAGTTGATAGGGAGCTGTTGTCATGGAAATGCAGAGAGATATTGCTGCAGGGTTTCACAGAACAAATTCCTACTACAAATGTACCTGGATTTAAACGTGATGGAAATGGGAAGGGGGACAAAGAGCTTCCTGAAGAAGTTTCAAGTCATGCTTTTCTCCCTATCTTTTCAGTACATTCTTTAGAGCTAGAATATTACTTACCTTGTGGTATGCAAAACAGGCCATCAAAATAAAGGGGGGTATTTTTTTTTCTAGTAAGTAGAATCCCTCACTACAATCAGAGAATCAGTGTTCAAGTGAGGTGTCAACAGTACATGATCGAGTTCAATCTTGGAACACTGACTATTGCTCACAAGACTTCAGAAAATTACCATTATTCACAATGAACCAATGAAACATTTGTAGTGCTGATGGTAGTAGCAGAGGGAAAGTGCCTACCTTTGTAGTGTACACATATTAACCGTTAACAAATTAAAGATAATTTACAATCTCTTGCCCCCCCACAAAAAATGAAAAACCCTTTGATTTATAATTTGTTGTCTGTTTCAAAAATTTACGTCTTTCACTATGACTTTCTACTTCACTTTTCTTAAGACAGAAAATCTGTCACAAGCTATTTCTCTGGACTGTAAATTGTTTTGTGGACAAAATAAAGTCCTTCAAATCTTCAGCTTTCCAAATTCCCTGTGAGGAAGTGCATAGTATGCTATTTTCTCGCCTTTATCCTCTCTGTGGCAATTCCAGCAGAGGATGACATCATTTTTTCCTTTTCCTTTTCCCACCTCCTACCCTTTTATCCCACCAAGTGTCTTGTTAGGGTTTAATTGAACAAAGCAGCACCTGTGTTTTTTAGTCAACTTCAAACTTACATTTGCAATCCATTTCTTCAGCTGCCTGGAAGGGTTGTTTTCATTGACAACAGGTAATTAGCAGCTTTACACAGATTGGGAAGAGGCAATCTAGAAGCCTCCAGAAGCCTTTGCTGCCTCTTACTCATATTAAATGAAGTTTAAATGGTGATAATCAAAACGACATTGTTTATTATACTTTGTAGCACAGGGTTATAGGAAGAGCAATTATAAACTAAGTTGCAGGATTTGATTTCTTTTGTGGGTCCTGGCATTAACCAGCTGGTTAACTTAGACAACTTGCCTAACCTATTCTAACTTTACTTTTCCGAAATCTGCCAGTTGGATGTTAGAGTGGTTAATATCTTCAATCCCTCATAATTTTATTATTCTATAAGAAGCATATACGACTAATATAAGAATACACCTGTTTGCCATATGGCTCATAAACTTCCGGAAGCTACTATACAGTCATCGTTGTATCTTCTTTCCTTTCTCATCTCTGTTCCCTCTACTGTCTCCCACACTCACAGCGGCTTCTTCCCTTTCTCACTCACATACTGTCTCTGTCTGTGATACACAGACACCAGTCAATGCTGTTGGAACAATTTATGCCATCTGGTAGGATTTCCGGCAAACTCTCTAGTTCCTCTCTGTTGCTATAGTTCCCTTTAGAACTACTCAGAGAGCTTCTCCCCAGGGAGTTTGCTCAAAGCATGCATATTCAAAATTACTATAAAGGTCTACCTTGACTTGTCTCTCTCGGTATTCACTATGGCCACTAGAAGATGTGGACAAAGGAACAAAAGCAGACCAGAGGATGGCTGCTTAGAGGTGTTCAGTGTTGGAGCTTCGCAACAGGTGATGAATATTTAAACAGTGGTTCTGTTTCCTAAAAGCTGTCTCACCTTTGAACTCTCTGAACTTCTGTTTTTTTTTTTTAATTATACACACACACACACACACACACACACACATATATATATACACACACACACATATATATATATATATATATATAT
>NW_006207899.1:1206797-1233433 GCF_000334495.1 Tupaia belangeri chinensis
TAATAATAATAATAATAATAATAATAATAAAATTAAATAAATAATTATTTTTAAAAAACTGTTTCTTTATTTTAAAACAGAGAGACATTGCTAGTACTCACCTACCTGGGTTGTTTAAATGAGTATTAATGGATGATGAGCATGTTGTAATCTAGTGTTGCCTTTATTACTGGGGAAGGAAAGTTCACAGGGAGCTATAGACGTGCTTTCTGATGATTTCCAACTCCCGTTATTTCCAGAGTTGCTATAGATCTTTTCCCACTTATCTGTTTAATGTTTTTGTTGTAATTATCTCCTCTTATTTCACTGGAATATACTGCCCACTTAAAGGCAATTAGTAGTTCTGTGGTTCAAGGAAACAGGATATTGATTTTTTTTTCTTTGATCCAATAGAGTCGTTGACATGTTTATGTTTTATTCTTCATGAAACTTGGAAGTGGGGACCCTGTTTCACAAGCAACACCAGCCTCCTTTGTGTGTATTGGAGCATTGTATACCCAGTAGGGACTCAGGACATGCTCATTAACAGTTTTTATTGTTTTTAAAATGAGTGATTCTGAAATAAGCTCCAAATAACACTGATGATTTTTTTAAAAGCATTAGCAAAAGGAAAGATAGAGAAGTAGAAATTGTCCTTCAGCCCCTTCTCTTCTGAATTTACTCTTTGGCTTTTGTTACTGGGTTTTTAGAGGGCAGAGATGAGTTTCAGTTATTGATGGAGTCTTAGTTAATACTATTGATGAATTACTGCTGGGCCCACTGTTTGATTTTTTTTTTTTTTTAAAAGTCTTCCAGAAGGTTTGTGTGCATGCCAGAGACAGAGAGAGAGACAGAGAAAGTGAAACAGCACCCTCCATGGGAGATACTCATGCCACAGTCTCTTCTCCATTTATCCTTCCTTTCAGGATTTTGGGTGCACAAGCACATGCACTTGGCATGCTTTTCTGGCCTTCTGGTCTGGGACTTGAACCTTGTAGTCAGCCATGTGGGATGCAGCCAGCTTAACCACCATGCCTAGAGCTGACCCCACCACTGACTTTTAAAAGGCAAACTTGAGGAAGTCTGAGATCTCTTTGTATATTTAAGGGGAAAGAGCTAACCCATATTTTGGCAGAGTCCTATTTTACGTCCTTAACACAGTCTGAGAGAAGGTGTTGAAAGAGCCTTGAAAAGTATGGACGGTAACATGTATGATTACGCTACTATGCAGCATCTTCTGGATGGGAAATTATATTTTGTATGCTGTGATAATGCTCAGTGAATAAATGTAAATTAATTAATTTAAAAATTAAAATAAAGTAAAATTAAAAAAACAGATCAAAAAATCAATATTGTATGTTTTCCAAGGGAGGAAACTCCTGCCTCAGTTTCTTTCGGTTTTTATGGGTTTGAATCTTGATATTAATCTCTAAAGAGAATGGGTGTGAAACTCGATACTCTTAATCAGTAAAGAGAACTTGAGTTGTTTCTCTGGAATAGATTTCAGCTTGTATTGTGGAGTCTTAATTTCATTTGGAAACCAGAGGCTAACTGGTCATCATTTTATAGCAAGGTAAGCTATCTCCTATTTCAACCCACAAATCTCAGTGGCTTATCACATGAATTTTTATTTTTTGTTTACAACACAGTTAAGCACAGGACAGGAGTGGGGGTTCTGCTGCCAGTCTATAGCACCCTCAATGGGACATCCTGCATGGGATCAGCACATGCACTATGAAGATGGTGTGGTGGGTGCTCAGCAGGCCTGGACAGGGTGTATACCTCCCTGTCCACAGTGTTCAGTCCAGAACTCATCACAGGGCAGCACCTAACTGCTAAGGAGGCCGAGAGACGGGGGCCAGTTGTGTGCTCAAGAGAGAAAGAAAATGCTTGGTGAAAATTTAGGTAGTTTTTGACAAAGCATGCTAGTTGGTTCCATCAACTTTTAAATGATAACATTTTTCTTATATGCTACATATACAAATATGTGGAAGTTACAAGAAATAATAACATGAGTACCCAGTTTAAGAAATGATATATTACAAATGTAGTTGATGTCTTCAGCATGCCTCTTTTCCTCAGGTTGTATTTCTTTTGCATTGATTAGGAGTAAGCACTATTTTAGTTTTGTGCCTTTTGATGATCGTTTTATGATATATATGTGTATATATCACACACATACACACACAAATTTAAACGTTTTTATTGTTATTTTGGTATTTATACAAATGGTATCCAATTGCATGTGTTCTTTAGTGACTTCTTTCACTCATCTTAGTGATTGGAAATTCATTCATGTAGTGGTATGTATCTGTAATTGATTCATTTTTACTGCTAAATAGTATTCCATTTCTTAGATAAAACAGGATGGATTTTTCAAGTTTCCTGCTCATGGGCATTTGAATTGTTTTTAGGCCTTTTTCTTTTTTGGAAGCAATGCTACTCTAAATATCTCCTTACATAACTCTCCATACATATTTGTAATTTACTTTAAGATATGAATCTTCCTGCAACACCAGAATATAATTCTATCAAAATATGATACAGTAGTAAGTAGCACTCACAGAAAACTTGAATAATTTAGATCTTCATTCACTCTGCATAGCTTGGTGTGAGTGTCGTTATGGAGTATATCGGCTTCCCAGAGTGTGGGCTAAGGCTGGCTAGAGATTTTAACTTCAAAGATCCATTATCTTCCTTTGTGCTTTAAAGAGAATTTACAAAATGAATCTCTGAAGGAATAATTGTACTTCCATTAGCTGTCTTGCTTTGTGCAATCAATGTGGCTAAGTTATTGGGGGGGATCCATGTATTGTAAATGACATATCACTTTTCTGAGGCTTAGCGTTGTGTGCGATAGAGCTAGGTTTCTTTCAAAGATGACAAAGAGTCCTCCTAATTTCTTTTCTGCCCACTGATAGATTAAGTGAAGTTCCCACTTTGCAGTCTCATTCTTCTAAATTAAGGTGTTACTTCCCTTTCAAAAGCAAACAATCCTCATGACTGAACATAAAGGATCAGCAAAATGATAGTCTAAGCCAACCATGATTATTTTAAATTCCAGATCCAGAAAGAACTGTGTCCAGAGTTCTTAAAATGGAGATATTTTGACAGGAAAAATAATGTCCTCTGTGGCATCATCCTATCAAAGGGCGAGGTGACCATCAGAGGCCCACTTTGGAAGTGGTTAGCCACTCAGACGCATGGCATCACCCTGAGGTGACATTGAATCACAGCTGTCCATCGCTGGGGTAAATCTATGAATTTTATGTTAAAATAAACTTCCTCAGAACCCAGAGAAAGGCTAGTGTTTTCCATAATAAGAAAAATATATAGTGACAAATTACAAAGACAGGCTGCTAAAGAGAAGTCGCAGAGTTAAAAACCTGCAGCACGGCCTGATTAAGATTTGGCTGATAGCTCTTCATCAGATACCTGGTCTGATGAAGACTGTCAGACATTTCTGGTCATGCTCTCACATGACTCAGAGGTTGGCATCCACCTAGAATTTGCTTATGTGGCGAAATGCTTTCAAACCTTATAAGCCTAAAGTATTGGGGATGGAGTCGAGGCAGAGAGCAACAACTGACGTTTTAAGCTGTGCAACTTTTAAACTATACGCTTATAAAAAGTCTGCAATTTTAAACCACATGATAGTAAGGCAATTTATTTTCCATATATAAAACTATATTACTATAAATAAAAGTTATTTTTTATGAAAGAAAATAAGGAGGAGGACATCATTTTTCAAATCGCTTTTTGTGATTTGCTTCCTAACTGGGAATAGTGGGTCCTTTGGCTCTTGAGAATTTATTTTACCTTAATATCCTAACATCCTAAAATACAAAGTATTAGCACATAGCAGTCAAGAGCGAAGGCTTTGGAGCCTAAATGCCTGGGTTCAAATCTCCGTGGTGACATCTCTAACATGTTCTCAAACCTGTCTGTACCTTAGTTTCTTAATCTGTAAAATAGAAGTATTTATACCAATAGATACCTTTTAATATTTTAATAAAGAATTAAATAAATTAATACAGGTAAAAATACTAAGAAAGCCAAGGCCAACAGGTGGCACGGTGGTTGAAGAGTTGGACTTCCACATGGCTGACCACAGTTCAAGTCCCAGAACTGATGGCTTCTTTCCTCATTCTCTCTCTCTGGTCAAATTAAAAATAATATAAATAAAATAAAAATTATTTTTTTTAGAAAAATACTAAGAAACCCTATTATATTCTTTTAACCCTCAACAAACATTAGCAAGCATACTCTTTGCCAAACACTATGCTAAATGATATTGATAGATAATGTTACTGCCTCAAGGAAGGAGCAGATAATAGTTTGGTGATAAGCTTGGAACTTTCTGTAGAGTATAAAATACATTCATATTTTGTAGGTGTCATTCTTGTGTTTATAGTTACTTTATTTATGTCATCTTCAATCTCTCATAATTAAATTTTGTCTTATTCTGTTTGGGCTGTTGTAATAAAACTACAGACTAGGTAGCTTGTAAACAACAGAAATGTTTTTCTCACAGTTCTGGAGGCTCAGCAGTTCAAAATCAAGGTACCATCAGATTTTATGTCAAGAGACGCTTTCTGGTTCACGAACCGCATCTTGGGGTGAAGGGGCTGACTTGAGCCTCTTTTATAAGGGTGCTAATCCTATTCATAGGCTCTAGCTCATGACCTAATCACCTCCAAAGTCATGCCTCTTAATACCATCAAATTGGGGTTAGGATTTCAACATATGAATTTGGGAGGAGGGCAGGGGACATGAACATTTAAATCATAGTAATTTAAAACAGTAGTTTATATTTTTGTTACTATAGATACCACTTGTATAAGAGAAGCAAAAAGAAGAAAAAAAAACTCTTCACCATGAGATTCTTTTATACTTTATATAGATCCTCTTAGATCCAGTTGAATTGTGAAAGAGGCAGATAGATGACAGATGGAAAGACCAGACTGGATTAGAATCAGATGTGTAGGGCACATTGGTTCTCCTTAGTAAGTTCTTACAATCTACAAAAGTATTTCTCCAATATTCCAGTTCTCTCAGTCAGATTTTGGGCAAGAAGCTATTTCTTTTTTGTTTTTCCTTTTATTTTCTTAAATTTTTGCGTTTAATCACTGTACATCGTTACAGGACACAAGATGGATTTTCCCAGCTTAAATACACTGTGTATTAGTCCAGTCAAAGATATTACCATATACATTATCATCACCAGATAATTATTGTGTTCATTAAATGAGTTTGCTTCTTCTTTATTCCCCTTGATTCCCTCCCTCCCACCCCACCCCCATTGTCAGTCCTCCTCCTGCAATGTCTCTGCTATCTACAGTTGCTCTCCATGCCTTTATACTTTCCAATATTTCAGCTTCTGTCATAGAATGCAGACATTTGGTATATATTAAATGAGGATATATATTATTTCTCTTTCATAGTCTGCCTTGTTTCACTCAGCATTAAATCTTCTCTCTAGTCTGTCATTTACCAACTCTGTTACATTGGGCAGGGTATTTTATTCTTTAGTCTATCTGTCAGAATGGCAGTGTATTAGTTTCCTGTTGTTGCTGTAACTGATTGCCACAAACTTAGTTGCTCAAAACAACCCAAATGTATTATTTTTCAGCTTTAGGGTCAGAAATCTAGCCCATATCTTATTGAATTAAAACCGAGGTTTGGGCAGGACTGTTTTCCTTTTGGAAATCCAAGGGAGGAATTGTTTTCTTGCCTTTTCTAGCGTCCTGGGGCCGCCTACATTCCTTAGCTCTTGGTTCTTTCCTCTATCGTGGAAACCAGCACCATAGTCTCTTTAGTGCTCTTTCCTACCCAGACACTTTCTTCTCCCTCTGAAAAAGAGCATCGTGATTACATTGGAGCCACTCCAATCATCTAGGATTATCCTCCATTTCAAGAGTCTTAGTCACATCTAGGAAGTTCCTTTTCCCATAAAGTAACATTTTTAGTTATTTTGGGGACTGGATGTGGCTATCTTTTGGAAAGAAAGCATTATTCTGCCTAGCACAGACAGTTTGGCTGTATAGTTTCTTAAGTATTTTCTACCCTTGCATGCAACTAATATAAATAAGGTTTGGACATCTTACCTACTGTTTTTCACACTGTTATATCCTCATAAAAATAGAACCCACCTCAGATCTTTGTCCTTTTATTACCCTCTCACATCATAGCCCTTATAGCACCCTCTCTTTGTGCAGAAACTCATTAATAACTACCTTCCCTTGTGTAGATCCTTGATTCTTTAAGTTCATTATTAGAAACAAACATAACTTCTCATTTCTTCAAGTTCCTTTTCTTATTTAAATAATAAGTATTTAGCCTGATGCAGTATTTATAATTCAAATATTATTTGTGGTTGATATTTTTAGTTTATCAACCCTACTTCTTCACAAATAATAGAAAAAAATGATCACCCCTCCCCTCTTCTCCATATGCGTAAACATTATAAATATATTTGTAGCACATTAAAACAGAATTTCACTGTTGAAATGATATTTGTAGGGTGCTTCTGGAATTTGCTAATTAACAAGAGCTTGTTTCTCCTTTTATTCCTATTCTTTTCTTTTTAGTTTATTTCTTTATGTTATAAGTTATTGCCAATAGTATTTTGATCCTGCAATTCATCCCCAACCTTAGCTAACTCTGGATCATGGGCAGGTGCATTCTGGTATACTAAAAGGGAGATCTCTAGACCTGAACTGAGAACCCTCCTTTGTGGGATTCCAAGTGTCTGGTCCCTCTCTAACTATTTTTTATTGCACAGTTTGTCTAACTGTAAAATTACCAAATGAATTTCTATAATTATCAACATATGTTATTTATTTATTTTTTTCCTAACTCTTCTCATCAGGAGAGACCTCATTTTTAAACAGCTGATCCAGAGTTTGTTTTGCTTGATGTAATGCTCTTTTAGCTCTGAGCCAAATACTGAGATGGGAAGTGTGAGAAATGCTGTTATTTTAGCAGGCCTTTATTTAGGCAATAATGAAGAAGGTGGTAATTGCTTAGTCATCTACAATTCTCTACCTCCTGTTTAAGTGTAAGGCTGCTTCAGCTAATGGTAAGATACTGAAAAGACCCATCTTTGAAAGATTCTTTGAAAATGTAGCAATTGTGGTAATGACTAAATTTCTTCAAGTGGCATCTGGAAAAGAAAGCATTT
This sequence comes from Tupaia belangeri chinensis, assembly GCF_000334495.1. Taxonomy (NCBI): domain Eukaryota; kingdom Metazoa; phylum Chordata; class Mammalia; order Scandentia; family Tupaiidae; genus Tupaia; species Tupaia belangeri. The sequence goes on from NW_006207899.1 coordinate 1,213,960, forward strand.
TTTTCTTTACTGTGAGAGCACAGTTTTCAGACCTTTTCTATAGGACTTGAATTTCACTATGACTCTTCAGAGAGCTTCTAATATTTTGGGCTGTTTGTGGTAATCGCCATGAAGCTGATAAACTATTAAGGCCTGAAGGCTTTATATAGACTGTCACTAGCAGTGTCTGTGTTGGAGGGATACCATTGGCTTTGATGTGCTAATTACAATGTACTCCCTGCTCCTTAATCCTCTTCCTCAAAATTTGTATGAAATTAAGATAAAAATCATGTTGTCATCATCTTTAAAGAAGTATATTTCATGCAGAGAGGAGGAGAAAAGATCTTTACAATTTCTTTTGTTTTTTTTTCTCAATCAGAGCCTCCCCTGAGGTGTGCAAAACCCAGGCAAATATATATTTTTTGGAGGGCCTGTGTCTATGTAAAGATGATTTTTTAAAAAGATATATATTAAAACATTCATGAGGTCATACATAGTGCTGTATCAAGGAAGATTTAGAACAGGAAGTAGAGAAGAGGTACTTATGTCTTTGTTTATCGTCCAATAAGAGCCCATGAAGATTCTTCGTAGTGTTCAGGCATGGTCTCTTTCAGTTGAGATCCAGCCACTATCTTTTCATGTTTTCAGTTGTTAAGTACAGTAATTCCTGCCCTGAAAATAACGTAGTAATGGTGCTATTACTCCTAATACCTAGATTCTTTGGATCCTGTTTATACTAAAACAATGTCAATCTTTTTGCCTCACGAAACCCCCAGTAACATTTATTCCATTTATCTCATGCTGGTTGCGTTCCTCATGATCTGCCTTACATATCCTTCTGTATGTCTCACTGCCCAAGAAAACCAGCTTTCAAAGACTCTCTCAGAGGTTGTTATTGAGCTTCGCTGATAATGGCTGCAGTGAAAGTTTTATTCACAGTACAAAGGAAATGTAAACAATAATCTATGTTATGATCATGTTGAATTTATTGTGTGGAAATTTGGAGCATAAATAAGAGAAATACATATTATTTTTAAGAAATATTTATTTATTTAATCAATTTTATTTGTTATTATTATTATTTAATTTGATAAGAGAAGGAGAGAGAGATACTGAGAGAGCAAGACCCTAGGTCCGAGACTTGAACTGTGGTCGACCATGTGGAAGTCCAGCACCTTAACCACTATGCCACTGGCTGGCCCCGAGAAACACATTTTCTAATCATGTCTTCTGTTGAACTTTTTAATCCATAATAACTGCATTCCTAGATTGTGACATGTTTTATTTATGGATTTTTTAATTGCTAGACGGCAGGAGCATGTGCATACCAGAGAGAGAAAAAGAAAGCGCCCTTCCTCCCATAGGATGGGGTCATGTCCAATCCTTTTTCATCCATTTCTCTTTCCCATCAGGATTTTGGGCATGCATGCTCGTGTGCCTTGTGTATTTTTCAAACCCATGGGGCCAGTATCTGAACCCTGGTTGGACATGTGGGAGATATGGCTTTCTATGTACAGTGTTTACTCACTATGCTGGAGGGCTGGCCCAGTGACATCTTTTAAATTTGACCAGCAACCTGCTTTCCACACAGCTCTCAGCAGAAAGGATACACAATGAGGAGATGAGGAAAGGATTGGGAAACGAGAAAAGTGGTTCTTGCCCCCAATATGTATTTTTTTACCCAGCATGGCTTAAAATCAACCTTCCAAGAATGTTATCATTACATGGGTGGGAAGAACTCATTGATACTGGGGATCAATGACTATCTTAGGAAGAAATAAGTACAGCCACCCTGGAGGACTATCTGTCACATGCCGCAGAGATACAAAAAGGAAAAGATGACCATCCGGTGGGGTGGGGAAGGATCCCCTCAGTAGCAATGCCTGTGCCCCTTACCATCCTTAGGTGCTATAAAACATAGCTATGCTCTACTGTCAGCACACACACAAAGCCCACATATAACTCAAGCTCTGGGTCAGCCCAAAGCCTAACTTACTCTTTGCCTGATGTGACTGAAAAGTCCATCTAAATCAGCATGTCATCAGCACGCTTTTCTGGAAGCTTAGTTACCACACTGGGAAAGAAAAAGGATCCACTTGCCTGGGACTGTGTTCTAGTCATGGAACTTCAAGATTACTGCATAGGTGCAAATTATATGAGACAAATCCTTCAATCCTTTTGTGTAGTTAAAAGTCAGAGCATCTGGTCAACCTCACATATAGGAGGGGTAGATTAAAGAGTTTAGAGATTTGGAGAGTACCTCAAAAGGGCAGACTAGAAACAGGGACCTCCATAGATCCTGACTAAGACTTGGGGAACCCATACCATGAAGTACCATGAACACTGCTGGTCCCAGGTAGAAGGGGACTTAGAAGAAAATATTGAGGATGGCACTCCAAAGAGCAGGGTCCCCTTGAAATGCAGCGAGGGTCCCATTTCCTTGGGTCCAATACTGTCAAGTGATGACAATGGTGTATGTGAAGATTAGACTGATCATATTGGTTTGAATTCTTATTTTAGTACTAGCTGGCTAGCTACATTTTCTTGCCCTCTTCCACCTATCATCCACTCATGAAACAGTAACTGAGTACCTTAGATGTGTCCAGCAAAGTCAACTTATCCTTCAGGAACTAAGGCCAGCAATACTTCTGGAAGTCCCAAAATTTTCTAATTGCTTTTGTAATCACAAGGGAAAAATGAACTTTTTGGTTTAAGAAGATGTTTTACTAGATATTAATTATTTATTTTTATACCAACACAGACATAAGATATTATTTTAAATTTTTTTTATGGAGAAAGAGGCTTACAAAGGCTAAAATACTCAGAACTCAGGGAAATCAGTGCAGTCCTGGCAGCCATAAGGGAAGACAGACAATAACACTGGAAGTTATATTACAGTATAATGCATTCTTCCATCAGAGTTTAGATCTGGGAACTTGTGGAAGACTTGGTAGCAAGGCTGAGGGTATGTCTGAGTAAATCAATGATGATTACCCTATTTCACCATGCTCTATAGCCAATTCACAAAGGTTTTACTCATTCTACTTGTAATCGATGCAGTAGTGATCCAAATGTATTATAGGCAACTATGAAAGTCAGCTACTGGTAGACTTTTAGCTTTGATACTGATTGCTTTGAAATATAAACATCCCATCTGAAAGCATTTTTGAAATAATTGTGAAATGTGTAATAAATGTATACATAATTTGCTACTGAACTCTGTGTCCATGATTATTTCCAGATTCGTCAAACTATCCAAATCTAGTGGTAATTCTAGCATACCATGCTTGAGCTGTGGAAACTGGAATGGACATCTCCAAGTGATGACAGTTTAAATACCTCCCATAGTCATGATCTCAATATTCTCAGCTTGGTCTACTAAAATGGTTCTGCATTTTAGTTATGTGGTTATTGTAACTTTGTATTATAAAGTAATAATGACAATTAAAACAAAAAGTTTCTGTACATTTGTTTTATCATAGACTATAATGATAATAAGCCTGGTTGGTTTGGGTCATATGATACTGAGCTTCCTTCAAAGTATAATTTTAAAAGCATCTAATTTATTTACATTTTATTAAATGAAAGCAGGCATTCAATTGAAGTCATGCATTTTATTCAACAAGCATTTGTTGAACATCCACTATTGTGCAAACACAACACCACTCTATCAGGTATCAGAGGTACTTAAATAAACAACACACAGTCCTTACCCTCAAAGTCCTTACCCTCAAACTGGTAACCAGTTTCTCTTGCCAATAATCTTCCCTAAATTATAAGCAGCAGGTATTCTCCTCAGTTTTTCTAGATCTATGTCACAGAGAACAAGGCAAGAGTGAGCTTGATGGCTTTTCATAGTAGTCAAATACCCAAAAAATATGGTCATTCTCCTTGTTTCAAATACATTGTGATCATATGTGCTCTAAGCAGGGTTTGCAAAGAGTGTTTACCTCAGATGGCTACGTGCTTAGTCTTAGAGGATTCAAAAAGTTTTCCTGAAGTAAAATGCTTTTGAGCTCCACCATGACGAGAAGATTAAGGCAGGACATTCAAGATGGAAGGGTATCAAGCTTGAAGCAGTAAGATGTGAAAGTGCATAGCACTTTAAATTGCAGTACGTTTATATTATAAGACATTTATGAGACAGATAGTTGGCATAGTGGTTATGTTGCTGGACTCCCATGTAGCTGACTGCGATTCGAGTCCCAGACCCGGTGGCTTAAACTCAAACCGGGCGTGTGTGAGTGTGTGCCCAAGGTCCTGAAAGGAGAATGGAGGAGAAGGGATTGTGATGTGGCCATCCCCCAGGGGTGGTGGTGGTGGTGGTGGTGATTTCTCGTTTTCTGTCCTCCGTCCCTCTGTCTCTCTCTGTCCTTCTGGCAAGCGCCTGCACGCTATAGCAAAAATCTCTCTAAAAAAATGAAATTTATATAATGGAAAAGCAATAGATGAGTTCAAAGAGTATGACGTTTGAGTTTCATTCTGAGGATGAAAGAGAATCATTGCAGGGTATTAATCAAATTTGTCTTTTAGAAGGTGACTGCTCTATTTAGAAAGTCACCTGAGATTCAACAGGAAAGAAAAAAGAAAAATCCAGAAACGGTAAAAGATGCATGACTTGATTAGTTACCTTCTCTCGATAATCACGTTCTTAGTTTAAAGCAGTCATTCTATAGTCTATGGTGTGTTTTTATTATGGGGTATGTAGTGAAGAGGGGGGGAAAGGGGATGGGGATAAGAACCTCTTGGTCAGGCTTCTCAAATTACAGAAATCGCTATACTCTCCCAAACCCTCTGTTAATTAGGAGACATATAGTTAATTATGTATTATCTATGATTCATCAGGGTAAATGTGTTTCATTAATGGAATAGAGTACTTTTGTTATGGTTAGCATAAAAGATACTCAAATATTAACAGAGAAGTTCTCTGTGGTAAAATCAAAGACAAAAACAAAAAACAACAACACTGAAACTGTCTGAGTGATTGGAGTATGTGAACTTTATCCTAGGAGAATTCTTTTATTTATTTATTTATTTATTTTGTTTGAAAAGAGGTTTTTGCTACAGGGTGTGTACACTCATTGGAAAGACAGAGAAAGACAGAGACACAGAAAGTGGGAGATCATCCCCAAAGGGAGATGGCCACCCCACAATCTTTCTCTTCCTTCAATCTCCTCTTGGGATTTTGGGCATGCACGCACACAGTGTGAATTTTCAGCTGCCAGGTCCGGGGCTCAAACTGCAGTCGACTACATAAGGAGTCTAGTGACATAATCATTATGCTATCTTCTGGTACCACCTAGGAGAAATTTTTAAGCCAATAAATGAAAGCTCAGGTTCTTGTTCATTGAGTTAGAGACTAGGTAGGGAGCAATGAGCAGTGTAATGGTCTGGAACACTCAAATCACAGAAGCATATGCTCCAGTGTGGTTATGAAGAAAAATGGAAGACCTAGTCCCATTCCTTTAGAAATGATCAATTTGGTGGAGGAGGAAAAAAATGAACAAAAGTAATACACAGATAAGGATAATGGAAAGTGAGGGCTAAATTGCCAAGAGGAGCTAGCCTGTGTGGAAACTAAGTCCCAGATGAACCCGTTACGCTAGGACTGCATCCTATCCTCTTTAACTGCCACAGTGTGCATGCTGTCACCAGTGAGAGAGAAAGAGAGTGTGAAAAAGCATGTCCCCAATGCAGCATGGTCACATGCAATCCCTTCTCCTCCCTATCTCCATCCTGTCAGGATTTTGGGCACACGCACACACATTTGCACTTAAAATGTTTTTCAAGCTTCTGGACCAGAACTTGAACTATAGCTGGCTGTGTGGGATCTGGCTCCCTTAACCATTAGGCTACAGGTCTGACCTATCCCATATTTTTGACATAGGAACTAAGAATTCAACCTTCAGGACATCTGAGAATGTGAGACAAATGCTAATCAGGTATTTGTTATATGAAGCCATAGGTTCCTAAGGAGGTTCTGTTGAAACTTTCTCAGCGGGCTTTGCCTTGTCCGCATTTCAGGTAACTCTCCTAGGTGTCCTTATGTGACACTGGAGTTGGCTGGCATCAAAGCATAGGCTCTGTGTTGTTAGAGGCAACAGAAAGAAAAAAGAGTAATGACAGTTGGACCTGGTCTGCTGAGCAAAGTCTCCCTTTTTAAAAGCAGGAGGTTGTGAAGTTGGGAGAGGAGGGATGTGATTAAAGGAAGAAAACCTCCTGTGACCAAGGCAACCAGAAGCCCTCCCTCAAAACCTGTGGGAGCTTGGAGGAACAGACATGAAAAAATTCTGTAGATTCATTACATCAAGATGTTCATGTTTTTAATCAAGGTTCCTAAGTGACCCTTAGGCAATTAACTCATGGTCCAGTTGTCGCATTGTGTATCTTCAGCTGATTCTTCTCTTTGTACGTTCTCTTTTTTCTTGACTAGCACTACTAAATTTGAGAAGTGCTAAGAAGCCGCTACATGCAGGGCTAATTTAATCCTAGTGCTTAATCAATTTTTTTCTCCTTTGTGACTGATTGAAAAAAGGAGGAAGTTATTTCAATCAAGGTTTTATTCTTTTTAAAGGGAAAAAAAAAAGAATAATTTAAATATGTGGAGCATGTTATTTCTAAAACCAGGGCATGTAACATAATAAAATAATTCTGACCATATGAGTGAATCCACAGTTTATTTTCATCACCAGGTGCACCTTATGGATCATTGCTCATTCAAGTGATTATAGGAAAATGGTTATAAAGGGGCTATGTTAGGAAATTAAAATTTCAAGAGCAGAATTATAAATACTGCCCTAGTAATAGTAGACACTGGTTTTAGGCTGGCATAAATTTAAGAACAAGGTAAAGTAACAGTTTGTATTTAATACTACAGGTCAATGTCAAATAGACTTTGCACTGAAAATTTTAAAAAGAGAAAAATAGATGAGAAAATATTTAAAATATGACCTTTAAACAGAAGGAACATGTGTAACTCAACTTGCTGTTTAATTGTAGCCTTAAAATATTTTCTATTGCATTTGTTCATACTCATCCAGTACTAGTTAAATTCATACTTACCAATTAATTTGCAGGATATCGATTCATTAGGATATATATAGTTAACTTTATTTTAAAAGTTTATTTCAATTTTACCAGAGGAACAGACTGAGAGAGAGAGAAAAAGAAAGTGAAAAAGCAACCTGCCAGGTCTGGGACTCCAACCACAGTCAGCCATGCGGGAATCCAGCACCTATGCCACCTACCGGCCCTGGTTAATTGTATATGATCTGTGACTCATCAGAGTAAATGTGTTTCATTAATGGAATAGGGTACTTTGGATATGGTTATCACAAAAGATGCTGAAATATTAACAGAACTTTAAAGATTATTATTATTATTTTAAAATTTGCTATATGACATGTGTACTCATGAGAGAGAAATAGAGATAGAGAGGAAAGTGAGAAAGCAAGTCACCAGGTCCGGAACTCGAACCATGGTTGTCCATGTGGGCGTCCAGCACTCCAAACACCATGCCATCTACTGACCCTTAACGCAATATTTAAAAAAATATACATGTATCAGATATGACAGCCAATAAAACAGCCTAGACCCACTGGGCTGAATTTAAAATGTCAAGACCTCTGGCTTAATTTCTAAGGGTCAAGTTTTTCAGAGGAGATGACACCTGAGCACAGTGGCAAAACACTTAACATTAGAAAGGGGAAATCTGTGGCCATCCACTGCTATTACCTCCAGCATTTCTAGGGAGCATGATAATTAGCCTTTTGGCTTCCACGTAAAGGGAATCCAGCACCTATGCCACCTACTGGCCCTGGTTAATTGTATATGATCTGTGACTCATCAGAGTAAATGTGTTTCATTAATGGAATAGGGTACTTTGGATATGGTTATCACAAAAGATGCTGAAATATTAACAGAACTTTAAAGATTATTATTATTATTTTAAAATTTGCTATATGACATGTGTACTCATGAGAGAGAAATAGAGATAGAGAGGAAAGTGAGAAAGCAAGTCACCAGGTCCGGAACTCGAACCATGGTTGTCCATGTGGGCGTCCAGCACTCCAAACACCATGCCATCTACTGACCCTTAACGCAATATTTAAAAAAATATACATGTATCAGATATGACAGCCAATAAAACAGCCTAGACCCACTGGGCTGAATTTAAAATGTCAAGACCTCTGGCTTAATTTCTAAGGGTCAAGTTTTTCAGAGGAGATGACACCTGAGCACAGTGGCAAAACACTTAACATTAGAAAAGGGAAATCTGTGGCCATCCACTGCTATTACCTCCAGCATTTCTAGGGAGCATGATAATTAGCCTTTTGGCTTCCACGTAAATTCCTGAAGATGGTTCACTTTTATACCTTTTGGATTTTGTCAGCTACAGAACAGAATGGGAAGGAGAAAGAATGGGTCTTGCTGACAATGTGTTCTGTTTTCCGTGACACTGCTCACCTTGTTTTAAATACTTTTTTTTTTGGAGAGGTTTTCACTACAGGGTCTGTGCGCTCACCAGAAAGACAGAGAGACATAGAGACAGAAAGTGAGAAATCACCCCCCGGGGGGATGGCCATGCCGCAATCCCTTCTCCTCCATTCTCCTCTCGGGATCTTGGGCACACACGCACATGCGCCCGGTGTGAGTTTAAGCCGCCAGGTCCAGGACTTGAACCGCGGTCGACTACAAGGGAGTCCAGCGACATAGCCATTACACTAACTGCTGGTCCCTGAATACTTTTTTTTTTTCTTAGAAACATCTGATCTCTTGAGTATGGATCCTCAGGCTAGAGCTGACACTTCATTCTGCTTCAGCGATGGATTTGTACAAGTGTATTCATGCTCTTCCTGCTGTCTTCATAGTGCTAACAGAGACTACGAGTGAGCTTTTCTAAGTTTTGGGAAGGCATCAGTGGGCATATCTTAAGTGGGAGTCTAGAGCAATCCAGACGTTGAGTTCCTTAACCTCTTTACTATACAAATATAATCTAGCCCTGTATATGGAAAAATGGAAAAATCTGTGAAGTGTCTGCCATTTTTCATGGTTATAGCTATACCTATCACTCTCTCTCTCTCTCTCTATCTATCAGATTTTAAATTACTTTATCCAACAAAGATATTCAGCTGTAATCTCATCTTTGGCTCTGAGGAGAAGCTTTGTTCATATAAGCAACCAGATCTGGTCTCTGGCAGAACTAAAATTTGTCAAATTGTGACCACCCACTCAATTCCAAATATATCAATTCTAAGGTGATTTTAGGTAAATTCATAAAGTAGTCTAACTAATTATTTGATCATACCAAATCAAAGGCTGGGAATTCCACGTGACTGAAATTCATGTGCATGAAATATGGCTAATAAAATTATAAAAATAATGAAGTCAATGCTATTTATTGAAAATATTATTAAACTTCAGTAATAAAAATCACATTTAATCATACTAAAATATATTACATTTTGGCCAGTAGCCTCCCCAATTTTTTGATTCATCTTATTAAGCTTGAAACATTTATGCCATTTAAATGAAAGCTCAATTAATATTTATTCAATAAGTAAACATTGCACACCTGGTACTATAATGGGCTTTGGACACATTTACAGATGAGCTGAGTTAGTACTATTTAGTAGGTTGTCTTTTTAAAATTAGTTTTGCTATGCTTTTTTTTTAGAGATTTTTGCTATGGGGTGTGTGTGCTTGCCAAAAAGAGAGAGAGAGATAGAGAGACAGAAAGCAAGAAATCACCTCCCGGGAGGATGGCCACGCCACAATTTCTTCTCCTCCATTCTCCTCTCAGGGTCTTGGGCATGCACACACATGCTCCCAGCATGAGTTTAAGCCATCAAGTCAGAGACTCAAACCATGGTTGACTACATGGAAGTCCAGTGACATATCCATTATGCCAACTGCTGGTCCTGCTTTTTTCCTGTTTTTAACTGAACTCTGTTCATTCAGTATTAAAGTGTAAATTTGGGACCAGCACGCCGTGTGCGTGCGTGCCCAAGATCCTGAGGGGAGAATGGAGGAGAAGGGATTGCGGTGTGGCCATCCCTCCTGGGGGGTGATTTCTCGCTTTCTATTTCTCTGTCTCTCTCTGTCTGTCTGGCGAGCACACACGCCACGCCCTATAGCAAAAACCTCTTCGGAAAAAAAAAACATGTGAATTTTCTGAGAATCACCAGTCTAGGTATTTTCAGGTAAAACTTTTTTTTTCCTAGTGGGTATTGGCTCATGATCATAAGTAATTATGCTAACTTGTTTGCTATGTCATTAATGAATACTTTGCTGTTTATTTTTTCAAATCATTTGTTTAAGAGGAGGACCTGAGACATCTAATCTTGAGAATGTCTCCTCAGGCTGGATTGATACTCATTCCACCTTAGGCATTACCAGCTATGAGTGAGAATGCTTGCCTTTTTCAGTTTGCTCAAGACAGAAACTCTTTGTATTCTCCTGTTCCAATGAAGAAAAACAAGTAGTATAAACTTGCCAACCTGAGACAGATTTTTTTTTTTTTTTTGCTGGCACATAGACTAATCAGAAATGATAAACTAGATGTTCAATCTCCTGATGGTGAATATAATTTAGTATTTGCCATTGAGTCATGAAAATAGGAAAATCTGATAATGACATGAAATAATCTTAATAGCTCTGTCTTCTCCGTCTTCCACAAAAGTGGAAATAGAAGAAAGACATCAAGCAACATTTTATTTTGCTTTTGTGTTTCATGAATAAGGAATTCATATGTGTATAATAGAGATAGCTTGTTTCTGCTTCACCATGTCTGAGGCTTCAACTAGGGATGATTTGAATAACTGGAATAATTGACCACCAGATGATTTTAATTCACTTGAAAGTTTTTTTCATTCCTATATCTGGGAACTGGGCTGAGATGGCTGGAAGGTTGGGCCCAGAAGTTTTTATCAAACTTCTAAGAAAAAGGATAGTGTCCCTCTCTTTAAAAGAACTTAACCATCTTACATAAAAGGTAGATAAACATATGCACCCTCTCAAAATATGCAAAACTACACATGGCATGTAAACATGTAACAAGGTGAAATTGTTCTTAATGGGCAGCTAAGATAGAATGCATGACTGTAAGAGCCAGATGGTGTTAGAAATGATCTGTAGTGAAGGTGAATCTTAGGAGAGGATACAGAGTCCCTGACGTTGCAGTAGAGAAGGCACAGCAGGAAAGAACGCCAGAAATCTGTCTAGGGTTCAGAGAGGTTGAGGTATTTTTGAAGTCTGCTTTCAGAAATGTGTACTGTTTTGATAAAACCAAACATTTGGGTCTATTTCCAGCTGCCTAGAAATTTTTTCTTTCTTTCTCTCTTTTTTTCTCTTTCTTTCTTTCTTTCTTTCTTTCTTTCTTTCTTTCTTTCTTTCTTCCTTCCTTCCTTCCTTCCTTCCTTCCTTCCTTCCTTCCTTTCTCTCTTTAATTCTTTCTTTTTCTTTCTTTTTTCTTTCTTCTTTTCCTTCCTTCTTTCTTTCATCCCTTCCTTTCTCTTTCTTTCCTTCTTTCCTTTCTTTCTCCCCCTCCCTCTCTTTCTCTTTCTTTTCTTTTCTAGAGGGCATATACACTCACTAGAGAGAGACAAAGAGAAAGGAGGGTAAGTGAAGACGTACTCCCTCTCCCCCCATGCGATATAGTCATGTGTATATCCCCTGGCCTTTATTTTTCTTTGTGAATTTGGGGCACAAATGCAAATGCTCCTGGCTCGTTTCTCAAGCTGCTGGGTTTGGGATTCCAGCCATTTAGCTGGCCATGTGGTGTCCAGTTGCTATAACCACTGACGGGCTCAAGAAATATTTCTTACCTAATATGTTCCTTTTCACCAGTACTACCTCCATTTAGCTACCTCAGTTACATACAAACACACACATACACACGTGTGTCTATATAAAACTTGCATATGTATATGTGAGTATATATGTATGTATGTATATAAATATATGTATGTATAGATGTATACATACATACATACATACCTCTTTGAAATCAAGAGTAATGTCCCATCCAAATTTTGTATTATTTATCTCTTTCCCCAGTGAACACATTTTTGATTTTTGCATTTGTTTTTCTCATTTCTTATAGAAACAGTTTTACGTTTCAAACTTGCTTCTTCTTCTTCTTCTTTTTTTTTTTTTAAGAGGTTTTTGCTATAGGGCGCCTGTGCTTGCCAGAAAGACAGAGAGAGACAGAGAGATAAAAAGTGAGAAATCCCCCCCCAGGGGGGATGGCCATGCCACAATCCCTTCTCCTCCATTCTCCTCTTGGGATCTTGGGCACACACGTACACACACCCAGCGTGAGTTTAAGCTGCCGGTTCCAGGACTTGAACCACAGTCAACTACATAGGAGCCCAGCGACATAGCCATTATGCTAACTGCTGGTCCTGCTGCATCTTCTTGAGCATGTGCATCTCATACATTTCTAATCCCAAGGCTTCTGTTGTGTTCAGGAAGGCAGAGCTAATGGAAACTCACATCAGGGAACCAGCAGTTAGAGTAATGTCTGTGTCGCTGGACTCCCATGTAGTCGACCGTGGTTCACGTCCCGGACCCAGTGGCTTAAAACTCACGCCGGGCGCGTGTGTGTGTGTGCCCAAGACCCTGAGAGGCGAATGGAGGAGAAGGGATTGCGGCATGACCATCCCCCTTGGGGGATGAATTCTCGCTTTCTGTCTCTAATGTCTCTCCTGGCGAGCGCACGCACCCTATAGCGAAAATCTCTCCAAAAAAAAAAAAAAAAAAAAACCCTGACATCACAGTGGCTCATGAGCAGAACTAGCCCATGGAAAGCCCAATGGTTGGCCAAGGACGGCTCAAGATTGTTTTTGCCAATATGTTGCTACTATTAATCCCTTGCTAGCACCTTAGAGTAAAGAACATAAAGTACAGGCTAATATAGGTCCTGACAGGGTTTTAGGAAAGGCTCCCACACTGAAGACTAAATGTGACACAAACCTCGCCATGGAGTCAAAACAAAAAGTGATCGTGTTCTCATAATCTCAGTTCTGCTCAGGTCACCATCTTGCCTGGCTGGTTTTGTATATGCCAGCATAACGTGACACAGATTCCAAAGGCGAAACCATATCCAGCACCAGGGGGTGGTAAAATTACGTAACCAACCTAGGGTAGTGTCAGGTTTATCAGAGGCTGGTAATAAACAACCCGCTGCTACTTGCCTTGGCTAAAAGCATCCAGAGACAGAGTAAAACAACTTGAAATTCTGCACAGTCAAATGAACACAGCTGATTACAATTTATTTTCTATGTGAAAGCTGTGGTTCATTTAAAAACTTCTGTCTTAATGCTCTCTTTTCCAGTGGTGCATCTAATCTTTGTGAAGGATAATGAACGGTGCAAGAGGCAATATGTGTAATAAGACACCTAGATTGGTAGGAAGGGTTGGGTAGATAAAAGGTCTGTTTATTGGTGAATTAACAAGTTGAATTCCAATCGTAAATTTTGTAATCTCAGTACATATAGGCATTAGAAAACAAAGTGCCAAAGATGTAAGTAACAAAAGGTAAAAATCACATTTCAATCAGTAATATGACCATTTTCTGAAATGCAGAGAGACATTCAATTCAGCTACCAACGTTTAAGATTAAGAGTGTTCAGTAGTGCATTGTGTAAGAGCAGCTAGATCCCACATGGCAACCTCAGTTTGAAACCCTAACCCAGTTAGCCTGAAACATGGCAGGCACATGCATAAGTGCCTAAGATCCAAGCAGGGGGAGGACAGGAGAATTGAAGGAAGGGAATCATGGTGTACAAGACCCTGTGATGGGTGCTTCTCTCTCGTTCTCTCTGTGTCACACACACACACACACACAATATGGAGAAAAATGTTTAGTTCTGTAACGTTCTGTGGAAATGATCTGGATTACAGGCTATGTATAAAAGAGAACATTGTCAAGAAAGTTTCCTATTTTACTCAACAGCAGCCTGATCTCTGTATTGTAGCTTAAGAATGAAGACAGAGACCAGCTGGTGGCACGGTGGTTAAGGCACTGGACACTCCCATATGGCTGACCATGGTTCAAGTCCTGGACCTGGCAGCTTGCTTTCTCGCTTTCCTCTCTCTCTCTCTCTCTCTCTCTGTATATCTCTCTGGTCAAATTAAAATAAATGAATAAATAAATAAAATTAAATTAAAAATAATTATTTTTTAAGAAAGAATGAAGACAAAGTAGAGATAAGAAAGTAAAGAGAATGTACATAAAGGGGAATTTTCCCAGATATTGTCCTAAAGGACCTAGACAATCCCACATTTTTTTCCAAAAGCATTGATTCAAAGGATTCTGGGAAGTCTTGATTCCGATCTAGGTTCAAGTAAAAATCTAGTGATCAAAGCCTGAGCATGCCCTCTCCCTCCTCCTGGCAATGGGCCAGCGCCAACCCTGTCTTTTTGAAAGCATGCAGAGAGGGAATGAGTTATAAAATATGAGGATCATTTTGATTTTAAACAAAGCCTTGTATTATATTTATAATTATTAATAATAATGACATTCATGTAGAAAGCCCCATTACTTTCTAAGATATTGTTATGTCTATTTTCTTGACTGATGAAACTAAACAACTTAGCAAAGTAGTTAAAGAAAACCTTATTGGTTCAATCCCCATTTCACAGAACAATTCACTAGAGCTCTAAAAGGAAAAAATGGTTTATATAAGAAAAATTAAAAGTGCATAGCCCAATGCACTTTGCATTAAAAGGCTTGTGTGATTCTTTCCAAAATGTATTCCTTGGAACAGCAATTCTATCAGGTATAATCATGGGCCCTTCGATGTTGTTCCCATCCTAATTCCTGGATCCTGTGAATATGTTATTTGATATTGCATAGGGTAGTTATGATTGTAGATGGAATTAAGGTTACTAATCAGCTAATCTGAAAATATGAGGAGATCACCCTGGGTTACATGTCAGGCTCAGTGTAATCATAAGGGCCCATAAAAGTGGAAAAGAGAGACAGAAAAGGTAACACTGTATGAGAAGGGCTTGGTATTGCTGGCTTTAAAGATGGAGGAAGGAGTTGTGAACCAAGGAGTGTAAATGACTCTAGAGGTTGGAAAAGGCAAAGGAATGAACTCTTCCCTAGAACTTCCAGAAAGGAATGCTGACACTGTGGCTGACTTTAGCCCAGCAGGATCTGTGTCATACTTTCATCTATAGAACTGTTACGGTAACATAATTGTGTTGCTAAAAGTCACTAAATTTGTGGAATTTGTTATAACAGCAGTAGAATACCAATACGCTAGTGTTGTGACATGTTTTACTAACAATGCGTTTCTAAGACAATGGCATGGTAGTAGATATTTAAGAAACACCTGTCTTGGGGTGGGAGGTGAGGGGAGTCCCGTTAACGTTTGTCAAATTCTGTAGTATGGATGCTCTCACCACGACTGATTTAAAATTGCCATGGTGACACCACTGAAATGAGAGTAGACAGATGCTCAGTCTCTTCCATGAGCTGGTATGAGCATACCATGGAAGAAATTTTGGGAAACTATATTTAGCTAGAATTCTACTACACATATTAGCTTTGTTAGAGGTAGCTCTTCAGATAAGAAGTCTGCTTAGCTTTACTTAATTCAACATTCCAAACTTACTTGACAACAATTTTTCCCCCGAATAATGCACATTGTGAATTTCCAAGTGAAAACTTGGAAAATTGGTGATAAAATAGTGTCAGTTGCTCTGTCTACTGGGTCTCCTAACCTAGAATTATTCCCCCTCTGCCAAAATATCTCCCTAATTTGTAAATAGATTTGACTTTTTTGTTCCTTTTGGCCAGAACCGCCATCTCCCAGTAATTAACCAAAATGACGAACACAAAGGGAAAGAGGAGAGGCACCTGATAGATGTTCTCTAGACCTGATATATTTTTCAGGCCTTTTAGGAAACATGGAATGGTTCCTCTGGCAACATATATGCGAATCTACAAGAAAGGTGATATTGTAGACATTAAGGGAATGGGTACTGTTCAAAAAGGAATGCCTCACAAATGTTCCCATGACAAAACTGGAAGAGTCTGCAATGTTACCCAGCATGCTGTTGGCATTATGGTGAACAAACAAGTTAAGGGCAAGATTCTTGCCAAGAGAACTAATGTGTGCTTTGAGCATATTAAACATTCTAAGAGCAGAGATAGCTTCCTAACATGTGTGAACAAAAATGACCAGAAAAAGAAGGAAGCCAAAGAGAAAGGTACCTGGGTTCAACTAAAGCGCCAGCCTGCTCCACCCAGAGAAGCTCACTTTGTGAGAACCAATAGAAAGGAGTCTGAGCTTCTGGAACCTATTCCCTATGAATACATGGCATGATGGGTGTTAAAAATAAACTAATACATGGTCTATAAAAAAATAAAAGAAAGAAAAAAATGACTTTTTTCTTATTATTCATTTCATAGTAATTGGGGAATAGGAGTGTAGGAGTCATGACATGGGAGCAACAGCAGAGGAGAGGTAGCCCTAGTCACTGACTCCCACTTTGCATTTCAAGGCACATAGCAGCAAGACGCTGATTAAAAGTGATCTGTATTGACGTCAAGAGTTACTGGCTGAGGAATCTTTCTTCTACTCTTCTCAGTCCAAATTGTCAACCAAATGAAGGTCATCTTGCTTCAAAGGGACCAGATTTTGAGTGCTAGGTGTTAATGTAATAGGATAAATGACATTTGCCCTGCGAATAGTGCTCCTTATAATTCCCTCTTGTAGGCTTTTCAGAAGCTTTGGGGAATCTTTTGATAATGATTTAATTTTCTCCTAAGCTTGTTAACTCTGCTTGTTAGGGGCATAGGGTTGGGGGTTGGGTTGCTTTAATCTTGCTAATTAACTGCCTTTCTGTCTCTTCCTGTCTAGATAATTTCTTTTGGATGACTCAGCCTCTTCAGGGTAAATGTTCAATCTGTCAGATTTCCCAACTGTTTCTCAGCTCTTTCCCAGGTGTCATATGTCTAGGGGTTGATGGCCTCGGGATATTTTATAATCCTGTGGCAGCCAGGTTAGGTTTCTCTGAATGCAGGTCCTTGTTCTGTGCACTGTTCTTGGTTCTATGGTGAGAAATTTAGTCCATACTGGCCCACTGGGGTCTGCTGACATGTGGCCGGCTTCGTGTGGCCTTTGGAGAGCTCATGCTGACTTTTGTGGGTTCAGCCATGGCCTGAAGCCTTGAGTCTCCATAGTCTGCTGCCCTCGTTTCTAACTCAGACTTCCGCCAGCCCTCCCTACACTTCTGCATGCCTTCTTTGAAGTTTACAGAGTCCAAGAATGTCCCACACAGAAGAGTGTTACTTCAGGCTCTTCAAGGGACATCTCTCCTGTGATGCTTTGTCATACTGCTAGTTATGGGATAAGACACAGAGACAAGTGCAGGTTTTCTTCATCCCTGAAATGATACCAGAGGAAACGTGTCCTTAGTTTCACTGTTCCTGGACTTCCCAAGATGTTAGGGGATGATGGGGAATAGACACTGAGACTCTAGTTCTATCATTGCCTGACACTTTGTGTGTGTGTGTGTGTGTGTGTGTGTGTACATCCCGCTGTGCTCAGAGAGGTGGCTTCCTGTCCCACCTTCTTATCTCCTTTCTGATTGAATTACTTCTTTCTTTTTAAAAAAAAAAACTTACTTCTATTTAATTATTTAATTATTTATTTTAATTTGACCAGAGAGGGACAGAGAGAAAGACAGAAAAAGGGAACGTGAGAAAGCAAGCCCCCAGGTCTGGGATTCACACCTCAGTTGGTCACGTGGGAGTCCAGCGTCCTTAACTGCCACGCCACCTGCTGGCTCTGAAACACTTATTTCAATATGCTTACAGCTTAGCTTTGGGTGACAGAAATATATTTTCTATATAAATTACAGAACTCTAAAATATGAAGTGACCAGGCTTGACTTTTCATATAAGAAATCAGGGAAAATCTAAAAGGTAAGAATTACTTAGGATGAAAATACATTGACTTAATACCCTAGCTATTCCTCTTATACCCGCTCATAGAACTGTGCTAATGAAGATGTATCGTGCTCCCCTCCCA
This sequence comes from Tupaia belangeri chinensis, assembly GCF_000334495.1. NCBI lineage: Eukaryota > Metazoa > Chordata > Mammalia > Scandentia > Tupaiidae > Tupaia > Tupaia belangeri. The sequence continues at coordinate 1,231,989 of NW_006207899.1, forward strand.
TTATAGGACTACTTAAGAACGCAAGTAATCACTGAGTTTTATGCGTATTGCGTGTTTGCATTATTTTGATTCATTCATAGGAGCAAAAGTGGTGTAATCATTGTGGATGTTCCTATTCACAGTGTTCATTTAACAGGCTCAGAGGAACATCTTCCTATTTAGATGAAAGGCTTTTTTCCCTCTTGCTCTTCTTCTAGTACTTTGTATTTTCTTCTATTATCATATACACACCACATTGCAACGAGTCATTTCCATATCTTCTTCCTCACACTCACTTTTCTCCACATGTATACCTCGGATATTTATGTCTGTTTTTAAAAAAAGAATTATTTTATTTAACTTTATTTATTTATTTATTTATTTATTTATTTATTTATTTATTTTTAATTTGACCAGAGAGGGATGGGGGGAGAGTAAGAGAGAGAGAGAGAGAGAGAGAAAGAGAGAGAGAGAGAGAAAGCAAACCCCCAGGTCTGTCACCTGCCAGCCCCAGTGTCTGTTTTTTAATGTTTGTATCTTAAGTACTACGCCTGGTACACAGTAGTTGCACAGTTTATAAAGTAATGATGTTACTGGCTAAGTTACCTTGAAATAAGTAGGCAGCAGAGAAAACCATCTTGTTTTACTATCAATGCCGGCACACTGGTGGGGGCATACTGGCTGAGCGGTGGCACCGGCTCATAAGAACTGAGTCAGCAGATCGAAAACTTCAGTTTCAAAATCTGGGCATTTTCAGCCTGGTCATATGGTGCATAGGTTAAGTGCTACACATAGGTAGGCAAATCCCAAGTGGCCCCAGCCACTTGATAAACATGCCAGGTGAGTATGCATGTGAGTGAATGCCCCCAATTTCTTTTTTTTTTGAGAGGTTTTTTCGCTATAGGGCGCGTGCGCTTGCCAGACAGAGAGAGACAGAAAGATAGAAAGCGAGAAATCACCCCCCAGGGAGGATGGTCACGCTGCAATCCCTTCTCCTCCATTCTCCTCTCGGGATCTTGGGCACGCATGCACACGCGCCCGGCGTGAGTTTTAAGCCACCGGGTCTGGGACTCGAACCGTGGTTGACTATGTGGGAGTCCAGCGACATAGCCATTACGCTAACTGCTGGTCCCAATGCCCAGAATTCTTATGAAATGGAGAAAAAGGATTGCAGTGGTACCACTCACTGTCGGAGGGTGCTTTCTCTTTCTCTGTTCCTGGTGAGTAAAAAAAAGGACATGTTCATCAGATGTGGATTGACTATGTATGAACTATTCAGCTAATTGTGAATGCTGAATGATACTCTAGAATAATATTTTTAAAGATAAAATGAGCAGAAATGGAACAAGCAGAAGGTAATTTTTCTAACATTCAAATACAACTTACTGACCTGGTCAATTCAAGAGTTTAATAATTGGCATAATGCTTCTCCGTAACCAGATGCAAATATTCCGGTTCTCTTTCCC
>NW_006207899.1:1237900-1239815 GCF_000334495.1 Tupaia belangeri chinensis
TTTTTAAAAAAAAAAAAAAAAAAAAAAAAAAAAAACTTACTTCTATTTAATTATTTAATTATTTATTTTAATTTGACCAGAGAGGGACAGAGAGAAAGACAGAAAAAGGGAACGTGAGAAAGCAAGCCCCCAGGTCTGGGATTCACACCTCAGTTGGTCACGTGGGAGTCCAGCGTCCTTAACTGCCACGCCACCTGCTGGCTCTGAAACACTTATTTCAATATGCTTACAGCTTAGCTTTGGGTGACAGAAATATATTTTCTATATAAATTACAGAACTCTAAAATATGAAGTGACCAGGCTTGACTTTTCATATAAGAAATCAGGGAAAATCTAAAAGGTAAGAATTACTTAGGATGAAAATACATTGACTTAATACCCTAGCTATTCCTCTTATACCCGCTCATAGAACTGTGCTAATGAAGATGTATCGTGCTCCCCTCCCATTATAGGACTACTTAAGAACGCAAGTAATCACTGAGTTTTATGCGTATTGCGTGTTTGCATTATTTTGATTCATTCATAGGAGCAAAAGTGGTGTAATCATTGTGGATGTTCCTATTCACAGTGTTCATTTAACAGGCTCAGAGGAACATCTTCCTATTTAGATGAAAGGCTTTTTTCCCTCTTGCTCTTCTTCTAGTACTTTGTATTTTCTTCTATTATCATATACACACCACATTGCAACGAGTCATTTCCATATCTTCTTCCTCACACTCACTTTTCTCCACATGTATACCTCTGATATTTATGTCTGTTTTTAAAAAAAGAATTATTTTATTTAACTTTATTTATTTATTTATTTATTTATTTATTTATTTATTTATTTTTAATTTGACCAGAGAGGGATGGGGGGAGAGTAAGAGAGAGAGAGAGAGAGAGAGAAAGAGAGAGAGAGAGAGAAAGCAAACCACCAGGTCTGCGACCAGTGTCTTTAACCACCATGTCACCTGCCAGCCCCAGTGTCTGTTTTTTAATGTTTGTATCTTAAGTACTACGCCTGGTACACAGTAGTTGCACAGTTTATAAAGTAATGATGTTACTGGCTAAGTTACCTTGAAATAAGTAGGCAGCAGAGAAAACCATCTTGTTTTACTATCAATGCCGGCACACTGGTGGGAGCATACTGGCTGAGCGGTGGCACCGGCTCATAAGAACTGAGTCAGCAGATCGAAAACTTCAGTTTCAAAATCTGGGCATTTTCAGCCTGGTCATATGGTGCATAGGTTAAGTGCTACACATAGGTAGGCAAATCCCAAGTGGCCCCAGCCACTTGATAAACATGCCAGGTGAGTATGCATGTGAGTGAATGCCCCCAATTTCTTTTTTTTTTGAGAGGTTTTTTCGCTATAGGGCGCGTGCGCTTGCCAGACAGAGAGAGACAGAAAGATAGAAAGCGAGAAATCACCCCCCAGGGAGGATGGTCACGCTGCAATCCCTTCTCCTCCATTCTCCTCTCGGGATCTTGGGCACGCATGCACACGCGCCCGGCGTGAGTTTTAAGCCACCGGGTCTGGGACTCGAACCGTGGTTGACTATGTGGGAGTCCAGCGACATAGCCATTACGCTAACTGCTGGTCCCAATGCCCAGAATTCTTATGAAATGGAGAAAAAGGATTGCAGTGGTACCACTCACTGTCGGAGGGTGCTTTCTCTTTCTCTGTTCCTGGTGAGTAAAAAAAAGGACATGTTCATCAGATGTGGATTGACTATGTATGAACTATTCAGCTAATTGTGAATGCTGAATGATACTCTAGAATAATATTTTTAAAGATAAAATGAGCAGAAATGGAACAAGCAGAAGGTAATTTTTCTAACATTCAAATACAACTTACTGACCTGGTCAATTCAAGAGTTTAATAATTGGCATAATGCTTCTCCGTAACCAGATGCAAATATTCCGGTTCTCTTTCCC
>NW_006207899.1:1239846-1272200 GCF_000334495.1 Tupaia belangeri chinensis
ACTGTCCTCTTTGTTATTCCTCGACCTGCAGCGAGGCAGTGATAGCCACGCCATAGCAGCCATTCTGTAACCATGAGATTATGAGGAACCTTTTAGTAAGGCTGGAGCCCAAAACTGAAAGGAGACTCTGTGGCCCCTGATGGTAGTAGGAGCTGCCTCTCGGGACCTGTATTACCTGTCTCCAGATTTCTAAAAGGTCAAAGGAGACTCTACATGGCTAAAGTGAACTTCGCCCTTCTATTGGCCCAGAGATCTTTAACAGCAGAAGTCAAGGAAGAGCTTGATCACAGAAATGAATGTTCTGTTACAGCATAGGCTAAATCCATTAAGTGTTAAGTGGGAAACCTAGAATTCTGTAAGTAGTAAAGTAGTAAATGTCTAAAAGAGCCTAGAACAGTGCCTGATATGTGGTAAAAACTATGTGTTTACTATCTTTATTATTGTCATTGTCATTGTTATTATCACAGAAACCTGCTACTGCTTCAAGTTAATTGATGTTCTTTTTAAAATTCAATCTCTTATAAATTAAAAAAATTAATACATAGTATATATTTTCCTTTAAAAAGGAAAAAATAGCTAATATAGTATCTGAAGATAATTACCATTAACAGTTGGGTCTATATGCTTAGTTTCTCAAAAAAATCATGTCATGCTATATTTACTAATTTACCAACTGCTTTGATTTTTTTCTTAATAACTATGATATTGCTGTTGTATTTTTAATATTTTTCCTTTTATAGTCTAAACATTGTCCTATTGGCTATAATGTATCTTTAAATTTTATGAGATATTAGAAAATGTATACTTTTTCACTTAGAAAAAAACATTTGGCTAGATTTAGCAAGATTTTCTTTTATTTATTGTATCTAATCTTTTATACTTTTAGAAATTCCTTCTTTTTTAAATATGTGAAATGTTTTTTATTGGGTTATAGAACTGCTTAATAAATTATTCCTTAGACCTGCCTTTGAGGTTCAGCTGTGTCTGCTTCTCCTGACCCATATATATGTACATATTAAATTTTGGCCAGAGGGCATGAAAGACAGAGAAAAGCAAAGTGAGAAAGCACTCTCTATGAGGGATGGTCGCTCCACAATCTCTTCTTCTCCATTAATACCTCCTTCTGGGATTTTGAACAGGTGCACACATGTGGCAGGTATGTTTTTTAAGCCTCTGGGTCCAGGACTTGAACTACACTGTTGGCCATGTGGAATTCTGATGCTTCAACCATCACACCACCAGCTAGTCGACCCTAGACTTACATTCCACCTTTAAATAGTCTCAATATTATTGGAACACACTAACCAACACTCATGTCTTTTGTCTCAAATGTAATGTAAGCTAATTTATTCAAAATATGGAACTTTCTCATGCTAGGAGCTTACAAGTGAAGGAAGTTTTTAGACTATGAACATGCTGCCTGGAAGAGTGAGTGTCTCAAAAGTTTAGAACAGTCTCTAGTCAATACACAAACCCTAACGGCGTTTGGCCGTCTGTTTAGTAAGTTACAGTAATATAGATATTTCTCAAATTAGGGCTAATATATTACCTAATGTATCTAGAGACACTGTCAATTGACAGTGAATACATTTTAGTATCATTATCTTGAAACCACGTTTGTATTCTTTTTGATAGAGAGATTGTATATTTGCGGTAAAACAATACAATTATTGTATATCATAATAGGTCCTGTAATTTAAGTGAAATTAGAAGTAAAAAGTTCTATAGGAATAGAAAATAACGTATAAAAGGACTTTGTCTAGGAGTGTGTTCTAATTTTTCTACAAAGAATATTTGCTGGATACTCCACTCTTCTTAAAAAAATAACTTCTATAGAATATTTAATTGCATTTGACTCTAAGTTCTGTTTGTGTGTGTGCCCATGTGTGCATGTGTAAATCACAGTGTGGTGCAATTCTAAACAACTTCTAAGAAACAGAAGTTAATTAGACAGTGGGGAGAGGGTGGTTAAAGCAGCTGGATCCTACATGGCCAAATGCATGATTCGAGTCTAGGACCTGGCAGCTTGAAGAACTCACCAGGCATATGTGTGTATGTGTGCAAAATCCCAAGAGGAAAACAAAGAAGAGGGGATTGTGGTGTGACCATCCCCATGGGTTGTTTTATCACTTTTCCACTCTGTCTCTGTCGCTGTATCTCTCTCTGTCCTCTCTGTCTCTCTCCAGTGTGTACACATGTCCTATAGCAAATTTTGGGAAAAGAAATAGAAACTAATAAGGAGTTGGGTCAAATTCTAGGGTGAATTATGCATGAAAAAGGACTGTTATGGAGCTCATTGTCTAATCAAAATGCAAAGATAGAAGTACATATTTTCTTTTCTTACAGAAATTAGATTTTTATATGACATAGATAGTATTACATTACTTAATCTCAAATGACTACAAGAGACTGAAGAAAAAAACAGCATTTGATTTTTTTTTTTTGGTTTATAAAGTTAAGTGATCTAATTTAATTTGCTCATTTGAATGAAAGACATTGGAATAGTCCTATAAGCTAAGATTCTGCTAATAAATGAAGAATTCTGCAGAAATAGAATATATTTCTATTTATCTCTGTAGAAGGCACAGGTTCGCTAAAGGCTTTGTGAAAACAATTCTAATGACCATGATTATATTTGTTAAATATAATCTGCATGTGATGGGTGCATTGATGTGTGAGGTCTATTTCACTTTAAAATTTTGTTCCAAGTTATTTCTCAATGAAGTTTGGCATTTTCGAAGTTGTTTGAGAAAAAGAATTTTCTAGTTGTTCTTCAGTGTTACTGAAACAGAGTGTTGACATTATTTTAGACTCCTTAAATTACAAACGAACTGCTGTGCCATCTGTGCAAGTGAATGCACAAAAATACATGAGATCATTTGCTACAAATTAAACGAATTTATATTCTTTCAACCAGATATTAACTATGTTTCAGCTATGAGAAACTGAAATTTAGACTTAGACTGTGTTTCAACAGCTTAACAAGAATGACCCAAAGTAGTAAGACAACTTCCAAAACAGTCTTAGTGTAGATTTTAAAACATGAAGGCTTTGGCACAATGACTCTTGGAAGAGGTGATGGGGGAGAAAAATAGCTTATTCTCAAATGCTCCAATCCTGGCATGCTCAAAGCTCATCTTTGAGAGCCTTAAAGGGCTGGAAGTCAGTGGATGTTGTACTTGTGAACATTTAAGTCCATCCAGTGGCTATTGTAAACAAGGTTACCAAAAGGGTTTTGGGGGATTAAAAAGGTGGAAGAGCAAATGGCCATAGAATGAAGAAAGGAATGAATAGGAAGTAGAAATGAGCCACAAGGCGGATTTGGGTTATGCTGTCATTTCTAAGGGAATTTCACTGATTTCCTTCAACAGTTGTTGAACAGCCTCACACTGCTATGTGCCGCGAAGGATCTAGCTATGCTATCTTGTGTATACCTAGGGTGGTCTGTGACTATTTAAATAAAATTTTCTTTATTCATGAGACAGTGCATGAGAGAGACTGGAGCATCCTTCAGAAGGGGTTTGGTGATGCCGTAATTCGCTTCCTCCAATACTCTAGCCAGAAGTCCCCAACCCTGGGTGCCAGTCTGTAGCCTTTGTCATTTCCTGTCCCCTGACCCACACCATGCAGGCGAGTTGCGTGGACGGTGGTGGTGGTGAAGGAAGTGGAACGCCAATGAGGCTGTGTTTGTGCTTGCAGCTGCTCCCCATCACTTGCATTACCACAAGGGCTCTGCTTCCTATCAGATCAGCTGCAGTACTGGATTCTCTATGGGAGACGAACCCTATTGTTGTGTGACTGTTTCATTGTATGTTGTGATATGGCAATGGTGGAAATGGGGTGCATAGTGGATGTGGTACACTTGAGTCACTCTGGGACAAGTCCCCTGCCTGCCCCCATTCACAGACAGATTGTCTTCTACAAGAGTGGTCCCTGGGACCAGGAAGGTTGGGGATCACTGCTCTAGCTTCTCAGTTCTTGAGTGTTCACGCATGGGTCTGGCGCGCTTCAGGCTGACTGTACCAGTGGGATTGAACCATGACTGCCATGTGGGATTTAGCGTCTCCTGAGCAGTGTATTAGTGCTGTGCCACAGAGCCATCCAAAATTTAAATTTTAATGAATTCAGATAAAATAAAAGTAAAGTTCATTTCCTCAACCACACTGGCCACATTTCAAGTGCTGAACAGACACAATGTGGCTAGAAGCTCCCACATTGGACAGTGTGGCTATAAAACATTTATGTCACAGCAGAAAGTTCTGTGGGAGAATGCTGACAGAAGAGTTGAAGATGTCCTGGTATTTTCACGGTGGTAATCCATTTGAAGAGATTCTGTAAATAAATAGCTGCAACACCAAGCAGTGTATAATATGAGCTCTTTAGGTTTTAGTCAAAACAATAGAGTTCAGAGAAGGGAAGATCAAACCACATACAGTGATCGGAATGGTGTCACAAGAAAAGAATTTGAAATTAGGACTGAAGGATGAGTCTGAGTTTAGCACTTGTTTTAACTTGGTCCGTTGTATCAAAATGCCATGAATGGTGTGACTTACCAACAGACATTTATTTCACGTGGTTCTGGAGGTTGGAAAGTCCAAAGCAGGCAGTGTCAGGTGAGAGCTTGTAGATGGCCACATTCTCAGTGTATTTGCATATGCTGGAGAGGGAGACAGAAAAAGAGGATGCAAAGTCTCTTGCCTCTGTTCTTATAATGGCACTAATCCCATTCATGAGGGCGCCACCCTCACACCTCCTCTAACTCTGTTCTCATAGACTCCACCTTTTAACACCATCACATTAGAGGTTGTGGTTTCAATACACAAATTTTGGGGAAATATAAGCACTCAGTTCATGATAGCAGTACAGACGAGTAAAAAAAGTATTCTTTACAAAAATGAAGACATGAATTCAGGGGAGGAAGTGGGAGGAAAGTCACCTGAAGACATTGAAATTCTGAGTGTAAAAATCCTTGAAGTCTCAGAGTTTGGTCTTTTCTTTACTGAAGAGATTGGGAAACCACAAACATTTCTGAGTAGGAAATGTGATCCAAGTGTTATTTCAGGAAGACATATCTGGCAGCGATGTGCAGGCTAGATTGGGTGGAGAGTGAGGAAGTTGATAGACCATATTAAAGCATGTTGAAAATCGGCCATATGAGCAGTTGTAAGGACCTGAACTTGAATATTAGCAACTTATTTTGGACACATACTATAGTGAACCTTGAATAAAATAAGCTTCTCTTGTAGCAGTATTCTTAGAAAACCAGGTTTTAGTATTTTCCTAAATGACTGATTTTTTTTACTATAAAAAAATAATTATCTTCATAGACTGAGGGATAGAGATTGCCCATAATTCATATCAGAGCAATAGGGGGTGCTCGGGGACAAAAATGTAAGATTGGATGGAAATGAAGAATATAGAAATAATTCAGCCTGAAGAGAGAGAAGAGACAGTTTTTTTTTTTTAATAATTTTTTTTTTTTTGGAGAGGTTTTTGCTATAGGGTGCGTGTGCTCGCCAGACAGACAGAGACAGAAAGCGAGAAATTACCCCCCAGGGGGGATGGCCACGCCGCAATCCCTTCTCCTCCATTCTCCTCTCGGGATCTTGGGCACGCACGCACACATGCCCAACGTGAGTTTTAAGCCACTGGGTCCAGGATGGGAACCGTGGTCGACTACGTGGGAGTCCAGCGACATAGCCATTACACTAACTGCTGGTCCCAAAGAGACAGTTTTACAGTGGGAATCATTTGAATGATTTAGTGAGTTGAGGAACCTACATCTTAAAAACATCCCCTTCAGTGCTAGTTCTGCTTAAACAGTAGTGAAGTGGAATTGGCTAACACTATCTCACTCATAAGATACCATGGTTTGCATCTCTTCTCAATTTTGTTTTTGGCAAAGTCTCATAGTGTATTTACACCACAGAAATTGGCAAACTGTAAATCAGGACTTTCCCACTTCCAACTGTGCCCACTGAGTTACGTTAACCACTGTGCCCAAAGGAACCACACAGATTGGCTTGATCACTTCTTTAAAAAAAACAAGGCTAGAAACTGAAGACACTTTTATGTCTGAGCAGTAATACCAGGGCCAAGGGAGCCTAGAGTTCCTAGTACTAGATATACAGTGAACCTTCAGTATTTTGTAATGTCATATACAATTTAAGTTACATATACAACTGCTTCAAATGTACTATTTTTAATTTATTCCTTTTTTGCTTTGCCATGGAGTCATCCAGGGGTCAACAAAGAGAGCGGATACTTCTTCTTGATTTCTCTGTACAAATTTTGTGAAGCTAGAATCATGATTTATAAACAAGAAAGCTGTTTGCAAAGTTCTACTCTTACTAATTCGTGTGCATAGCATGTTACCCTTTAAGTTTAGAGAATAAGGAACCAGCAGTTAGAGTAATGGCTATGTCACTGAACTCCCATGTAGCCGACCGTGGTTTGAGTCCCGGACCCGGTAGCTTAAACTCACAGTGGGTGCGTGTGTGTGCGTGCCCAAAATCCTGAGAGGAGAATGGAGGAGAAGGGATTGCATCGTTGCTATCCCCCCAGGGGGTGATTTCTCGCTTTCTGTCTCTCTGTCTTTCTGGTGAGCGCACAACCCCTATAGCAAAAACTTCTCCAAAAAAAAAAAAAAAGTTTCGAGAATAAAAGTCTTTTTTCCCCCTCTTTTAATGAGCTTAGGCACCTCCATAACCGTGTACTTTTCCTACAGCAGAGAGGTGTGTGGGACCTATTGTGGTTGCCGTTTTACTGCAACTACTCCTTACCCTGAGCTGAGTGTTTATTATGCACCTGCTACTTTCCCTGCATTTTCCCAAGAACTTTTCCTGCACTGTCTCATTAAATCCTCATTGCCATCCTTTTAGTTGGAAACTATTATGCCCACTTGCCAAATGAAAAAAAGATGAGAAAAATGAAGAAACTTGTTCTAAGCCATGTAAGTGGTTGAGCTAGGATGCCATTTCAAATCTCTGATCCTGTAATACTAATCTTCAAACATTAAGCTGCCTTTCAGGGAGGAAAAACTTTTCTGACGGTGACACAGGCTTCTGGGAGTTATCCTCTCCAGTAAGTAGAGAATGGCCAGCCTGAGGGCTCAGGGATCAGGAATGAAGCTTTTGTAGGGTGTGCCCTGGACAGTGTGTTACTATCACTTTTATGAGCTCATGGGGAGAATAGGGCTAAGGTACACATTGACACACAGGGGCCCTTGTGTTGAGGTCTTACATCCCTCGAAACCTTACAGGTGATGAAGGGATTCAGTAGTTCTAATAAAATGCTAGTGAGAATTCCCAGATTGAGTAAAGGTCCCCAGATTGAGGAAAATCTGTGGCCAAATTTTTCCAAGTCTTGCCTGATTCCAAAGCTCTGCTGTTTCAACCTAACAACAAAAACTATTCAGGTATTTCTGAGATTTGTTACGTAGAAAAGAATAACTTCTGAGATGTACCCTACATATATTGTGGTGGAAAAAGGTGCACTCTGTGAATACCCACAATATTACAGCATGGGTAAATGACTCTTGGGTCAAAAATGTGCGAAACATGCTTGCAAAAGGATCTAATTACAATAGCAAATTAGGTTTGAGGAAATAATGCCATTTCATGAATTGGGTGGGTAACGTAACAAAACGGTCTGCTTTGAGAGTGTCATGTTTGTGTCTGTTGATGCTTGGGCATGGACGTGCATCTATTATAGTAGCTGGGTAAAATAACCAGAGGGTATGGAAATTCCTGCCTAGACTTGGGTTTTTCGACATACGGCCTTTATTCTCAGCACCCGTGCACATGAGAAACTGTAGCTCAGGCGTGGACTTGGCAGGCAGCACTTGTTCATGTTTTCCTAAACACTCTTCCTTTCTCTGCAATTGTACGGATTTGGGAAGCACCAAGCAGCCTCACACTCGCCTCTCAAGCTTCCGAAGGGTATTGAAGACTTGTTTGGAGCACATAATTTATGCCATGCTGAAAAATAGCCGAGACTGTAATGGTGCCCAGAGGATCCGAGTTCTCTGAAGCCCAGGATCACATTAATATGCAGTATTTCATTTACAACCCCCTTCTAAGTAGGTTTGAGAGGATAATGCCTTGTTTGAATAATAATATAGCACATTTTACTATTCAAAGTGCTTTCATATAAATCATCCATCTCATTTTATTTTTGAAACAATGAGGGAGATAAGGCCAGGATTATTACCTACAGGGACTCAAAAGCTCAGAAAGGTCAAGTGATTTACTCAAAGTCACATTGCAAATTCTCAACAAAACTGAGATTAAGATCTGATTCTTTATTCTCAGCTCACTTGGGCTTTTCTGAAAGAACGGTAGTGCCCACAGCTTCATGGATAGAATACTGAAATCCTCAGGCATGGCCTCGTGCCTCTGCTGTGTCCAATTCGTGCGCTTTTCGCATCATTTACATTTTGTGGCCATACAAAATGGCAGGGAATTTTGCAGAAAACTTTTTCACTTCAACTTTTCCCTTAGGAAATAGTGTTAAAAATACAATCTGAAAGCATATCATTTTCTTAACTAAATTTACAAAGTTGGATGCAAATTGCATATAATGACAGTGATTCTTGGTATTTGTTTTTCATCCTTATGTTATGAATTTTATATGAGGCAATTAATGGGAAAGTACTTGGGAATTTCTGAAGCATTACAATAGTAAGCATTTAAGTGATCAGTACTGTAAGTGTTGGAAATTATTTCCGTTTGAACTTGTTAGAAACGGCATTTTGACTTACTGCAATATGCTCAGTTTCTTTTTTTTAAATTTCATTTGAAAATTTCAATACATTTTAATTATGTTACATCATTCATAATATGATACTATATATCTGTATATATGTATATAGCCTAGAGGTTTATAGTGTAGCAGTTTTTTTTCTTGCACAGATTTTTTTTTTCTCACTTGGGGGGTTCATGTGATTGCCAGAGAGAGTCAGAGAAAGAGAGATGGAAAAAGCACTCCTTAGTCACACCACGATCACTTTTGCTCCATTTTTTTCATCTTGTTGGGATTTGAGGCACGCATGCACATACACCTGGTGTGTTGTTCAAGCCACTGGGTCTGGGATTTGAACTGTGGTTGACCATGTGGGATCCAGCTCACTTAGCCACTATGCTACTGGACCTAACCTTGTTATGTTTTCACTTTCAATAATTTCCTGTTCTACTTGCATTACCCCCACACCCAGTGACTCAAAATAATAATGTATTTATTCATCTTTTATGTTTCTTATCTTGTTAATATAAATGCAAATAAATATACATATTATGTACATATATGTGTATACCTGTATGCATGCATAATAGGTATGATTTTTATCATTATTTTCTTACTAAACTTTTCTGCAACTTATTTGCTCTTTTACCAATGTCAGTGAAAATTCTCCTGGCATATCAGATGGTCTAGGTCTATTGTCTCAAGTGGCTGCATGATATTCTGTGGTAAGGACATTCCACATGACTTTAACCATTTGCTTATCAATAGGCATTTATTTGTTTCCACTCTGTTCCTTTTTGCACTTAAAACAATTCTGTATGAAATATATTCAGACAACATTGCTTACAATACTGTTTTTCTTTTTTTTTTTTTGGAGAGGTTTTTGCTATAGGGTGCGTGCACTCGCCAGAAAGACAGAGAGAGAGACATAGAGACAGAAAACGAGAAATCACCCCCCAGGGGGGATGGTCACGCCGCAATCCCTTCTCCTCCATTCTTCTCTCGGGATCTTGGTCACGCACGCATATGCGCCCGGCATGAGTTTTAAGCCACCGGGTCCAGGACGTGAACCGTGGTCAACCATGTGGGAGTCCAGTGACATAGCCATTACGCTAACTGCTGGTTCCCTGTTTTTCTTTTCATAGAATGACAACAGTGAGAACTCTTGATATTAGTATATTTAACTTAATAAATTTGTTATTTTGCTTTCTAAAAATGATTATAGCTCTTAACACTTCATGTTTCCACCAACACTGTGTGGGGATTTTCATTCCTTTTTATTCAAGCTATGCTACTTTTTAAAATCCAAATCTATAAGTTTTTATTATTTATTTACTAGAGAGAGCTTGTGAGATTGCTGCAGAGAAACAGTGAGAAAGAAAGGGTAATTAGGAAAGCACTCCCCATGGGGGATGGACACACGGCAACTCCTTCTCCTCCACTTCTTTGTTTTGGGATTTTGGGTATGCATGCATATGTGCCTGACACTGGGACTATGTAGATATTAGTTGTAAAAGTTGTTAATGAATTTTCATTTTCATGTCCACAACTTTCACCTGAAAGATATTTCTTGCCCCTTTTTAACTTTGTCATTTAGGAGGGAAGCGCACTGCTAAGGTGTTTTAAGTCACCCTTTCCCTGAGTAATGACTATAAGCAGGAAGAGTGTCCTAACTGATGTTTAAAAAAATTTATTTAAACAATATGCTAATTTTTAATAATTATTTTATTTACTTTCCTTCCTTCTTTCCTCCCTTCCTCCCTCCCTTCCTTCCTTCCTTCCTTCCTATATTTTCATTTGACCAGAGAAGGACAAAGTGAGAGAGAGAGAGAAAAATTGAGAAAGGAAGCTGCCAGGTCCAGGACTCAAACAATTGTCGGCCATATGGGAGTCCAGCACCCTTAACCACCACACCACCTGCTGGTCCCTATTTAAACAATATGTGAATTTATGAAATTGTCATAAACTATGGGTTCAGATTGTTTGATCCTTTGGCAATTAGCACAGATTTATAATAAAGAAAACTAGGCTGTTCCAAATACTTTTATTATTGTTGGTTTTCCTACAGGAAAGAATCAAAGCAAACAAACAAAAGAGAAATAGCAAGAATATTTGCTTTAATTTTTCAAACAACAAAAATGTGTCAAAACTCTTTAGATGACCTCCAAGTTGTTGTCTTCAAACTATCAGACCTGAGAGACTTTAGTTGTTAAGTGGTACAAAAGAACTAAGAAAATATTTTTTTACTTTTCCTCTTAGAATTTCATAATGCACATTTTCAAATCAGAGTCATATCATGTGGTTTGGCCATATATTTCTGAAATAATATGACCAAAGAACTTGTCACATAAACACCCATAAACTCTGGAGAAGTAGGAAAATGCTACTTTAGATAATGGAATTTGTGCCTCTTGACAGAATTTGATAACTGAAGTACTAAAATAATTTCTTGGGTATTAACTCTTTAGTTTTATTGTTTTCAGAAGATCAGCATTATTGCTATTGACAAAATGCACCTTACCGGGACCGGCAGGTGGAGTGGTAGTTAAGGGTGCTGGATTCCACATGGCCAACTACGGTTTGAGTCCCAGACCTGGTGGCTTGCTTTCTCACTTTCCCTCTTTCTTTCTCTCTCTCTGTCTCTCTCTTGTCAAATTAAGCAAAATAAATAGATAAATAAAGTTAAATAAAGTAATTCTTTAAAAAAAATGCATCTTACCTAAAAAGAAATTATATAGAGGAAAGAGTTCCAAAAATTTGGAATAGGAAAAGAAATGGAAAAAAAGTGTGTGTGTGTCTGTGTGTCTTGGTGGGGAGACTGAGTGAGACAGAGTAAATATTGTAATTAAGCTTTTCTTCAGTTAAAAAGTAACTAAATAAATTTCACCATTTATAGAAATTTGTAAAACACATGATATAATTAAAACCATCTTAACCTAAAGTATTCCTTTGGCAGATAATGTTATGTAGTTATAAACTTTCCAGACTCATAAAATGTACAATATGTGGTGTCATTTTAAACGAGTCAACATCACTTTAGAAGAATGTTAAACTTAAGAAGTCTGTGCAGTAGGTAACATTAATAGCCCAATTTTGCAGGTAAATAGGCACATAGAGGTTAAGAGACTTGCTCAAGGCCACATAGGAAGTTAAGAGTCTGGATCTGGAACCAACTTTTTATTCTCCATTTCCAAAAGAAACCACTAAGCCATACTTCCTCTGGCCCTGAAATCTTAAAATATTTGCCTTTTCTTCTCTCCAGTGACCAGGCATAGGCGCTCTTGGTGATAGTCGTCCAAAGTCCTTTCCTATTGCCACCTTCCCCTGGGCTCGCTTCCCTGGCGATGGAGCAGCAATGCCTGTATTTTCTTAGCTTAGCTTCAGAAGCTCCCTTTTGAGGGTTTCTGAATTGCTGGCCTTTGGGTGACGTGTGACGCAACAGCCCTGTCTACCTGCAACCCACATCACTGACCTTGGAGCGCAATGAACTTTTCATTTACATGTGCAGTCAAATTAAATTTGCCTGGCCTTTGAAAACTTACATCTGTTGAGTGTATAATTTGTATTGCCATTTGTTCCACAGATGTGTAACAAGACAAATACCTGTCCAGGCTTACAAGGGATTCAGAAATGCTTACGTTAATCATGCTAGTGGAAAGAGGTTAAGGGCGATACAATAAATCAGTCTCCAAATGGTTTCACTTGGAAAGGCCTGGAAGAACGGGGTTATTTTTATCCTAGGATGCTTTTAATTTGAATCAAAAATGCTTTACCACATGTTCTGCCACAAGTTCAAAAGCATTGGTAACAAACATTTAATCTTTTTCTTCTAGGATTGGCGCTAAGCCCTCATCAAAAAGCGTATGCAGTCAAGCGGCTTATCTCCACTGAGCTGCTTCCCTTAATGTGTTCCTAATTATAATCGTATATATTGCTCACTGTGGCCGACTGAACAATATGGCAGTAATTTCTTTACAGGCCTCCCTGCTCTTTGAACTGTGAGTACAGAGGGCTAGAACAGAACCAGATCAATGGGATTTGAATGCTGGCAAATCAAGCCAGATGCAATCTTTAGAGAATGAATTTCCAGCTGTTTCCCAGAAAGGGACTTCAACAGACAGTGGAGGACCTTCTCATTATCATCATGATCATCACCATCATCGTTCCCACTAAATACACTCACAACTCTTAGCAAAACGCGCAATTATTCTCGTCTCTTGCTAAATCATACCCACCACGGAGTCTTGCAAATGCTTTGAAATGGTGGTTGTGGAAGACGGATAAGCCTGTGATTGACGATGTGGGAATGGAGACGTAATGATATTCTATTGACACTTTCTATGGGTTGGTGTTGCCTGATGCGCTGCTGAAAGCAACGTCCAGAGTGTACCAAATGCTCACGACGTTTCCACGAGTTTGGAAGAGGGAGATAACATCATCCTCATTTTCTTGGCCGGAATGCCATGTTATTGCTTTGAGCATGCTTTGTGTCCTCCACTTTACTTCACCATGCTTTATTTGAGGTAGTATCCAATCCATGTTTCTAAGAGCAATAAGCACTTACTTCGTGTAGAGCCCTGTGCTAGACGGAAGAGAGCAAGCTTAATAAATCACCAGGTTTCTGTGGCCTCCAAAGAGGCTCCCATTCGAAGAGAATCCAATACAGGTTTTTAACATGATTATCACTTTGAACAATTTAAGAATCATATAAACGAAAGGGAACAACCAATAATAAAGGGACTCGCAGGGTGTCCCACACGCATCTCTCAGGGTTGACTGGTCTATGCAAAATGACTTATGTCTCCTCCCAAATCCTCCCTCATAAAAATTTGTCACCTCTAGCCTGCTCTGGCACTCCTAAGTCCTGCTATTGGCCACCCTTTCCAGGACTTTCTGTAGATATCTCATTTCCATTGGGTATGGCAGTGTATCTCCAGGGAGAAATTTCAGAAGAGCCAGGATTAATCAATCACGTTAAACCCAATATAATCTGTTGTCACCTAAATAAGGTTGGTCAGGGAAAATAAGAAGGGATTGACATGGAAGGTGAAGGTCAGGTGAATGAAAATATTTAGTGACTCCAAGATATGGGCAAATGAAAAGCAAGACCAGGAATCTATTTTTGGAGGAGTGGCCATTGAAGTGGGAATCTGAGAGAAGGAGCAGCAGGCAGTAGCATGGGAGAGACTATCTACAGGGCTTTGCCCATACCTTGCCTGAATCGGTTTCTCCTTTTCATTTTAGTTGTTTTCTTTCTTCCTTTAGCTTGTAAACTCCACGCTACATTCCTTGTTACTGACTGTGCAACACCCAGCACTACAGCAAAAGCAAACACTGTATCTATGTTTAGGTTAACTCGTTAACTTTTGTATCTTCATGGTGTCATAGCAGGTGTTCAATAAATATTTGAAAAACAAATTACTATTTACAGTTTTAGGTTTAACTATACTGAAAAACTTTTCAAGGTATTTTAACCTATGGTTCTGAAAGCAAAACAAAACCCATTTATAATGCAAAGTGCATTATACAATAAATATATATAATACACTTTCAAAGTTTTTCTTTTTTCGTAAGACAAACCTAATATATATAGGTGAACCATGAATATTTGGTTTTATTTGCTTACCCAGAATAGAAGTTCTAAAAACAATACCACTCAACAGATAGAGAGGAAAAGAATTTATTTTAATGTGTGTATTTTTACCTGTATGTTTATATATGTTAGAGCATTAATATTAGCTGAATATGATTTAAATTACATAATATGTCTTAAAACTAGTTTTTCTTAGATCACATTGATAGTAAATATTAATTATTTAGGGCTGTGATCTCTAAATATTTTGGATTGAATACTCTGTAATCAGTTAAAAATACTTAACTGATATGACCCAAAAGTTAAAAAACCATTATGCTTATGTCCTGAATAGCCGAATGGCTTATTTTCCTCTTGCTTTAGATGTGTATACCCTACTTTGGAACAGATCATAGCTCTAAAGAAGTGGCTGGAAAGTTGTGACTGGAAAGTTGTGGCTGTGTTATTTTATTTTATTTTATTTTATTTTTTTTAGTTGGGGAGGTTTTTGCTATAGGGCACGTGTGCTCACCAGAAAGACAGAGATAGAAAGTGAGAAATCATCCCCCGTGGGGATGGCCACGCTGCAGTCCCTTCTCCTCCATTCTCCTCTCAGGATCTTAGGCATGCATGTACACATGCCCGGCGTGAGTTTAAGCCACCAGGTCCGGGACTCGAACTACATGGGAGTCTAGCGACATAGCCATTACACCAACTGCTGTTCCCGTGGCTGTGATTAACAAGCCACAGTTTTGTTCTCTTCTTTAGGACACAGGCACAGCATTAGAGAAGAGCAGATAGCCATGCATAGAAAATGCCAGAGATCTGCCTGCGTAAGGGAGGGAACTCACTTTCCCCATACAATGGGAACAGGGGTTTTTAGGCCTCTGTTCTTCTTGACCAATATTTTAGTAAGTGGAGTAAGAATGTCTCTGCAACAGGTTAGGAGAACCAGTATCTTCCAAAGAATATGTAAAATAATTACCACCCTACTAAGTTTGTGCTTTGCAAGAGTTAAAAGTGAGAGAAATTGTCACTATGACCCTGTTAAGAGGCTTCCCCTGTTCCTAGGCCACCCTCAGTGAGTGAATTTAAGAGTTGGGTAAATAAGTTGTACAAAAAATTTAGTTGGGTCAGCTCCAGTGATTAAGGGAACCAGATCCCACATGCCTGACTGGGATTCAAATCAAGACCCTGGAGGCTTAAAAAACATGCCAGGCACATGTGTGTGTGTGTGTCCCAATCCTGACAGGTTGGAGAGATGGAGAGAAGAAATCGTGGCATGACCATACCCCATCGGGCTGTGCTTTCTCCTTCTCTCCTCTCTCTGTCTCTTTGTCTTTCTCTGGTGAGCACACACATCCTCTGACAAAGAAAGAAAGAAAAGAAAGAAATTTAGAAAAGTCCTAGAATTGAGCTTACAAGAATAATTTAAATCATCAGGTATATATGGAATTAAAGACATATAGAGTCCTTTAGGGAGACGTTTTAGAATAAGGCCCAACTCAATGGAGCAAGTTGTTAGAGAATTTGGTCTTCTTTCTTTTAAATATCACCTCTGTAGAATGAACACTATCATATTAAAAAATGCTTCACTTCTATTCAGGAACGTATCTTAGTTCTCGTAGCTTACATAAATACTCCATTTTATGCGAGTTGGGTAGTCAGAGGTTCTGTAAAATCCTCTATTATCATTTTCATGGAAACAAATCAAGTCTAATTCAATTCAGCAATTACGCATTGATTGTCTAAAATGTGCCAAACGTAATACAGAACATGCATTTTATAGGAAAATTGGACTGCACTACGATATGCAGTAAATCATCTGCAATTTTACGAACAGGAAGCCAGGCATGTTAATGGAGTTTGTTTTTATAAACATGAAGTGTTTGGGCATGTTTGATTTTTCAGTTGGGCTGCTCAGCCATGCTTAGTTAACACCTTGTAAAAAGTGAGTTGCTTCTCATTTCCTTAATGGAAAGCAGCGAGTCATAGATCTCGGTATCAGCTGGAAACCCTCTGCAGCATTCCTTCAGCCTCTGAGGTTGAATTTAGGATGCAAACCCATCTGGATACTTGAGACCAGAAAGTATGTTTTTTTTCCAGAGCATTCAACCTCTCTCCCCATCAATCTTGGACAAACTATCGAAAAGCAGATCTTTGTTTCAAATTGTTAAGCTGAAAGAAAGGTTCCATTGATAAGCATTTACATCTTAATAATTTCATGAAATATGTAGCTGGGTCATCATTTTTACAATCCGTTTGGCCTTTACAACATGCCATATTTCTGCATCTGTGTGGATATCACTTTTCTTAGTAATATAATGTTAACTTAAGAATGTGATAAAACAGGAAGCATGCTGGAACTTTTCCTTGTCCTGTGGCCTTAACAAGCCACAGCTGTATGGGCAGCTGTTGAAGGAGCCTGGTCCTAGCCTCTCCAGCATCCTTTTTTCAACTAGATCAAAAGAAAACAGACAAGGCAGAAGGTTTTATCATCAAAGCCAATTGAAATCTGTGGGAACCAATATTTCCATTTAGATTGCTTTGGCCTCATCAGACTGAAAAGAGTTTTCTCTAGTGGGACATAGGTTGTTAGGTCAGTCAATCTGAAAAGCTTTTTCATCCTTACATATTTATCCTCACTGAGTTTATCAAAGAAAAGGAATAAGGTGTCAGGAAGTTTGCTTGCCCCTCCCCCAACCTGCCCTGCTGAGTTGTCAACTTATTTTCTTTACCAATTATTTTAAATGTTGTGTTAATGAACTCTAGTGATGGTTTAGATATTTGCCTGGCAAGGAGTTACCGTAGATTTAATGAATGAACTCCAAACTTTTTCAAATGCAGGTAAAACCGAAGGAAATTTACAATGAGGGAATAAACATTTTTAGCTTTTAGGAAGAACCAAATTAAAAATTGTCTCGTTGAGGGTGTTAAAATAAATAGTTTAATTTTCTAAGATGACACCTTGTCTGTACAATTGTTTGCTCGTCTTTACAAGTTAAATTCAATGTATCAGTCAATGGATCCACTGACACCACAGAGAAATGTTGAAAAATACTCGGCATTTATTTTTAGCATGTTGTATCCATAGTCATCTCAGATTATTTTTATTCTCATTTTTAAATTATTTTATTAATGTACAAAGTATTCTCATAGAGATTATTTAGGTACATTAATAGGCATCTTTATTATACATTGTCTGGGTTTGTGTAGTAACCTTGTACTGTAACTGGCATCTTCGTCTCTGTTCTTTTCTCTGTGAAAAACAATTCTGCACACAACTTTTAGATATCTTCTTGAAGCATTGATTTTAATCGGTTGTCTGCCTATTTAAAAACCTTTAGAGACAGAAAGCAGGGGGTTTAGTTCTCTTTCCCATGACACAAGATGGCAGGTGAAAAAACTGCAAAGCAGGATACTAAGAAGAAACCTGAAGCCAAGAAGGCTGATGCCAGTGGCAAGGTTAAAAAGGGTGACCCCAAGGCTAAAAAGCCCAAGAAGGGGAAGCCCCATTGCAACCAAAACCCCATCCTAGTCTGAGGCATTGGCAGATACTCCTGGTCTGCCATGGATTCCAGGAAGGCCATGCACAAGAGGAAATACTCGGCCACTAAATCCAGGATGGAAAAGAAAAAGAAGGAGGTTTTTGTGACTGTCACAAAACCAGTTCGAGGAGACAAGAATGGTGGTACCCGGGTGGTTAAACTGCACAAAATGCCTAGGTATTATCCTACTGAAGATGTGCCTCGAAAGCTGTTGAGCCACGGCAAAAACCCCTTCAGTCAGCATGTGAGAGAGCTGCGAGCCAGCATCGCTCCTGGGACCATTCTGATCGTCCTCACTGGATGCCACAGAGGCAAGAGAGTGGTTTTCCTGAAGCAGCTGAGCAGTGGCTTGCAACCTGTAACTGGACCGCTGGTCCTCAATTGAGTTCCACTGCCTTGATATTAGCAAAGTAAAAATCCCAAAGCACCTCACCAACGCTTACTTCAGGAAAAAGAAACTGCGGAAGCCCAGACACCAGGAAGGTGAGATCTTTGGAAATACAAGATTTCAGAGCAGTGCAAGATTGATCAGAAAACTGTGGACTCGCAAATTTTACCAAAAATCAAAGCTGTTCCTCAGCTCCAGAGCTACCTGTGATCCCGTGTTTGCCCTTACAAATGGAGTTCACCCTCACAAATTGGTGCTCTAAATTTTTTGCCGAGAATCTAATTAAATAACTGCTTTAAAAACAAACAAACAAACAAACCTTTAGTAACTTTTCCATGCACATATGATCAACTCTAAAATTCTTAATCTACATATAAGGCCTTTTAATATACTGATCCTAACTTCACCTTTATCTTCCATTACTTCTTAGTAAAAGCTCCTATTTTCTATATAGGTCTCGTGAAATATAAAAACATATATTAAATGTAAGGCAAGCTTTATAATATTAGATTTGGCAATAGAACACAGTCAATACATTAAATTTAAAACTTCGGTGCATAAAAGGATATAATTATTAGCTTGGTGCAAAAGTAATTGTGGTTTTACATTGCTGTTGAAATTTGTCATTTGATATCGAATACATTCATAAATAAATACATGGTACACAATTTAATGTGTATTTCTTGGGTTTTTTTTGCTGATTTATTAATTGATGTCTACTGTATATGGATTTTAGATTATGAAAATAATGTTCAACAAAAAGCAAATTCAAGGGGCCAGCAGGTGGCATGGTGGTTATGCTGCTGGATTCCCACATTGCCCACCGTGGTTCAGATCTCAGACCTGGCAGCTTGGTTTCTTACTTTCCCTATCTCTCTCTCTCTGGTAAGTATACATACCCTATAGAAAATTTAAATATAATAATAATAAATTAAATAAATAATTCTTTTTTAAAAAGGCAAATTCAAGTGATTTTTTTTGTTGAGAGGTTTTTTGCTATAGGGCACATGCACTCACCAGAAAGACACAGAGACAGTGAGAAATCAGCCCCTCCAGGGAGGATGGCCATGCCGTAATCCCTTCTTCTCCATCCTCCTCTCAGGATGTTGGGCACGCATGCACATGGGCCTGGTGTAAATTTAAGCCACCAGATCCAGGACTAGAACTGTGGTTGACTACATGAGAGTCCAGTTACATAGCCATTATGTCATCTGCTGGCCCCTCAAGTGATTTTCTTATTCAAGTTCAAAATGGGTCATAGAGCACTTGAGACAACCCACAACATCTACAACAGGTTTGGCCCAGGAACTGCTAACTGACCTACAGTGGCGGTTCAAGTTTTGCAAAGGAGACAAGAGCTTTGAAGATGAGGAGCATAGTGGCCAGCCATTCAAAGTTGACAATGACCAGTAGAAAAAAATAATCGAAGGTGATCCTCTTACACATACATGAGAAGTTGACAAAGAACTCAAAATCAACTGTTCTATGGTTACTTGACATTTTTATCAAATTGGAAAGATGAAAAATCTTAGTAAGTGGGAGCCTCATGAGTTGACCCAAATGTTTAAAAATTGTTGCTTTGAAGTGTCATCTTCTCTCATGCTATGCAACAACAATGAACCGTTTCACAACTGAATTGTGATGTATGGTGAAAAGTGGATTTTATAGGCCAACTGGTGATGACCAGCTCAGTGAATGGATTGAGAAGAAGCTCCAAAGCACTTTTCAAAGCCAAACGTGTATCCATAAAAGATCAGTCATGGTTTGGTCATCTCTGACTTTCTGAATCCTGGTGAAACCATTGCATTTGAGAAGCATACTCAACACATTGATGAGATGCTTCAAAACTGCAACAGCTACAGCTGACCTCGATTCACAGAAAGGGCCCAGTTCTTTGTTCATAACAACACTCGCCCGTATGTTGCACAACCAGCACTTCAGAAGTTGAATAAATTAAGCTATGAGGTCTTGCCTAATCCACTGTATTCACCTGACCTTTTGCCAATCAGTTACTCCTTTTTCAAGTATCTCAACAACTTTTTGCAGGAAAAACACTTCTACAACCAGCAGGATGCAGAAGGTGCTTTCCAGTTTATTGAATCCCAAAGCACAGATTTTACATTACAGGAACAAACTTGTTTTTGTTGGCAAAACTGTGTTGATGATAATGGTTGCTCTTTTGACTAATGAATATGTATTTGAGCCCGGTTATAATGATTTAAAATTTATAGTCCAAAATTGCAATTTCTTTTGCTCAGGTGTAACATAATGTGAAAAAGAAACGTGAAATGTGAGAAAATACTTGCAAATCACATATCTGATAAGGGATTAATCCAGAGCATGTGAAGAACTCATACAATTCAACAATAACAAGAGAAACAACTCAATTTGCCAGTTGAAAAATGGGCAAAGGGTGTCAACAGACATTTTCCCAAAAAGACATACATATAGCCAATGAGAACTTGAAAAGATATACAACATCACTAATCGTAGAAAAGCCAATCGAAATTACAGTAAGTTACCTCTTCATATTCATTAAGATAGACACGATAAAAACAAAAACAAAGTGAAACAGAAAATAAATGTTGACGAGAATGTGAAGAAATTAGAATCCTTAGACACTGTTTATGGTGCAGACACTAGAAAACAGTGTGGAGGTCCTCCTGAAGGAAAACAGAGAATTACCATACAACAATTCAATTTCTAGGTATATACATCTAAAATCGAAAGCGCAGACTTGAAGAGATAGTTATCCACCTGTTTATTTAACAGTATTCACAGTAACCAAGGGCTAGAACAAACCACTTTCCAATGGATTAAAGGATAAAGAAATGTAGCAAATATACACAATCAAAAATTATTTAGCTTTACAAATGGAGGGAATTCTGACACCCGTTACAACAGCAGCAGATCTTGAGAATCGATGTCAAGTGAAATAAGCCAGTCACAAAAGAACAAGTATTTCGTAATTTGTGTTAATTCAATAGTCAAATTTATAGAAAGTAGAATAGTGGTTTCCAGGGACTAAGGGTTGGAGGAAATGGGGAGGGAGTAATAATTTATTGGATACAGAGTTTCATTTTTGCAGATGAAAAAGGTTCTGGAGATGGATAGTAGAGATGGTGAAACAAAGTAGCAATATACTTAATGTCACTGAATTGTATGTATAAACTAGTTAAGCTGTCAAATTTTACATTAAGTATATGTTACCTCAATCTTTTTTAAAGTAAAATAAAACATAAAAAAATAGTAAGCAAAAAGAAATACAACATCCCAATGCGGCATCCCAGTCTTGGTTTCTGAATACTCTTCTCCAATTAAAGTATCCAAGTCTCTTTGGAGAACTGGCTGCTTTTTAGGGCTGGGGTCAGTAAAAGACAAGGTGAGCCTGAAGCATCTTGTAGAGTCAAAAAGCCATGAAGTGCTAAAAGAAAGAAATAGAGAAAAACCACAAACAATGGGACATGTCAAAGAACCCCTGAGTCAAACCAAAGACCCAACTGATGGCAAAAACTAGAACAATTTGAACAACAAAGTAAACAACGTAGTATTCAATCTTGAAGTATAAATATCTACGAGTCTATACTAGTATAACCCAACACTTGAATAAATAAATGGAGGACACATAACAAATCTCCTTTATAGAAGAATTTGAAAATATGTATATATATATATATCTATATATATATATGGACACTCTTCCCGGAGGTGAAGTTTAATTCCCCTCTCTTCCTGGAGAAGAGAGTGTGACTAGTTTAGTGAAGAGAGTTCAGAAAGAGGGGAAAATAGTAATTTTGCAGTGAGAAAGCCTGGCAAACACTATCGTCATCGAAGCTAACGTCACCAGTGGGCACACAGGCATTTACACCTAGCATGTTTTTGAAGCCATCAGGTCTGGGATTTAAATCACATGGTTGGCCTCGTGGGATCCAGCCACCTTAACCACCATGCCACTGGCTGGCTCAGGACACATACGTGTAGTATGCACCAGCAGTAACCCTCTTTCTAAAATATACTGGAAAAAAATCATCAATAGCATAAAAGGAATAATCTAAGATATCCCTAATAGAAAACTGGATCAAATAATGAACAGCTTTTACATGTGCCATAATACTATGTAGCCATTTATCATTGTTTTCAGGGGAACTGGCCGTAAGAAGTCAGGTATCTGATATTATAAACTAAAATTCAAGGTGCCACATTTTATAGTAAGTATATTTACAGCTGAGATGAAATCATTCAAATAAAAAGCCTAAAACTGATCCACTTGATAGATAAAAATGGCTAAAGACAGAAACCACTCTCTGGGGCCAGCAGATGGGGTAGAGATTACATCGTTGGACTCACACATGGCAGAGTATGTTGTAAGTCCTGGACCCGGGGACTTGAAAAACACGCTGGGCACATGTGTGTACACTTCCAAGATCCTGGGAGGAAACTGGAGGATAAGGATTGAGGCATGGCCATCCCTCATGGAGGGTGATTTCTCACTTTCTCTCTCACTGTCTCTGTCTCTCTCTTGCCCCAGCATGTACCCTAAAGCAAAAACCTCTAAAACAAACAAACAAACAAAATCTCGCAGCAGAAGGGGACAAAGAAGTAAATGTCTATTTTTTTTTATTTTTGAGAGAGGTTTTTGCTATAGGGCACGTGTGCTCGCCAGAAAGTCAGAGAGAGACAGAGAGACAGAAAGAGAGAAATCACGCCCCTAGGAAGGGGATGGCCATGCCACAATCCCTTCTCCTCCATTCGCCTCTTGGGATCTTGGTCACGGTCACACACGCGCCTGAAGTGAGTTTAAGCCACTGGGTCCGGGACTTGAACTGCGGTCGACTACATGGAAGTCAAGCGACATAGCCGTTACACCAACTGCTGGTCCCAGGAAGTGAATGTCTTTTATAAATGGTAAAAAACTTGGGCCTTCATGTACTCAATGAAGATTTCGATGTAGATAGATGATCCAATCTTGCCACTCAGAGCAGTTTTCTCTGTGTGTAAATGGGGAGTTTAAATCTGAGATGTACCTGAAATTTATTAAGGGAGATAGTGAATAGGCAATTAAGCAGAAAGCAAGAAGTCAAGACTGGTCATATACATTTAGAGACCAGGAAATGCTGTTAAAGGCCCAGACCTAAATGAGACGATTCTAGATGTGAGCATAGAGGAAGGAAAGTGAGCCGATGACTGAGCCCAGACCACTTCAACAAGTTTCCCTTTGATTTGATTTATATACTATAATATAGAACCAGGACCGCAGTTGGCATAATGGTTATGTCGCTGGACTCCCACATGGTTGACTGCTGTTCGAGCCATGGACCCAGTGGCTCAAACTTACGCCGGGTGCATGTGTGTGCATGCCCAGGATCCCAAGAGGAGAATGGAAGAGAAGGGATTGTGGTGTGGCCACCCTCCCTGGGGAGTGATTTCTTGCTTTCTGTCTCTCTGTCTCCCTCTGTCTTTCTGGCGAGTACACACACCTTATAGCAAAAACCTCTCAAAAAAATAATAATAATATAAAACTAAAAACACCTACTGCGTTAGCAATATTTCAAAGGGCTTGACTGTTTAACATGATCAGTAACTCCAGACCTACACTGGGAAGAATATATTGGGTTGTAGGAAAAGCCATGACACATTTTTGCATAGAAAACCAGGAAAAATATGACTTTTCCAACAACCCACTAGAACTACGGGAGCACTTAAAACTTTGCCAGTGGAAGGGGAAGTTGGTTTAACCACTTTGGAAAATAATCTGACATTTTGTCTAAGTCCAGGATTTTGTGTTATTCAATTGCATGTAAATACAAAAAAAGATTTAGTTTTATGTGGATACATTGAATGTTACTGCCTGCCTAAAACATTTCTCTTCTTCTCTGAAACTTTTTTTCAATGAATAGTAAAAAAAAACAAAAAAAAGTAGGGTTATATAAAAGCACATGTTATATTTCAAAAGCTCTACAACGCTGAGTGACTCACACCCGAAGTACTAGGTAAAACGTCTTCATAAGAATCTCATGAAAAATGTGCATTATAAAAAAAGTGTGCACGAATTTTATTATTTCTTTTACCCAGATAAACTTGTACTTTAATTGCCCATTTCCACGAACTTTATGAAGTTCCTTTGTATGCAATAAGAATTGACTGGATATTTACGGCATAGTGTAAATGCTTGGTGCAGAGAATCCAGGACGGCTGTGGCATGAATTACGTGGCTAGAATAGGCAGGATTTAAGGGAAAACTGGAGTGACCCAAGTATCAAACTGTGGTTTTGATTGTCCTTCAAGCTTCGTGCTTTATTCTGAAGATCATTACCCTTCCATATTCAACTTTTTACCAGATTTCTGCTTTAAAAGAGGACTGATTGAATAGGTGTTCTAAGAATAAACAAACATTGGGACCAGCAGTTAGAGTAATGGCTGTGTCGCTGAACTCCCATGTAGCCGACTGCGGTTCAAGTCCCGGACACTGGGCATGTGTGCATGCATGCCCAAGATCCTGAGAGGAGAATGGAGGAGAAGGGATTGTGGCGGGGCCATCCCCCCTTGGGGGTGATGTCTTGCTTTCTATCTCTCTGTCTTTCTGGTGAGCGCACACACCGTATAGCAAAAACCTCTTCCAAAATAAAAAAAGAATAAACAAATGTTTATATAGTAATAGTTTTCCAAAGGAAAAAGCTTTGTTCCAGAGGGAGAAATTGATGGAACAGTTTTGTCCAATACATATGCACTTTTGGTTCTTTGCAGTTTCTATAAATGCTGAACACAAGTGGAATCTGCTGTGACATGCGTTCGGTAATATAATTGTCTCTCATATCTACACTGCACTTGAGGCTACTGCTAACACTGCAGTGTAACTCGACACCCATCCCTGAAGCCTCTGCTGCCTGTAGCCATTGCATGAGCCCAACTGAAAAGTTCCTATTTTCCTCCCTCCCCTGTGCTTTTTATTTCTGTTAAACTTCTTCATAAATATATGCTTTGTAAAGTTAAGCGCAAGAGAATGTAAGTATTGCCGGAAAGAATGAAGAGTTCACAGGCTTAGAACAGAAAGGGACTTACTAAACTATTAAGCTCAATTAACAAGTGAAAAATGAACTAAGTTGTTCCAGAGTGATTTTTAATTCTGTCAAATAAAGAAGAACCAGACTGCAGGGTAAACTCTTATTTATTAGTTTTGGTTAATGAGTTTTTCCATAAGCAGAATTTCTTAAATTTTATTGAATCAATAAAGTCGAATGGAGGAGAAGGGATTGTGGCGGGGCCATCCCCCCTTGGGGGTGATGTCTTGCTTTCTATCTCTCTGTCTTTCTGGTGAGCGCACACACCGTATAGCAAAAACCTCTTCCAAAATAAAAAAAGAATAAACAAATGTTTATATAGTAATAGTTTTCCAAAGGAAAAAGCTTTGTTCCAGAGGGAGAAATTGATGGAACAGTTTTGTCCAATACATATGCACTTTTGGTTCTTTGCAGTTTCTATAAATGCTGAACACAAGTGGAATCTGCTGTGACATGCGTTCGGTAATATAATTGTCTCTCATATCTACACTGCACTTGAGGCTACTGCTAACACTGCAGTGTAACTCGACACCCATCCCTGAAGCCTCTGCTGCCTGTAGCCATTGCATGAGCCCAACTGAAAAGTTCCTATTTTCCTCCCTCCCCTGTGCTTTTTATTTCTGTTAAACTTCTTCATAAATATATGCTTTGTAAAGTTAAGCGCAAGAGAATGTAAGTATTGCCGGAAAGAATGAAGAGTTCACAGGCTTAGAACAGAAAGGGACTTACTAAACTATTAAGCTCAATTAACAAGTGAAAAATGAACTAAGTTGTTCCAGAGTGATTTTTAATTCTGTCAAATAAAGAAGAACCAGACTGCAGGGTAAACTCTTATTTATTAGTTTTGGTTAATGAGTTTTTCCATAAGCAGAATTTCTTAAATTTTATTGAATCAATAAAGTCACCATTTGGAAATCTGGTTTTTCCCACCAGAGAAGGATTTTAATTGAGCGTACGGCAAACACCCAAGTGCTGTAAAGTGCTAGGGAGGTAAAAGCTCTATGGGTTGTATTATTGGCCTGACTGACAGGGGTGCAGCCGTTTCACATTTGAAATTGATCTCTGCTATGTACCTCTTGTGCATTCATTTTTATCTGCAGAATGACAGTGTTTTTCTGGTACTGATTTGCAAAGAACCATGATAAGAAGAGTAATGTCAGGGCCTTCTCTTGAAGGAGTAATAAATACATCCTCCTTCATTAGAAAAATGCTCTCACTGAACAGAGCATCACTGTGTGGAACAACATGGCTGATAGGACTTGAACTCTGCTAAGGACCCAGGCTTAGCTGTGACAATCTCTGCACAGTACAGATAGCTTTGTTTGGTTCCATGGCCAAAAGACACAGCCTGCTCCAGTCAATCCCCTCACCAATACTTGTCTTTATTTTAAAATGAATCTAGGGCCACAAGGTAGCTTGGTGATTAAGGCAGTGGACTCCCAACATGACAGACTCCATGTTTGGAGTCCTGGACCTGATGGCCTGAAATAGACACCAGGTACATATGTGTGGGCATGTAACCAAAATCCCAAGAGAAGAATGGAGAAGAAGGGATTGAGGCATGGCCATCCTCCTGAGAGGTGAGTTCTCACTTTCCTCCTCTCTCCATCTCTCTCTGGTGAGTGCACATTGACCTGCAGCAAGAAAGATCTATTAAATAAATATATAAATAGATAGATAAATAAATAAAGTCAAGAGGAGGATGCCAGCTACTGTAGTGGTTAAGGAAGCCTGATCTCACAGGCTTGGAAAAAACGTTGGGTACCTCTACCTGTGTGTGCCCAGAAGTTTGACAGACTGGAGAAACAGAAGAAAAAGGACCCTTTGAGATATTCTCTTACTTTCTCACTCTTTCTCTCTAATAAGTGTATTTATCCTCTGATAATACAAATAAATAAATAAAAGGGTCAAGGGTAAAAACTGTGCCGGAGGAGCATGAATCTATGCACACAATTCTAAAATGGCATAAAGTATGTGAGAGCGAGTCAATAATTCCTTCCTTATTTCTTAAGTTACTGGTAGGAAAGAAAACGTCTTCAGTGGAGTCTCAAGTCTTCACATTGCTGTTTGCATTAGATGTTTCGAAAGACACATGCAAAAGAAGAAATACCAGAGAATGAAATAGCGAGGACTTGGAGATTGTCAATCTACTCCTAGGGGAGTGCCTGGATTAAGTGCAGTATTTCTACACTTACCCTTTGTTAAAGACCAGTGGATCAGAAGAATTCATTTTCAGTCCTATGCTCTGTATGTATGCATTTGGCTACCAAATGGGCAGGTTTGCTTGAATTCTCCAGGGCCTCAAGCCAGACATATCAAGAAACCAAGTACATACTTCCTTCTCCAAAAACTCTTTCTACAGTTCCACCTTGTAAATGGTAATCCCAGGGGTGGGTTCAGATTTTGTGAGGTCTGGAGCATATAAAATATAAAAGTCTCTCTAAGAGTATTTTTTAAATTGCTGTCTACTATACCAGGCTAATTGCAGACTAACTGTAAGGATGGGATAGATGTTAGAGTCATTCCACTCCTCTAAAGAGCAATGCTTTTCTAGCATTTTCTCCAACCTGCCAAATGGAATGGTCATATCCTGCAGAAGATAAACCTGCTTGAGTGGATAATCAGGCATGGCTGCAGATGGGTAGCATTACCTACTGGTGACAATGGTCTTACCATTACTTTTCTACTTTTTCTACTTCTTGAGGGTGTTTATTGTAGAAGCTTCTGAATCCTGCATTAGGCTTCGCCCTAGACTCAGAGTTTTGATGGCTATTTCTAGCCTCGGTCCCATTTTCCGTCTATTAGTAATGCCTGACAAGAAGCCAGGTAGCCTAGGAATCATACGAGGCACATGAGAGACCTCTCTGCTACTCACTGTCCTTTCTAGTACTTTGAGGGTCTGGCCCCAGCACATCAGCTCAAGAGCTCCATGGCAGCCTCCACCCCCTATCCCCCACCCACGTGACATCCCATTGTGTGTTTTAGATAAAACAACAGTTTCCCAGAAACACTATCCTATTACATGTTTCTTTGTTTTCAGAAAAGAATTAACTCTAATTTTCTGATATAATATGTAGTTATTTAAGCATTGTGAGAATGATTTTACCTTCAAATTCCTCCACAAACATTTTCCACTGAAAATTCAAGTGTGAGAAAGAGGCTGAAAAAAACACCATCCATTTTATTGAAAGGAAAATAGCAAATATTCCAAACTGAATATTAGTTTCTTATGGGCCTGTGTCTGTCTTTCCATGAATAACAGTTTATGTTTTTTTTCCTCAGGAAAAGATAGAAATTTCTCCATAGTCATTTTTTTCTTCAGTTCTTAATACCAGTGTTTGTATCATTTTAAAAATTTGCTTTACAAATTGCTTATTCTTGAGGTTCATTTCCATGACCCAGAGTGCAGACATATTATAAGTTTTTAAGGGAAGGACTGGCCTTGTAGCCTAGTGGTTAAGGGAGCCAGATTCCCACATGTCTAACTAATCACAGCTTGAAGAACATGCCTAGCATGTGTACATACATGCTCCAAATCTCAAGAGGATGGAGAAATGGAGAAGGATTGCAGCCCGATGATGCCCCATTGAGAGATACTTTCTCCTTGTTCCCACTCCCTCTGTTTCTCTCTCGCTAGTGAGTGCATGTGGCCACTGGCAATTAAAAAATAATTTTGAGGGACCAGCAGTTAGCATAATGGCTAAGTCGCTGGACTCCCATGTAGTCGACCACGGTCTGAGTCCTGGACCTGGTGGCTTAAAACTCACACCGGGGGCGTGTGTGTGCGTGCCCAAGATCTCAAGAGGAGAATGGAGGAGAAGGGATTGCGGCGTGACCATCCCCCCTGGGGGGGGATTTCTCGCTTTCTGACTCTGTCTTTCTGGGAGTGCATGCACCCTATAGCAAAAAGCTCTCCAAAAAAAAGAAAAAATAAAAGAAAATAATTTATTTTTGAAGGGAAGAAAATAAGAAGAAAAAGATTTGATATATTAAAATTATAAGTAATACAGCTATTGGTTTTGAAATGGCCTTAAGTGGTGGAAAATAAGACAACATATGCATGTAGTTGTTATTACTCACTAAAATAATAACAATGAAAATCATTAGCCTTTTAAAGTGCTGCAATCAGACTTTATGCGCTGATTGTTTGGAATAATCTCCTCACCATCTCTGTAGTTGCAAGGCACTAATCAATAAGCTGAAAAGCTCTTAAAACTCAAAGCGTGAGCATCTTTGATGACTGCAGACAACCACTGTCTCCAGCTTTGCCTGTGGGATATTCTGGTAAAGGTCAAGCCCATAAAATGGAAACATGGCTGGTATGAAAATAAGCTTCTGAAAATACTCTCTGTCATGCTAAAGAAATAAACCATTCGTTTCAAGCTTCAGAACTTTCTAATTTTGTTGACAAATGCAACATTACCCCTCTTTCTTTCTGTGACACTTTCTGTCTTTAACATTTATTGGTGTTGTGCCTTTAAGAAAATGGAATTTATGTAGCCTGCTCTGTGTTTACCTAATATTAAATAATCAGGCTTGTATGCACTTTGGAATTTCATGATTTCTCCAAACACACCTAGAACAGAAATGGACAAAATCATTAATCATTATGGCTTTATATTTTTAATTACTTTGTTGTTTCGATCATTTTTCAAAATTTTCAAAAAGTCATTTTGACTGTCTTTCCCCGACCTTATGAAGACACTTAAAACTCGGGAAGAGTCCACTGGACCTCATGCATTTCTTTTTGTTATCAGGCGCTACAGCCTCTGCTGACTTTTCTCAAGTTGAGTGATTCTGATTTGTGAGCAAAGGTTTCAAAGGCTACACAGGGGGAAATTGATTCAATATTTCAAGCACAATGAAACATTTCTTTTGTCACTCCATTTCCCTGCTGTATTAATTTGTGGTTACTCACCTTCTCCTTGGAGATCCCCAGGGAACCCCAAATCTAACTCTCTATGATCTGACACATGAACCCAAATATTTTTCCCAATAAATTACATCTCATGTGTAATAAAACCCAAATTGGCTTCTTTGGGGTATGGAAGAATGTTTCAGGCATTGATGGCCACATTTTGGTTCATTCCTCGCAAACATCCTAATAAAGATCCCTGCGGCCTATGCTGGTCTGGGAAGAGACAAGTTGGGTTCGTTCACTGGACCAAACAATGCCGGAATGTTTTTTCCCTGTCCATTCACTTAAACAATGTGCCATTCTGTACCTCATAAGCACTTAATTTATTCCAACTCTTTGGCCTGACCTGTAATCCCCCTCTCCTTACCCATCTGACCCATCTGTGTTTCATTTCCCACTCATCAGCATCCAAAGAGCTAGGCCCAGGCCCTGTTTGGAACCATTAGACAGAGATTGGCACTCTTCCCTCTTCCTGCGCCACATCCTCCGCTGGAAAAAAAATGACCATCAGATCAGAGAACAGAGCTTGCTTTGTCCCCTGCAACGGGGATCTGGAAGCATTTTCAATCATTTGCACTCTATACCCACTCAAACGCATTAATGTGATCAACATTGGGCCTGTTGTGGGCATTTTTTCCAGCAAATAGCTTGCTAACATTCCAGGCATGTACTTCCCTGAAAACAAGACTGAGACAGGGCCCTGAATATTCAATTGGAAAATCACCAAGAGCAAAAGCTTAGTTTGGCACGGCTGGTGTTGATTCTTAATAAGTGACTTCCTAAAGCTGAGGCATGGGGCTTACAGCGTCAATGACTTGTTTGAAAAATATTTTGTAGGTGCCTCATACCACTCTATTTCCTGTGGTATGCGTCATATTGTGAGCTATTCCAAGCCAGCCTGGTTAAGCACACTCACTTTTTTCCCCCCAAGATTGTGGTGTTTAACTAAAAATGTCTTTATACAAGATGAGCTCATAGCTATTAGTGCTGATGTAGTTTTAACTGCTTGGATACCGACTGCAGTTGCTTAAAAATGTGCTGAAAAGGATAAACCTGAGCAAAAAAATGTCTCTCGCCCTGTCTAAAATAGGGGGATGCAGCCCCAGTGGCAGCGTTTCTTCAGAGGGAAAAAGTCCCAGATTTAAGTACAATACATACCTTTCACCTTCATTAAAAAAAGACTCACTGTTCTCAGTATAATTCTGAAGGCAAGGTGCTGAAGACATCTGGAACAGTGGAATAAAATTAACCCCTTTTATTGCTTCAGGTACTTTGTAAAACCTTGCTAAGGTAATGGGAAGAAAACAAGCAAACAAAAAAGTCCGGAGTCCTCAAGTTCTGCGTCTGAGATGAAAACAGAGATGAGAGGGATCTGTGGAAGGGTCAAAGAAGATACGGTACGTAAGATAGTTCTACAAGCCTTTAGCATTCCAGAGGTTGGGGCAAGAGAACGAATCCTAGTCAAGGGCCTGCTCTGTGCTGTCCACAGTGTGTGACACTTCTGTGTACCAGGTACAGAGCTCTTGACAACACTTACGGTGTTGTATTATTATTTTTATGAAAGCAAGGAAAGAGAGTCCTAGCAAAATTCAGGACAATTCCAAGGCCACAGAATTGATGGATTATAGAAGCAGAATTCCTAAGTAGGTCAGTGTGAATACCAAGTTCGTATTCTGCCCCCTACCTTGCTGCTCATAGATCAAATATTCTCTATTATGGCCATAATTGTCTCCTTGTTCAAAGGATGTGCGTTTGCTACGTGTAATGGGCTAGACCAGGGGGTGAATGTGCATCTGTGTCATATTCTTTCCTGCCTTCCTGCAGTGAATAGGTTACAGACAGTGTCTAAGTTTAGGGCCCCTGCTCAGGGGGTGCCCAGTGGCTATGAAGTGATTAGACATTGTACATGCCATTGCTGAATGATTTGTGTTTCTACAATAGGGCCTTTTATAACAGAGAAGAGAGGGATTGATACTCTGGACACTGCCGGGGCTGTGTTTGCCTCTCGGGGCAAATAATTTTCCTTGGTGCCAGGAGCAGCTCTGACGTGGCTGCTTTGCCCTTATGTGGCCTGGGCCTTTGAGCTCTGGAGTAAGAGTCTGGCCCTGTCTGAGTTGAGGCAGGAATG